>NW_024081094.1:987459-1557943 GCF_003009895.1 Hyaena hyaena | reverse complement strand
AGGTTTCCAATGTCTTCAGATCTTTTCTGTGTGATGTATGGGCGCGAGTGCAAGTACGGAGCTCCTTACTTCTCCGCCATCTTGCCCTCTCCCGCATCTGATCCTTAATAGAACGAGTCCTTAATAATACAAGGCTATCTCTAATTAAATAACACAAATGAAACAAGATGTCATGAGCAAAGGATGTCTTCTTAATCCTGAACTTCAGATTCTGCTGTGGAAAGACATTCCTGAGAATAATTAATGTTGCCCTAGAGCTACCACTTAGTGACCTTTGGGTCATGACCCTAGGAGCCGTGGCAAGGCAGGCATCTTTAGAGAGATTCATAGATGGCATTGTCACACTGGAATAAGACAGAAGTTAATTCCCAGAGAGACCTAACATCTTGACTGCAATAAAGTCGTATTCATTAAAAGACGAAGGAGGTTTACACTAATAGGAATTCATTTGTTCATAGGTTTGAAGTGCGGTATTTCCATTACCATCAGACGTAAGAAAACGGGAGATATGTGCACCTTTTTAAAAACACGACTGTACCTATAAATTGAAGAAATAGCAATTGAAATATGCTTTCTCAGGCCAAGCCAATCGAATTTCTTACTGTTCACTCAGCAGCTACCCAGTGGCCAGCCCTTCCCTGAACTCTGCAAAGGACACAAAGAAACTTATGATGTGATCCTTTCCTTTAGGAGGCTTGCAATCTATTAGCTGGGAAGATAAAATGAGTACCCAGGAAACAATCTGAGAGCAATTCAGCTTTGCCAGTACAATTACAGGAGAGCAGATATTGTCACCTCCAAGAAGGTGGGTTTCTAGTGAGTCTTTTTTTTTTTTTTTCTGAGAGACAGAGAGAGTGCATGAGCAAGCAGGGGAGGGGCAGAGAGAGAGGGAGACACTGAATCCGAAACAGGCTCCAGGCTCTGAGCTGGCCATCAGCACAGAGCCCGAGGCGGGGCTCGAACCCACAAACTATGAGATCATGACCTGAGCCGAAGTCGGATGCATATCCGACTGAGCCATGAGGTGCCCCTCTAGTGAGTCTTAAAGAGATGGGTGGGATAGGAGAGGCAAAGGGCTGGGGGGCCAAAAAGAAGAAGGCACTGGAGGAAGCAGTGAGCACAGCGCACATGCAGGAGAGGGGAATAAGGCAGGACAACTCAATGAAGCGAAATCGTGCAGGACCTGAAAATCCAGAGAGAGGAATTTGGGTCCTACACCAACAAAAAGGAGAAACATTAAGGTTGGAATTTGATCCTTTGCCTTCCTGCTCCACAGTCACTTCTTTTTATAAGGCACAGTTCTGAGATTTCTTCCGTTTGAGATGAGAGATATTTGGCTTTTCCAAATCCTCTGAAAAGGGCCCAGACAGACCATTTTGCTAAGCGTATTGCTACAACCAAAACTTGTTTCTTCAAAGCACAGTGAGTCCACTGTTTATGTTTGTGCACATTGTGATGGGTATTTCCTTTCTCTTAGCTGCCGCCTGTTTCACCTCATGCAATCCACAGTAATACACATCCTCAATGACACCAAGACTGAAACATTTGAGCCAGTCCTGCCTCAGACGTAGGGTGCTGGAGCCTAAATTCGTCCCTGAGATCAGGGAACTTAAGGTGCCCCCTAGGACATGCAGCCCATTTCCCAGAACCTATGCTCTTTGTCCAAGTTATAAGACTATCCTGCTTTAGTTCCCAGAAGGTATTCTAGCTCCTTGGTCCCTCTTCTCTGGGGCTGAATCCTTATTCTAAACTTGAGCTTCTCTGCTTGGGGCTGGGACCTGGTTCTCTGACCAATATTCTGTTCCCGGTGCCTGGACTCTTCTATACTCAGAGTCCATCTTTCTGTATAGCTAGATCTTTCAGGAATAGTGATAATTGCATATGTTGCTATTAATACGAATCACACCAGAGATTCTTGCTGCCATGGCCTCCCATCCAGAAGATTGGATCCCACGAGTATCCCGGTAGCCTGGATTTTTGGATGCCAGTTGGACAGATGACCTACCTATGTGGTGAATACTGTGATGTGCCTCCAGGCCCCCGTAAATAAAAGACAAGTTGATCAAGCTGCCAGGTTTGCTGTCAGCAGTCTTCAGATGTCAGTGCTTTCAGGGATCTCCCAACTCCCAAAGTGTGGCTTTAAATCCACCCCCCTTCTTCGAGCAGCACACACACAATGAATGATCACTCAGAGACATCCTGGTCCAATGCTGAGATGTCATCCTACCTCTAGAGCTCTCTGCTAGGTCTTCCTAAGTAGACGTTAAGTCTGTATCAGAGCTAGCGCTCCCCTTCTGCTCAGTCCTCATTACATAGGCGTTGATCCCCAGGGAATTCTGTTATTAAACTCTCCATCCACAAAAAACAGTCTCAGAGTCTGTATCCCAGGGAGCCCGACTTGGATCCCACCATGACTGGGCTTCTCCCCCAGCACCAAAGCACAAACCCTGTGCGTCTTGTCTTACTGTCCTTCTCACTTCGGCTCACGGTTCACGTATGTCTTTGGTTGAGGTGTTGATAATTTCTTAGCTAAGTTTTCGAGGACTTTTTTAGTACAATTTCCCAGTAAAAATAATTTTTCTCTAAAAATTATAAATCTAGAAATGGTCATATTCTCATTAGAAGATCTGTTAAATTTTCAAGTACCTTAACATCCAAAATAAAGCTTTTGACAAAGATCATATTTTATATTTGTATGGTTTTAGCCCATTTACTTATTGTAATTGGACCCAAATAGTAAAGACTCAATGATACTTAGCTTGGAGTAGGGGCCACTTATCTCTCTCCTTCACGTAGGATAGCAGTGCTCACTTGTAATTACGTGCTTATCAGTGGAAAGCCCTAGGAATCACTTTGGAAAACGTGGGGACATTTTTGGTAATCACAGTGATGGAGAGGATCCTTTTGGCATTCAGTGGGTGGAGACCAGGATGCTAAGTATCTTGCAATAACCGAGTCACTCTAATGCATAACAAAAAACTAACCTACATCCTGAGTAATTTTCTATGTCTTACAACACATTCATATAGTCGAAAGCCCCATGTATAATCATTTGAGCCTAGGGAATAACTCCATTTTACACATCAACACAAAGCATGTCTGCCACAAATTTAACGTGAACTGAATATTCTGGGAATCCAACGACCATGTAATCCAGGGAAGACTGCACACTGTTTTTTGTTCATAACTTTACCAAGAGTTATTCATCACTTGGTAAAGTGCTTCGCTGATGATAAAGCTACTCCTTTGTCTGAAGAGTCAACACATGATGCTGTACCAGCAGCGGTGAGTCATGGTCCTCATACACAGGACAGCAAGTGTTGGCTAACTTTGTTCCACTCCTGGTGCAGTTCTCTCCCAAGCATTCACATCCTAAGATACAAAGTACTTTATCATAAATGCATAAACCTCTTCATTTTCCTTTATCATTATGTTAATGAGTTATGTTGACTTTTATAATTTATGCATATACCAAGTTATATTAAATATGAATTTCATCTCAAAATAATAAGGGGAGTTATAAAATATTTATAGTAAAAAGATTAATGGCTCAAATAAGGTTAAAAAACAGCCATGCAGAATATTTTGCCAGTTGTCAAAGGAGTTAATTTTATCTTTTTTTTTTTACATCAGAAAGCTGTACATACTTGTTGAGTTCAGAGGTAAGTACACACATAAAACCACCACAACAATCTATGCTGTGAACATTGGCCTCATTTCCAAAAGTTTCTTACTGAACTCTATATTACTAGTTTTCAGTGATAACAGCACTTACCAAAAGATCTACCCTCAGCATCATTTTAATAAAACTTTCTAAGCAGAGAAAATATAAAGCTGTAATCATGAAATACTGGCCTTAAAATATACCCACAATCACTATTCATATTCTAATTCATGTTAATTAAAACATGACAATAAGCTGCTCCAGTTAAAGAGAAATAAAAGCATCCACAAAATTATAAAACAGTTTTCTTTGTCATATTTCTCTTCTGTCACATATTCTAAGGGAGGAAGCAAAGACATTCCCTTGTAGTCAATGTTTTATTTCTTGGGTCTTTTTTTATTTACACTTTTTAAAGTAATATCTACACCTAACATAAGGCTTGAACTCATGACCCCAAGATCAAGAGTCACATGCTCTAACAACTGAGCCAGGTAGGCACCCTGAGCCTTTTTAAATTAGAAATTTTATACATAAAATGGTTTTTAAAAGACATTCGTAACATAAGCCTCATGCCGTGCCATCAGACTAATGACTTTTATCTGGAAAGTTATTTGATCAAACAAAGCACCAACATAAATACAAACACTACCTCTAGTTACCAAGCCCCTAAGACCTTGAAAGGTGCTGAATCTTAAATATTTCACTCTTATTACTATACGGATGCTATTAATAAAAAATCAATAATAACATATAATTAAAAGTTGCATGCTTACTCTTACTGTGTCTTAAAGAGGCCTTTGTTGTAAAATAAAACATTTTTCTGTGCTATCAATTTCAGTTAAAATATAAGGATCATTTAAATGTAATTTGGAACAATAAGGTATACTATCTGTTATTTAATTATTTCTGAGAGTTTAAAGTATTTCTTTCCTTTAAAATACTACGAAGTTGGGGTAGCCTGGGTGGTTCAGTTGGTTAAGTCTTGACGTCAGCACAGGTCATGATCTCACGGTCATGAGGTCAAGGCCCTCATGAGGCTCCGTGCTGGGCGTGGAGCCTGGTTGGGATTTGCTCTCTCCTTCTGTCTGCCCATCCCCCATGCTTGCTCGGCCTCTCTCTCTCTCTCCCCAAATAAATAAGCTTTAAAAATGATAATAAAAGAACAAAATAAGATCCCTTGAACTTTGAAGTATTTATTGCAATTTTATAAATGCAGTCAAGAAGGCTGTCCTGGTTCTTAAAAGCAAAGCCAAACAAAAACCAAAGCAAAAAGGCAGAGCTAGAGACTGTGCAGAAACTGTACGCCCCACTTAGTGGACTCGTTCTCATTACAACTTCTGAAAACTGAGAAACACTGTACCTGAAGCATAGTAGCATTTTTATTTGAAGTTCAAAAAGAGGGAAATGTTGATGGGAGATGAAAAACTATATATATAAAGAGATGGTGCAAAATTGGTAGAAAAAGAATAATTTCACCCAACTGGAAAGCTTCTTGTTTTCTTAACAAACCACTTGTAACCTCAGAGGTAACCATGTTTGCCATACTGTCCAGTAACGTATGTTACATCTGTCCATTCAACATATTCTTACTTACATGTAAATTTTTACTTTAAGAAGCAGAAAAAAAATCTGTCATATATATTAAAGGAATTAGAAATATGGCAATTAAAATATTCTATAGGCAAATGCAAGTTAATCTTTGTTGGAAAACATTTGATAATTATCTGCCTAATCAACACGCTTTATAATTTGCCAGGAGTCCATAGACTAAGGAGAAGAAAAAAAGAAAGAGAACAAAAGAAATCTGAAAATAAGTATGTAAATTGAATTAACGGAATTGAGGAATATGTACATTAATATATTAAGCATATGCATTTAATATAATTAAATAAAATTATTAACTTTAATAAAAAACTTACAATCCTACCTTAAACATACAACAGAAATGTATAAAACTCAAAATTTCATACATTTATTTGCTAATACTCACTACACAGTACAGATAACAGATTTGGAATCTCAAGGTTTAAATCCATAAAGTTTCCTTAAGTTCTCAATGTCACCACTTTCATTTTTATCTAGACCAGAATCGCTCATAGAGGCAGAAAGAAATAGACTATTTGTTGAGTAAATTAATGAGCTTTCTCAAATGTTGAATATACAATGAAACAACATAGGTAACTTAAAAATAGTGTGCCTGTTTATAATAGTTGTCGTTAATAATAAGTTGGAGGGGAAAGCAATGCACAAATGTTTGCCTTTTCTCTGCCTTTAAGCATATCAGGAATCCACAATTTAGAAGGGAAAGAGGGAGGCTCCGTTTCATTCTGCTATTGATCTATCAGACAAGAACTTAATCAATCTTCTTTATAAGCCATTAAAGCTGAGCTCGAGAAATGAACTCACCTGACGCATGCAACATTGATTGCCTCTTTCTAAGAACTGAATATGTCAGTCTCATCTGCAGCTGTGATTCAATTTTTAAGGGACGAGATTTTTCCTTCATTAGCTTCCCCAAAATGCTCCAATTAAGAAAGAGCATTTTTGATAGTGGTCCAGAGTCAATGACTAAAACAAAATGAAGACCATAACCCTCAATTTCAATCACAGTCTCCAGAGAAAACGAGAGACCAAAAGCATATGTTCATCAAAGGAAATTCAGCACTAGTCCCAAGATCCTGCTCTAGCGTGAATGCTGAAGAATGCTCTGGCAGCGTAAACTAATGTGGAGACCTTAAGCTCAGATAAATCTTGGACATTCAAAGGGAAACCCCAGGCAGCTGTAAATCTGTCTTTACTGCATATACATTTCAGCCAGGGGCTTCTATATGTAGTATTAGGTTATGAGACATCCCATTCAGCATCCAACTACCTCATAAATAGAGGCAGAGAGGTCATTTTACATTTACAGGGCACCCCCAAAGTGCTAGATGCTATACGCCGGCGGTGGGAGGAGGGGGAAGGCCCTATATTTTCAGTTTATTAGGAAAGGTTAATAGCACAAATCCTCAATGACCAAAGAGAGTTCCCTTTGGCTCAGCTTTCTGGTTTCCATTTCCTCTTTCTAGATCCCTTAACAGTCAAAAAATTAAATACTGGGAGAAACAGCAATAAAGGGTTGTCTCCACAGTGTTCCAGGGCTCTTGAGGCTATTTGCCCATTGCAGGATGGCAGTATTGCCAACTCCCTAATATAATATGAAGAACGTTTTCTCCGAATTTGTTGTTAGCTTATTTTCCTATGGTAGATAAGAGGGGAGACAATATCTAACTCCCACCTCCCACCTCCTCCACCCCCTACTTTCCCTTTATTTCTCTATGTTCTTGGCAGATAGAACAGAGCTCCATCATAGGCTGTTGGGTTTCTGCGACAGGATCTGATTTTTACAGCTCTCCAATCTCACCCACCCGAATCCGTTCACATCATTCTTTTTTTTTTTTAAAGTAATTTTTTTAATGTTTTATTTATTTCTAGGAGAGAGAGAGAGAGAGCATGAGCAGGGGAGGGTCAGAGAGAGAGGGAGTCACAGACTCTGAAACAGGCTCCAGGCTCTGAGCTGGCAGTCAGCACAGAGCCCGACGCGGGGCTCGAACCCACGAACCGCGAGATCATGACCTAAGCGAAAGTCGGACGCTTAACCGACTAAGCCACCCAGGCGCCCCCGTTCACATCATTCTTAATGAAGTCACCCACAGGCAAGGATTGTAGCAAAGCAAAGAGAGAAGCCAAGGCCCCAGGGCAACATTCCTGATCAGAACTGTCTCCTGAACCCTCCTGCCCAACTGGTTTCTGGTAGTTTCTCTAAAGCAGATTAGGAAGGGATTAGATTGAGCCACATTGATGGAGGAACCAAATAGACCTTCACCCTCAGAACCTTGAGTCAGCCCCAGTGCCCTTAAACCTCCTATCCCAACAGAAGAATTCATCTTTCTGCTATTAAAGGTGCTATTGTGTGTGTGAATTCCCTTAGAAATCCAAGGAGTTAATGGTCTCAATATTTCCAGAATACTTAATACATTCAGGAAGATGGGATGCAGTATGGGGTCTAATGTTTATTTATTGCAAAAGTCAAGAATAGCTGGAAGTCCATTAAGAGGATGTTCAGCAGATTATATTAATTTGTAATTAATTTTCAGTGGTATTTATGAGAGAACCCTTTAATCAGCATAATTCAGACTTTGAAAATTATAATATTAACTAATATTAATTAAATAATAATTTATAAATTTCAATAGTTTTAATTATCTTTTGATTAAATTACCTGTTAGTCAATTCCACACTGCTTTTGATATTAATTAGCTAACTTAAACATGATCTACTGAAACTACTCCCCTGTGGATTAAGGCGTATTGTCTAAACAGGTCAACACTGAGATACTTAAGTGTGACAATTTAGATTGCATGATTAGCAAAATTAATTGTTTAAGGCACTGGCTTTTTCTCTCTCGATTTGCCAGCGGGTAAGGTCTTTACAATGTGCCCTGAGTTTCCCTAGGCCCAAATCTGAGGCATCCCACATTCTGTGATTCCCCCTCCCTACCCCCAATCCCCCTCCTTCTCCATCCTGTTACAGAAAATTCTAGTCTTTTGAGACCTAAATTAGTGTCAGCCTATTAATCAGCCAACAAAATATGTCAGAGGAAAATGAAGTTGCAAGCCCACCTCCCTCTACAGGCAGACTGCTTCGCTCTCTCTCACTGCAGTGTCTGGCAGTGAAGCTGGGACCTCAGGGCCACAGCCCAATTTAGGTCTCCTCTGTGTAGTGACAACCAGCACAGATCTCATTTTTTTCGAACGTTAATATTTAATTTAAAGCCACCTACCCTCAAGTTCTCAAAGATAAGTGTGCCGTTGACTCCACGGGAGTCTCTTTTGCCTTGGCAGGAGCCGCAGACCCTTGCCCCCCACCCCCAGCCCGTTTCAATATGGAAACCGTGCCACCTCCCTAATATAACATGAGGAACACTTTCTCTTGATTTGTTGTTAGCTTGTTTTCCTACAGTAGATAAGAGGGGAGACAATATCGGTATCCCACTTCAGAAGTCGAGATCTTTTTTAAATGGGTCTTTTGAAACCAGCTATCAAAGTGCAGTTTGTTTTACTCATTAACATCATCAAGAGAAGCAGAAGGATACACACTGAACAAATAAAAGACGAGAGGGATTTTATTTTTGCCATGTGAAACATTAGAAAGCATACTGGTTTCCAGAAGCTGTAATTGATCGTCTTTTAGAAAACACCATGGGATTATTGAAGCTCTACACCAGCTAATGTGATGTAACTTTTGTTACAGATATTTCTTATATTGGGGACAACATTCTCACCCAGCAGGTGTGATGTTTTACAAATGGAAGTCACAAGTGGTCATGTTAGGTTATTCGTATTATAACATATATTACCCTCGAAAGAATTTCATTCCAGAACTCCCTATTTACAATGATTAGTGAGGACAAGTTATATTTTGGAGCCCTGGACCTTCTGCACGACAGTATCTGATAAGGGTGCCTCCCACTGGAACTGAGAATAGAGTAGTACATGAACATGAAAAGCAATGGCAGCACATGAAGCAAGAGAAACATTTGTTAAATCCTGAAATTTTGCAAATAGAAACAAAGAGAATTTGTAATGTTATTTCTGACTTATGCAACACTTTCCTGCCAGTTATATAAACTAAGCCTATAATATATACACATGATACAAGAATGGGTATATTGTACAGATCTGAATTACTTTTACATCTATTATATTTTCTACTTGTATTATATTTTCTTATTCAAGATCTTGTGATTTCCTTTTGGCTTTACCTTTCATTTCTTAGATTATTCTTTTAAAAAAAGGAGCTGTTACCTTGCCAGACACAATATAAAAAATTCTTTCCATCTATATGCTTAAAAAAGAAAATAGTTTTTTTCCTTCAAAAATTAATTCCGAATAACTTGTAACTATTTGAATGGCATTAAACTCAAGTTCATGGTATATTTCTGGATGGATGATTGATAAACTGTTCAGTTGACAAGTAATTTTTGGATAAATGCCAACAACAAATTCTGTTACTTATTGTGATCAAAGGAATAGGGAGTGCCAGGGATAAGAGCAAGTGACCAGAATGTGAAACATATGATTTTATATTTATCAAATCCATAAACAGCAAAACCATGAGTTATGAAAAAATGAATTTACGGTTTGAAAATACTTGAACTCAAATCTTCACTTGTAAAGCACAAAGAGAAAGCTGACTACCAGGTGGGACTCATTGGGAAAATATCAGTTGAAATAAAGTTATTCTCAGTTGGAAGCCACTATATACATAAAATGTGAAATATAAAATACTAAAAAATATATAAAAATAAAATAACCCTAAAGAGAAATGTGCAGAAATGAAGAAAACAACAAAGTTTTATTGAGCCATTAAAAAAAAAGACTTAAATAAATGGAGAGACATATTTCTCTTGAATTGGAAGACCCATCATTGTAAAAAATGCAAAATATTCATCGTTAACGAATTCACAGCTATACATAATTCATGGCCGTACATAATTCCAGTTAAAATTCAACTTTTTTGGTTTGGTCATTCTAATGATCATCTGTCAAATCTAAGTGAGAAGAATGGGCAAGAATAAATAAGAGTTTGGAAAGGGTACTGAGGAAGGAACTGACACTGTTAGTTATCAAAATGCATCACCAAACTACACCGGTGAAAGTCATTTGATATGGGTTCCTAAACACCAGTCAGATCAAGAAACAGAAGAGGAATCCCCATAAACAGAAGCAAATGTATACGACATGTTCTCTGTCACGATGCTGGGCATTTCTATCAGTGGGGAAAGAAGCACGATCCTGGGATCACTGGTAAACTACTTGGGGGAAAAATATGGGACACTTCTGTCACATTATATTAAAAAGAAAATTCATTACTGAAATAATCTTTCAACACATCTTTCATGAAGTGCTTCTGTATCCTGGGCACTAGTTCTACTTCCCAGGTTTGGAATAGCTGAAAAAGAAGAAGAAAGAGAAAAAGAGGGAGGAGGAGGAGGAGGAAAGGGGAAGAAAGAAGGAAGGATGGAGAGTCTTTGACTTATGTGAGTTCACATTCCGAGGCAGACGTTTTGTACAAGCCAGACAATCAACCCAAATAAACCAATTAACCAACAGCATTATTTTAGATAGCAATAAGTGCTTTGAGGAAAACTAACACAGAGTAACAGGGACGGTTAGACCTACTTGAGACAGGATGGTCTGAGAGGGCTTTTCTGAGGAGCTGTTTGAAGATCTAGATAGACTGAAGGCATGAGCTATGTGGATTTGGGAGTAGAAACTTTCAGATAGAGGTGGCTGCAAGAGGAAAGGCCCTGAGGAAAGAGTTTGCTTGTGTGGCCAATACCTGCAAGGGGGTCAGTGCAATGGAATACAGAAGAGGGGTGGGAAATGGGGAAGCCTGGAGCCAGATCACACAGGGCCCATAGGTCATGGTGAGCAATTAGTACCGTATTTTGTTCTAAGCGTGATGCAGCAGGGGAGTGATGTGATCTAATTTAAATTTTGAGAGAAAAGGGGCACCTGGGTGGCTCAGTCAGTTAAATGTTCAAGTTCAGCTCAGGTTATGATTTCATGGTGTGTGAGTTCAAGCCCCCAGTAGGGCTCTGTGCTGACAGCTAAGAGCCTGGAGGCTGCTTCGGATTCTCTCTGCCCCTCCCACACTTGCACTCTGTCTCTCTCTCTCCCTCTCCTGAAAACAAAATAAAACATTATTATCTTTTTTAATTTTGAGAGAATGACTATTTTGTGAGAAGTGGATTACATCAGAGGTCAGAGTAAAACCAAGGGGACCTGTCAGGAACTCTTGCCGTGGTCTAGGCGAACGTAGTGACTTGGCAATAAATAGAAATGGCTGTATTTAGGACACATTTTGAAGGCAGAGCCAACAGGATTTGCTTATATGCTGTATGTGGGATACAAAAAAATTTTATCTGAAAGATGCAAGAAAAAAATAACTGAAATAATATCCTCGTACTCACAATGTTTTACCAAAATGAAATCTTGGGACAGAATATGAAATAAAGAGAGGCTTTTTTGAGAAATAGGAAAAAAAGTTCTTTCACTGGTGAAAGAGTCATGGATGATTCTATAAATCATGTATTCAGAATCTGAGAGGTAGGTAGACAATGATGTTACGGTTTTGTGGGAGCCACCATTATCCGCTTAATTTGTCCCCTCGTCTGATCTCTTTCTCCAATAGTAGAGGCTACTTGATGTGAATTCTAGTGAATTCACACTAGAAAGAAAAAATTAAGTCCATAGTCCCCAAACCTCATTTCAATTTCTTTTCAGCCTCAGGAACCATCAGCTGCTTTGCTGGGGTTGTTGACTAGGTAACACAATTGATGATTTAAATTCCCACTCCTCTTTCCCTGCTCATTTTCCAGAGATGGGGCTATGTGTTATGAACTGGCCCAAGATTAAGCATCCAAATAAGAAATAAAGACGAGCTGTTGGCACATACTCACATGATAAATAATTATAGTTTTGGAGAATGATCAAACTTCTAACTGTAACATTAAAGTTTTGTCACGTGATTCCTAGAAATTTTTAAAGGAATTATGTTATATAATTCATGATAACAGTATGTAAATTTGGTTTTTTAAGTTTACTGATTCAATTATTTTTATTTGACGTAAAGTTGATACATAACGTTATTACACACAATCTCACCAAATTGCTATTAAAGAGACAAAAAATAAAACCTGATCTTGAAAACTGAGCTAAAAATATTGAATTTGAATTAGTGCTCTTTATTTTCATACATATGCCTGTGTCCACATCCTCACATATTTCACAATTTCCCACAATAGCTAATTATTAGATGTGCGATTTATCTCCTTTTTGGCTTTTATCTAAGGTTTTACATAGCTTGTAATAATATGTCAACAAAACTGGTGATTGTACCTTGACTTGTAAAATAAAACTCATTTTAAGAGCACCATAAATCTAACAGAGCATGTCTGGTGTTCGGGTTGGTAGCAAATGGGATGTTAAACACTGGGGACAAACTGATCTTCTAATTCTGGTACTTGAGTAAGTACTAAAAGGAAAAAGAAGAGGAGAGAAAAATCGTTACCTGGAGTTGATAGTTTAACTGATCATGATCAATTTGAAGTGCTTATTGCTTAAGTAAATGACCTTTGGGGTGATTTCATTAGCTCCACATACTGCAAAAGGTTATATCTGAATTCAGTGTTATGATTGAGTCTAAGCATATAAAATCTCAAAATAGTTTGAATGGTGTTTAAAAAAAAAAAAAAATAACAGATTCTGAGACAAAGACCGGTCTATGAAACCCTGCTTGGTGCTGCTTCTCAATTGTTGGCTTTCTGTGTGAGTAAATATTTGAGAGAGGGATGGCAGCGCACTGATATCATCATCACTTTGAGGGTTGTGGTTAGGAAACGACTTTAAAGTTAGTGCTACTTCCAGCTTTTTAGTAAATATGATGTGCTCCTCCTGGATCTACTTTATTTGATGACATCTCTTTACCTTTATCGAATTGCAATGCCCTGTAATGGTTTGGTTTGGATCACTCCTTCTTTCCCTCATAAAAGTCTACAAGGCATGGACTTATTATTTTATTAAATTAGGACATGTCTTGAATGCCTGTGGAAAGAATTTGACATGCTTCTTTGAGACACACCGGGCGGAAGAACCAAGAAAGGATGTTTGAAAAACAGATTAGGTATAGGTACTTTTATTCTCTACATATTATCGGTAGATGAAATAGAACTAACTGTTATCGCTAAATACCCCAGATCAGGAATAATGAGGCTTGAGAAAAAAATGTTAAGTTTATTAAAAGAAATGAAACTATGTTTTTGCCCAAATGACCTTGAAACCAATCCCTAATGATTCATTTTTCTTGGCATGTCATTCCCTTCAGTCATCATTGCTCTTTGGGATATTTCCAAAAAAAAAAAAAAAAAAATGCTAGGGTAGTACCTGTCTTTTATATTAGCCTATTTCATAATAAATCCTTTGCCTGAAGGATCAGAACCACTTTTGTATTCCTTTCTAGTCTTTTAATTTCTCCCCCAACTTCTTCTCTCCTTCCACCACAGCCTTTTCACATGGGGGCCACTTCCCTCAAACCTCAGTCTCCACCTCTTCCTGGTCTCCCCTGGTGGTCAAGGACGGGATCTGTGGCCATGGACAAAGGGGAAGGAATGAAGAAACAATATGACCCCTTGGGGGGGCCTCTCTTTCCTCTCGTCGTCCACCTCACTCGGGAATCCACATAAAGGACTTCAAACCAGACTCCACTGCCTGCTGGATATGTGACTGGATGTCATCACCTTGCATCTTTGAACCTCAGCTTTTTCACCAAATGAGACTCAAAACTCCTGTTCTACCTACCTTACAGGGCTGCTAAGAAGTCTTCTGAATTAAAAGAACCCAGTGAGCCATTTGTTACTTTGAAAAGTTAAAAGATGGCTATTAAACATTTTATTTTAAAAGAAACAGAAGGATCAAGTGGAAAGGGTGAGAAGCAGGGACCTGGCTTTGAGTCTCCACAGTGCTACTCCCTGGCTGTGTGCTCCTGGGCACTCCACCCAACCTCCTTGTACACGTGCCAGAGGAGAAATAATATTAGCTCATCTCTCACCTATGGAAGGTGGTAATAACAGTATTTACCTCAGTTCCTTCACAAGGATTGAGAAAACGATTTCACGATTCCTTTGTGAAACACAAACAGAATACAGTCGTCATCAAACTGACTCTGTAGAAATTGTGTTCAATAGGTACGATCCTGGTTCTTGTTATATGAAATACAGGACACTCTCCCTCAGCGAAGAGCAATGATTCCTTAGAAACAAATAGTATATATAACCCTTCTCCTCAAATACTGGTAACCTTTTATGAATCACATTTACAAACTCAGCATTGCATAGCATGCATGTATGATTGTTAAATTAGTAAGTCGGTGGATTGATGGTATAGAGTAAGATAAGTTTTAGGCTTTGCTGCTTGATGGATATTGGATGATTTTAAAAAGAGAGTTAAAACTAAACCTGACATAAGGACACTGGCTACCCCAGGGGAAAAATATGAGTTGTGACTGGGGTGCTAGGTAGGGAAAGGGCATTCTAGGGTGTTGGGGATGTACTTTTCTTGACTAGAATGAGGGCTGCGTGGATGTTCACTTGAAAATAGTCATTAAAGCTGTGCTTTATGTTTTCTATGCTTTTCCTAATTGTGATATAATTTGATATCATAAAATAACTTTTTAAAAATTGAAAAAGAAAAACGTAACCGACAATTTTGACAACTTTCCAAATTTATAGTGCTCCATGGGAAATAGGAGTTCAATATTCTCTTATACTTTTTCCCTTATTTTAATGGCAAAAAAATGATTCATACTGAATTCTCCCATATATTGAAGGATATACAAATGAGAAGAAACACGGCCCTGCGTGTCAGTGTTATCCTGACACAAGACAAGTGGTAATCCGTACTTGCACATATCATCAGGCACTAACCCCTTCCTCAGAGCTGCTATTTCTATATGACTAAACATGCAGAATATGGGGTAATTAAGTCCTACATATTTGGAAGATGTAGGAAGATAAATAACTATTTTGGCCATGTCTTAGAATTTCGGACATGCTCTTTTCCCTTTCTTCCTTTAAAATATGTGATCCTCTTTCTGCTTCCACTTCTGCCCTAGGAAAGCCACCCAACACAAATGTTAAAATGATACTTTCTGGCTTATAATACACTAGGTATGATTCAGATTCTAGAGGTAGACTGCCTGAATTCAAATCTCACATACCTTTTTTTTTTTTTTTAAGTTTATTTATTTAGTTTGAGAGAGAGACCGAGAGCACGAGCAGCATTAAGGGCAGAGAGAGAAAGAGAGAGAAAGAAAGAGAGAGAAGTTCCCAAGCAGGCTCCACGCTCTGCACTAAACCTGATGTGGGGCTCCGTCTCACAATCGTCAGATCATGACCTGAGTCAAAATCAGGAGTCTGACACTTCACCGACTGAGACACCCAGGCACCCCCTCACGTGCCTTTTGTATTAGCTACGAGAATTTGTACAACTGTGCCTCCGTTTCTTCATCTGATAAATGGGTACAGTAGTAGTACGTATATCATAGGGCTGTTGTGGTTTAATACATGCAAAGCTCCTATGAGAGTGCCTCACACAAACACAGTAAATACTTAATCAGTACACTAGAAATGAAATCTTCCTTTTAGGTCTAGCGTTGCTTTTCTGAAGCCCAGGAATTCCTTCTTATTTAATCAAATTTCTCATGCCCGCCTCTGAACCATTTGCCTGCTTAGGAATAGATTTGCATTTTGTCTTTGTCCCTTACTATCTAAAGCAGACCTTACAACAGATTTTCCTTTCATGCTATAAGACCTAAAACATTTTTTGGTGGCTGGCTCATTAAAATATCATTTATTTTCTGATTGTGAAAGGACAGAGGCTTCTCAATCATCATCATCCCATTTCTGCCATCCCTCCTGCCTGGCTGCGTGATCCCACATTAAGTTGTAACATTCTCTCTCACCCACCAGCGTCATGCCACACAGACCAGTGATCTTTAAACCATGCTGAAAACATTAGCCATGTTTGTTTTCTGGTAGAAATGAAGAAAAGAGGAGACGGTGAGGTGAGAAAGTATCCCGGAATACCTAAGAATGTAATCATGGCTACAGTATTCACTCAGAGGATACAGATCATACCATTGCTAGGAGGAACCCAAGCAATTATACGAGCCCTCTGCTTCAGATAAGGACACTGAGTTTCAGACAGGCCACTGCCTTACCCAAAGCAGTCAGGAATAAATACAGAATAGATCCAGGTTTCACGCCTCTGGGCCAGCATTCTTTCTTTCTTCTATCTCATGACATCTCTCAGCCAAAGGGTCTAGGTTGTGACACCTCAGAGGAAAAGTAATTAATGAATAACTAGGCACACAGCTGAACAACAAAGGTAAATGGCTTTTATACATCAAGGCAAAATCGGGTAGAAATACCACTGCCTGCCGTCTTCAGCTGTTCCGATAATTAATATTTTTAGAGTGCTTAAAACATAATCACATGCATTTAATAATTCCAACAACCCTGTGAGAAAACTTACTTTCTCTTGCCCAAAGTCACAGAGCAAGTAAGTAGTCAACTCCCAGGCTCAAGCTCAGACCTTCTTTAAACACTGACTTACATTCTTAAGCAAACCACTCAACAATTAACCGGGGCAGTATGAAGCGCGTGGTGTGGGAAAAGACAGAGAGAAAAGACCGCACACTGGGTAAACACCTCCATAAAGTTAATGTAAGTGCAGTGACAGGGGCATGCATGGGATGCAATGAAAGCTGAGAGAAGAGAGTGAAAGAGCTTTCTGCGAATATGCGCCAGAAGCAAAGTTTTAAAGAAAGAGAAAATAGTGGCCAGGCTGCAGGACAATGATAGCAGAGGGGCTAAAGAATGTGTGGTAACAATGATAATAGCTACTTTATATACAGCACTTGCTATTCTGTGTTTCACTGATTTCCACAGTTGTATATAGCAGATACTATCATATTTCCCCTTGCACTTGAGAAAAGCGAGGACCAGAGAGGTGAAGTCATTTGCCCAAGGTTACACAGAGCCTAAATTTCAACTTGGGCTCAGAATGCTTAATAACCTCTCCACATCCCACCACTCACATCATGTGAGAACACAAGAATCGTGCTTGTTCAAGGACAGGCCAGTTGTGTAAACCACAGAAACACAGGATACGAGTGAAGAAGTGTAATACATAATGACTAGCAGAACAGGCAGGAACCAGGCCTTAATCTGCATTTTTGCAAACATGCTACGGTGCTCGGTGCTCGGTGCTCCGTGCTTGGCTCCGTCCGGACAGTGATGGAATGCCTGCCACTGGAGAATATTTTCCATGGAAGAGGCATAATCAGATCTAGGATTAGAAGCATCTTTCTTGTTGAACACAGAGGTGGAAATAGAGACAGGAGACCATGCAGGGATCTCTTATGATAACATAGGCAATGGTAACAAATGAAGCTAAGATAGTGGTGCTGAATATGGATTCAACACATATTTAGGAGGTAATCTATACAAGACTTGGTGTCTGAAGGAAGAATCTCAATCCACACTCAAGTTTCTGTGTTTTTTGTTTGTTTGCTTTTGTTTGTGAAAAGTAGTATTTATTATCCACTTAGATATCAAAAATAGAAGGGAGTATGGATTCGGGCAATCATGTGGAAATGAGTTCAGCTTGGGACATGGTGATTTTGTGGTATTTTTGGTAAGAGAAACCAGAGACTTATCTGACAGTCAGTTGGGTACATAGGTTTGGTGCTCAAAAGAGATATAGGGTTCGAGTTGATGAGTGGTAGGAAGGTCTTGAATACAGATGAGAATAGCTGGGCAGTGGTTTTAGAGTCAGAGGAGAGCAGACCAAAGAGGGGACCCCAAGAAATGGCCATTTAAAGAGCTGGTAGAAGGAGAGGGAGGAGGAAACCCAGTAAATCCCAGTGTCAGTGGAATCTAAGGGAGAAGGAGCTTCAAAGACAGAGAACTGGTCCATAGTAACAAGCACTATAAAGAGGAAAAATAAGACAAAAGCAACCGGGAGATAATTGCTGACTTCACACTCATCCTCACATTTCTTCAAACCATTTGAGAGCCTAACACCACCCAGTAAAAAAGCAAATGGATCCCTTGATTGTTCAATTGGTTTATATGTGGACTGCTTCTTCAAGTGCAAGAGAAATTAAGGAGGAATAGGAACAAAAAGCACCGTACAATTTATTTGGCCACATTATAGACAGAAAACAATGTGGACTAACAAGCTGAATATGTAATAGAGTTATGGGTAATTGTGCTATGGAGACAAAGAAACAAGCAAGCAAGCGTAACTTCTGAAAGAGAAACATTGTATATAACAGGTATGAAAGAAGTGTATTGTCAGGTAGAGTTTAAGAAGTGGTCAGTATCATCACACACAAGTTAGGTAACTAGTATAAGCTTCAGTTTTCTAATTAATTGTATATAACATTCTAGTTTCTTGATAGTATCATAAGGAAATAATAGCTAACATTTCTTGTGTACTTATCACATGCAATATAAAATGCACTGTTCTATCTGATTCAGTCATCATATCTATTTTAGTCATTTTGTTACTACCATTATCCCCCTTTTCCTGATGAAGAAACCGAGGCAGAGAAGGATTCAGAAGCTTGTTCAGGAACACAAAGATAGTAAGTGGCAGATTTTTAACCTAGAAAGCCTTACTTAGCCTGGAGAATATACTTCTATAGCCCATGCTCTCCTGCCTCTAAATAAGCATCACGGTGGTTCCAGGGAGCACAAGTGTATGTTTCATGGAGGCAGAGGGATGGGATTTGGAACCACAGGATTTGGACACGCAGAGAGCATCCCTAACAAGGTTGCCGTCCACCAAGCCCTTCCTAAAGCCCAGCATATTAAAATTCCTACGGCTATGACACACCACATACCACACACACACACATAAATACTTCCATTATTATATGTGTGTGTGTGTAAAATAAAGCAGGATTTTAAGAGCAAATATACTTGAGCGACTATGATGATGCTTCCCCTGCTTAAGTGAAAGCCATTTTGGTGGGAGTGAAGTTTAAATTCTCAGCCTTTTCCCCTGCTCAAAAGCGGACCACCTGTCAATCAGCAGGGAGACACCTTACCCAGGAGTGGAAAGGCAGTCACCTAACTGCTCCCGACCAATTTAGTTAGGGACTCGTTCTAACTCTTATTTGAAGTGCCTAGAAATTAATGTAATATTTCCTGTACTCATTTGCATTGCCTGCGGGCTGGACGCGCCCCCTGTGAGGGCCACCGAGTTAGGCAGGGAGCTGTATCCAGGGCAACTCAGCACCAAGTCAAAGCAGGAGGAGCCCTTGTAGAGTGGAGCTGACACTGGGATTAGGATCTGTTCTATGAGACCGTGCCAGGCTGATAAATTGAAGTGGCAATTTGGGATTTAACCAGATAGAGAAGTAAATGTATTAGAATGAGGAAAATCCAAGGAGAGCGAAGACTACGGGAACCATACAAGTTGGCGAGTGAGGTTTTGTTTTGTTTTGATTTCTAAACTCAAGTCTCTCCTTTTGGCTTTGCATTTGAATCCTGAATTTGAGCATCTCTTCTGCTACTGCAAATATATTAGCGACGTGGATTGCCTTTGTTAGTCTAAATTGCTGTGTGTTTGCAAATACATTTCAAGAGAATGCCACTCAAGAGAAAGCTTCTCTTGGACCCAAATCACAGTGTCTATGAGTAACTCTTGACCTTGATGCATCTGTGCCCTGAATGTAATGAAAGTAGGTTCAGGAACAGTTGAAATCTTCCTAAACTATTCATCTCTTATTGATTCACTTGTTCTATTGTGAGCAGAGAGACACCTACATGCTAGTTTAAAATTAGGAGTTCCCAAGACTGTGATGAATGAAAGAGACATGGGATTCAGAAGTACGGAATTGTCTCAGCCAGGAATTGCTGGGAGCCTGATTATTCTGGCACACCCTAAACGGATTCATTAATTTATTTCTTTAGTCTACAGATCTCCCAAACATTTCTAGGATCACTATTTTTTTAAGCTTAATTACTTAGCAATTCTTCTAAGTGCTATATAAGGTTGAAGTAAATAAAAATGAGAATAAAATTTTTGAGAATTCAGATTAATTGGGGGTTGGTGGGGGTTGGGGATAGGAGAGGAAGGCAAAAGAGATGGAATTCCTTTCACCAGATAAGAATCTAGTAACCCACAAATGATGTTGCTACATACACACCAGGGAAAAACTAATCCATTCCCATAAAAAGTTTATGAAAGAAGCATGGACCCCTTTAAACACATAGATTGCCCTCTATTTGCACTGAAAATACTTCTCTCATTTCTAAAAGTTTCACAACTTAGGTAAAATAAACATAGTCACCACCATGCTCATGGGAAACATGTCACCTCACTTTCAGGGCCAGCATTTATTTTTAAGCTGCTTTTTCCACCTAAAAGTAATGTGGAAAAAGCCAGACAACTCTTTAGTTCCTAAATCCTAAGGAAAGCCCATATGGTAGGGGAAAAGCATCAGGGGTAGGGTGGAGCATGTGGTGATGGGTTTTCATTCTCATTGTCGTGATGGGGGTGAGACAGTCTATATATCTTCACCTCTAGGTAATTCCTCTGCTGGAATAGTGACAGTAGATTAAACTGACTTCTTTGTTCTTACATTGGGATAGCTGTATGTCTACATATGCTTTCAACCCCTGCTCCTTTGTTCATACTTTGTCCATCTATTCAGAAGATCTTCCCAGAGACAGATATCAGGAAGCATTTGCATGGGCCTCTTACAAGACTCTGTACCCAGTTTTGTATTTATAATTTGCACTCTTTATCTTAAAAAGGGACTCAACAGTGTACACACTTCAGGTTTCATAAAGTCTGGATCTTTCATTGAGGTAAATGTTTTTCAATGGAGGTTGTTTGCTTACATACGAATACATTGTTGACTTCATACTGCTTTTGTTTGTTTCTAAAATTTTAGATACAAAATTAATTCCCTTTAGAGCTTTTCAACAATATAGTCTCAAAAACTGAGAATGAGCCTATAAGACTAAGCCTTTTACAAAATGAAGACAAATCTGAACATTAACATCATAAATAACGTGTCTATAATACAATATATTACGTCACTTATTTTTTTCAGAAACCGGCACTTTATATACTTCTAATAACTAGCATATAGGGAACAAGTTTTTAAAATGCAGCATTCTACAACTCTGGGGGAGATACTTCTTATAAAGTTAGGTAACGTGTCTCAGCATAACTTGCAGAAGGTGAACCGCCACTTCCACTTTTTCAAAAGACCAGACCTTGGCAATGTGTTACATAAAGGCAGTTTCGCATTAGAAAAACGAATTGATGGAAGAAGAGCAAAGAAAATCACACTCTCCTCACTTCAGATCTGAAGCAGCGCTTCTCAGCTATAATGTGCATATAAATCATATAGGGTTCCCGCAGATTCAGAAAGACCTGGCCTGGAGTTAGAAGGTCTGCCTTTCTCACACGCTGCCTGGTGATCCCGATGTCACTGGGCCCAGACTACACTATGCAGCAAGCGTCTAGCATAAACCTTCATCTTTTTTTCCACCTTCTCCAACTTACCATTTATTGTTTATTTATTTATTTTTGAAACCCAGATCAGACATCCTATGACACTCCCATCTCATTAATGACCTAGCAGAGCTAGAAATGTCCTTGGAAAGAGCTCTAGGTTTCAATGATTTGGAAAATAACTAGTACGTGAATGGGGAGCGAGGGCTGAGGTGAAGACCTGATACCCAGACTGGAAATAAGAAAGACTGAATTTTCATTGGTGGATCGAAGACCAATTACAGAGTGATCCTGGACAAGTCATTGGGTCTTTCCAAGCCTTGGTCTTTTCATGTTTAAAATCAGGATGCTGGACAAGGCCCTTGTGGAGGCTTCCCTCTGGTTTCTAGCTTCTATAATGTTGGTCATGCATTTGCACGTTTCATGAAGGATTGCACATAATTCGTCTGTTTACTTGGACTATTTTAATAATCAGTGCAGATTGCCAAGCAACACATCTGCACAATCACTACAATGATACTGGGGCTTAGCACCAACTAGGAAATTGCTGAAAATAATAATAAATACTTTGTTTCTTTCTTTCTTTGTTTTAGAGTTCACTGCCAACTCTAGACTCTGATTTTGTGCTTTACTCATAGTAGAGGGTAGTACCCAAGAGGAGAGCTAGAAGAAATTATCTGCAAATGGGTACTTCAATCCCCATCTTAAGAAAGTAACCACCCGGCCCCACTAACTCACAGGACCATTAAGAAGCCAGAGTGAGACACAATATACATGCTGCTTTGGAAAGTTTTAAAAAGTGCCTTGCAAATTCAGGTGATATTTTTATCATCCCCCCACATCTTTTCTAAATAATTTATCAACTAGCAAACAAAAATACACTTTGCATTTTGTTAGGCAGGCATTTTCTTTTCATCTATTTATTGACTAAAATAAACACAAAGAGGCAGGAAAAATAGAAAGAGATGAGTAAATGAAAGAAAACATTCTCCAACAACAGGCAGAAATCTATGGAAATAGATTTTCTCTGAAGAAAAGAATCCATTAGAATATTCTTAATGATCTAATAAAAAAGGAAAAAGACTCAAAAGTTTCATAAATCATTTTGCACTTATTTTGTTATTAGAAGAGGGAATTGTGTGGCAATATGTAAATTATGAACAGAAGAAATATAAAGAGCACATCTGCAAAGGAAATAGATGTGTACTTCACTGGGAATATAGTTAATAACTGTGCCCATACCATTTTACATCGTGATGGAGGAACTACTGAACTATTACGGAAACAAAAAATTTCCTTGACAAAGTTCCATTTTTAATAGACCCATAATATGTAGCATTGTCCTATTTTTTCTTCTTACTGGATGAGTACAATGATTATCCTACTAAACGTGATCTAAACTCCATCTCTTCTCACTGCTCCTCTATGCTCAAAGTTTATGTAATACATTCAAATATGAAGCATGCGCTGAAACCATCAAAGAAGCTAGAAAAATTCTTTTAAGCATTTGTTTCGATTCTTTTGAAGCCCAAGACAAGCAGAAAGGCACCTCACTACTGAAAATCTAAAATAAATTCAGTCACCCTGCAGGCTGGCTAATCTAGATTTGCTTGCCCGACCTTAAAAGCAAGACAATCTATTAAGTCCCTCAAATGCACGTTTTAGTCATGTAACTGAATAAAGTTGAATTTCCCTTCTACCTCCTTCCTGACTTAAAAGAAACAAATAAGCACGCAAACAAAAACCAGGTGTGAAGTCCTCTGGATTCTTGAAGCCTGGTTACTTGAAGTTTCTGCACAACTAGAAAATGATATTATTTTAAAACCTTATTCTTTTAGCCCTAGTTGAAAGTGCTTTTTAGATCTGTCCTAGAAAATGCAGTCTGGTGTGCATAATGAATTCTTCTTTCATAATTAAGGACTTTGCAGCAACTCAGGATCATCCCTTTAAACATCATTTCTCAGTGTCTAGGACTGTACACAAAAAAGTTTAAGATGTGTCCCATCCCCAAGGTATCTATTCCTGGAACTCTTGGTTTTAACACATAGCATCATTTTCTTATGGCTCCTAAAATCAAAGAATAATCTAAAAAATATCCAATATGCTTTCATCTTTTCCTATTGCTGCGACTGCCCTCGTTGGAACCCTCACCATCTGGCACCCAAAAACCTGTGTGCCTCCTTCCTAGCCGGCCCCCCAACTTCCTCTTCTCCCCTTTCTACCCTGCATCTAATGGTAGAGTCATCTTTCTCATAAAAGCCAGTTCTGTCAGGTCAGCCCTTGACCTCGATTCCAGCTTGAGAAAGCAAACCAAGCACTCATGGCTACCTCCCCTTCCTTTCCAAGACCCACTGAAATGGCAGAAGAGGTTTCATTTTGTTTTCCAAAGAATAAACCTCTAAGAGTTCTGGCAAATTAGAAAGCAACCCAATTAGGCTGGAGGAAACTAGCTCAAAGAAAATGGAAGTAAGTGAAAGGACAGAAGACCAGAAGGAAAACTAGAGCTCAACATCGCAGAAAAAAGCTCAGCCCAGTTGAGTCAACAAGTTCAAAGAGCGGCAGTGGGCTGTGGGGCTGTTAGCAGAGAGGGACTTGAAGAATTACATTGTGCAGAGCTGAGCCTCGGAGAGCTTTCTCCCAACTCTCCCTCTCTAGAGTGTCAAGTCAACATTAACACACCATAGCCCCCCCTCCCTAAACCCAAGAATTTCCTTCTAAAGAAAGTGTGTGATATAGGTGGTAAGTAAGCGCAGTGAGGAAGTGGAGGCTGAGAGAAAACAGAGTGGGGCTGGATGTAATATTACACCTTCTCACCAGTAACGAAGGAGAAAATAGAGATCTGAGTTCTCCAAGGCCAAAATAAAGCCTCTTTATTTGCCAGTTGTGGGAGTCCTCCAGCAGAGTGCCTCCTCTGCACCCACACCTCCTTCAGAAAACCCTGACGAACACACGGCGCTTCCCTCGGAAGGGGCGTCTGTTGGAAACCCCCACAGTGCGGAAGAAACCCACGTGGAGGATCACCGCATCGCAGGGACAGCCACAGTTCCAAAGAAAAGGACCAGGAAGAACATGTGGAACAGATGAGAGGATAGAGGAAAGATATTGTTCAGCAAACAAAAGAAAATTAAATGTTGTAATCTTCACTTTAAAATTGGGGCGACCGAATCGAGCTCTGTGCTGACAGCTCAGAGCCTGGAGCCTGCTTCAGATTCTGTGTCTCCCTCTCTCTCTCTCTCTCTCTCTCTCTTCCTTCCCTGGCTTGCACTCTGTCTCTTGCGTTCTCTCAAAAACAAAAAATAAACATTTTTTTAAAAAATACAAAAATAAAATTGGCGCGAGAGTACTCAATTGAGGTTAAGTCAATCGCCCAAAGTCATGCAACTAGTCTGTGGTATAGTCCACCAAAATGTGCTTGATTCCCAAATCTGCACTTCCATTAAAGCACATTTTATGCGGGGTGAGCAGGTAACTTTTTGAAGCAGTGGTGACATGTGAAACTGGGGCTTGAAGGATTGGTAGAAATGGCACAGGTGCGAAGGAGAAAAGAAGGGTGGAAGAGCACTTTAGCTGGGGGAAGAGCGTGAGCAAAGAAGTGTGCAAGGTGTATCTGGAAACATTTGAAGTCGAAGATTTGTTCTGGGGAAATATAAGACAAAGACAAAAAGCCAGGTTGAAAACCAATTCCTCAGTGTTTTGTTTTCTGTTTTTTAAAGTTTATTTAATTTGAGAGAGAGAGAGCACGTGCATGAGCGAGGGAGGGGCAGAGAGAGATGGAGACAGAGAATCTCAAGCAGGCTCCTCACTGTCAGCGCAGAGCCCAGTGTGGAGCTCCAAGCCATAAGCCATGAGATCACGACCTGAACTGAAACCGAGTCTGACGCTTAACCAACTGAGCCACCCAGGCGTCTCCATTCCTCAGTTTTAAATGCCCAGGAGGAGAGTGTCGGCTCCACCTTTCAAGCAGTGAAGAGCCAGGGAAAACTTTTAAGCAGAGGGGAAGTTCTAAGTGGTGGCAATAAGTTTCTCCTGAGACATATGCAGAATGTGTTGGGTTGGGAAAAAGACAGAGGCAGCAGTGGTATGAGGGGGTTTGGGGGTTCCTGCTATGACTATAACTCTCTCAGAGACTGAACACTTCAAAGAAGCACTGACATCACTAAATTTGGCACATGCCCGCACTGGATCTATTAAAACTCTGGTTTCCTTTTCATTTATCTTTCTATTTTTACTAAAAGAAAAACAGAAAGTTCAAAATTAAGCCCCGGTTCTAACCAGTACATTTTGGATCACTGGTGTTAATGGGTCAAGTCCCCAGAGGGCTCCACATTTAGAATAGATCGTTTGCACATGCGAACAGGGCCCTACGTTTTGTCCATGCTCCTGAAACAATTGATGTACTCCAGTAGATGGTGTATGTTTTTTATAATTACACCAGAAGAAAGCATTCTTTATGGAAATAAATGTGCTTTTTAAAAACACATTTCTGAAAAGCAGCAGGCAAGGCATTAATAACAAAGTGAAATGATAAACCGAATAGAAGTCTGAGAAAAATTCTATATTTGTATTATACAGGCATTGTTTTCATTCCTGGCACCTTATTTTTCATGTACATAAAGAGAACGCAAGCTACAGCAGGGTGAGACAAAGATCAATGCTGAATGTATTACTTGGCACTGGTCAGACGCAGTTTAATAAGAAAAAAATTGATCCATTAAGCTAAACCTAATTTTTGGCCGAAAATGGTTGAAATCTCTCCTTTATATTGCTAGCTTCATAAAGACCTATAATATTTGGAAGAAACAACTCAAGGCTGAGTTTAATAGGATTAAATGTATTGCAAATATACTTAACAAGAATCTATCAAGTTGTTAATGATTGCTATTAATATCAAACAATTTTTGTATAGAATTTTTTATTAGAGCAATTGTAAAATACAGCCATAAGAAATGTAATATAAAAAGGTTTTCAGGTAATTTGTAACAGCTACAATCGCAGAACTCAAATCCTAACCTACAAGATACAGTAATTTATTTTATCAATCAGTTTCTAACACAAGTGTAATTCAATTTGTAAAGTATTTAAGTGCTGGTCTTAGGCCTGTATGGTCAAGTTCAGAAGAACCACATCTACAGTAGGTAGTAGTGATGCTACACGCCCAAAGATTGTAAAGTGGAGGATTTGGTGTTATAAGATTTTGAAATATTTTTGAGGACGTAATACTAATTTCAAAAAAAATTGTAATTCAGCTTCACCTCAGATCATTAAAAAGCAGAAGTTTTAGTCTCAAATTTTATAGAACCCTGGAGCTATAACGGCAGTATGGAATTCAGTAACTAGTTCAATCTGTCCATCTATAGATACAGAAACTATAGCTACAGACCGATTCTGTAAAATAATCTGCCAAGTGTGCATACACTGGAGGAATACTGAATGTTTTTTTATTCACAAGATGAAAAATGCTGTGATGAAAACGGAGGCTTCCGAAAAGTGAAAGAGACACTTGTAGCCATAGCCACAATATATCAACCTGAAAAACTATTGCACAATAAATACCTTTTTACCTAAATCATAAAGATTTTGGTTTGAATGCTCAAATTCTCTGCTTCCCTTTATTTATATGGATAGTCACTACCACATAACAATAAGTCCAGAAATACACACACACACACACACACACACACATTCCCTCAGCTATACACATTTTTCTCAGAACTTAAATCATCAACACTTAAAATGGACCCATGAAAATTAGAATATTTTAAAGATCATGGTTTATATAAGCAATTATACTAATAAAATATATTTTAAATGATTGTATTCCCAAAAAGGAGAAAGAAAAATCATGTCCTTCTACCTGTTAAAAGAAAGTCTCTTATAGCCTGGACACTGGGTGATGAGCTATGCCCTTTTACCTCCGGAGTACCAATTTAAATCCCCTGCACATCAAGAAGGAGGAAATATTGTTTCCATTTTAATGGCTGTCCAGTGTTCTATGCAAAATGGATAGAAGGTTTCAGTTCAGTTCTTAGTAGATAGATGCTTACGTTATAGCATTGTCACCCAGGAGAAAGGACAAGAACTGAAAGATTACGGTGGAGAGGCACCCTCTCACCTACATACAGTGCATCCCATGTGTGGGAAGGACATCTACTGTGCTTAAGAAATGCCTTTCAGCTCACGGGAATTAACTGAGTATTCCTCATAATTATTGGATTTATTACAATCGGTAAAATTGGAATGTTTGCATATACATTTGTTTTTACACGCAGCACAGCAGTTTGCAAGAGCAATGCGGGCGGCCAAATACTATGATCAAGAGATCACAGAGAGCTGAGAATACCTTTTTCTGAATTATGACTCCCGAATACTTTAACTGCAAAGTATGATGTAAAAACTCTATTGATGATTAATTTGTATTTTAAGCATATAAATCACTTCTTGGCTGCCATGCTAATACTGATTTAGAAAAATACACAGTTCAGTCTATATTGATCTGTTTTTCTAATTCTTCATCAGAAGGGTCTAATATGGTTGTTTCTGCAATTTACTTTCCAAGTTATCCTTTTAGGAGATGAAGTAACCAAAAGATATTGAAAATCCAAAGCAAATTACATCGTACCAGTTAGAGCTCCCTGAAGGAATGGATACACCTCTGTAATCCGCTCAGCTCACAATAGGCAAGGGCTTCAGCTTTGTCTTAATCTTTACTAAACTATGACTCTCTTTTTAGCACACAACGTTTGTCCTCAGAACACCTATCAGATATTTAGTGTATCTTCTAATGCAATGAAATTTCCTACCAAATTACAAATTCTATTATGAATCAGAGCTTTTAAGTGTATATAAAATTCAGTACTGTATTGTGATACTTACTAAAAGACACCAAAAAGGGATGCTTTGAAAAACATTTTGCCTCATTTTCAAAGCTCCAAACACATAATTTAATACTTTATTTTAAAATCCCTGGTTTCTTGAAACTGATTTGCTTACAGAATTTAAGTTTGTATATAATTTTCTAATGGGGAAAGGGCCTAAATATATATACCAGGGAGAAAAAAAATCAACCTTAATCCTCTAAATGAAAGCAGAATTTGAATATTGCCATAGGAGAGCACACAACAGATGTCTTCCAAAAGAAAGAGAAACTGAATCATATCTATCTATGCATACATGTTTGCAGACAGAATGTATATGTCATGAAGATAGATGATCAGATATGCATATATTTGATGCCTTTCATACATGAAACAAAATCTAGTGGAGTTACCAGCTGACAAAGATGATTAAAAATTTTTCGAAGTAACTAAATTTAACTAAATGTGATCTCTTGAGTAATAAGAATGACAGAATAGGAAAAGTTTACTGAGTCTCCTATCCTTCAATGTCATCTAGAGAGAAAAAAATGCATGCAAAGCTGCAAACAGTGGATAGGGTATCTAGAAGTAATCGATGTTTCAGAATTCATTGAACTGTGGAAAGGAAATTAATATAAGAAAGCTCAACAGTAACAAAAATACAATCACAGGAGAAGAGATTTAAAGGAATCAAGGATAATGAAGGAGCTTTAAAAGGGAAATAAGTTTTGGAAATCACTGTAAAGCTATAGGCTATCCCAGGGAACTCATAAGAAGGTTAAAAGACAGTCTAGTGCATGGCCCAACAAGGAAAAAAAAAATTATCAGAGAGGAGAACAAAAGTGAAAATTACTAACCATTTTATAAGATAATTTCCTTCCTTTCCATTAATATAAAAGTACATAGCCATTAAAAATGTTTGCCGGGTTTAAGCCAATAGTCTGGTTGTAGTGCTGATTCTTTTTCCTAGAAATAGTTTGTTAGAGTTGCTATCAACCAACATGTCTCTGTATTCCTTTAAAAATCTATAGCAAACCTACAGAACAAATCTATAACCGTATATCATCTGCCATATATTTACTACTATTAGTGTAAAATTGTTTTTATTAATCACAGGATATCCAAGTCCTGATGCTAAAGATGGAATCCAGGTCTTTTGGTTTTTTATTTCCTTAGGAGTTAATTTTAAATGCTCCTTTTCTATGAAGTTTCCTAATAATATGTAGTCCATTCCTAGTTAATCAGGTTAATGGAGCGATGAAGGACGTAGATCACCAAAATCATGATGAAGACAAAGCTAATAAAAATATGTTTTAAGTGGAGTCAGTGTAAACTCAGTTTAAATTACATCCAATTTGCTAATTTAATTATGATGCATTTAGACAATGGAATACATGGAACTATTTTTTTAAAGATGAACTTAAGACTTTTATATGTGTGTATATATATGAATATATATACATGAATACATATATATATGAATATATGTACACACATATATATACATGAATATATATACATGAATACATATATATATGAATATATATACACACATATATATTGAAATGTGGAAACAGAAATACATTGTTATTCATGTGAAAATTGTGTGTGTGTGTTTGTGTGCATACAATTTTGACTATATGGATGTATTATAACATCTGAAATGACATACCCCAAAATAGAGTGATTGCCAAAACAGTATGTCCAGTATCAGTGTAGCCTTGTTTTTGCTAGGTCTGCCTTCCTTCAGACCATGGCTCTTACTTCCTCCTCTCAAAACACTATTATTTCTATGTCACAAAACTTGGCTCCAAAACATCACTTTATTTTTATCAACTTGTTTTTTGTTGTTGTTGCTTTTTTAAGTTTTATTTTAGAGAGAGAGTGCGAGCAGAGGAGAGGGGCAGAGGGAGAGAGAGAATCGCAAGTACGCTTGATCCCACAACCCTGGGATCATTATCTGAGCCGAAAGAAATCAAGAGTCAGTTGCTCAACCAACTGAGCCACCCAGACACCCCTATTTTTATCAACTTGTTAATCATGAATCCCATGGTGTTGTTTGGATCAGGCTAGCCAACTAGAACACTCATCAATGTTACCATTAAACCAACATTTGGGCTTATCAATCTATATTAACACTCATTCAGGCATTCCGTGTGCCCCCAGCCTGACTGAAGAGAGCCCAGCACTGCTTTGCCAAAGTCCCTGTGAAGGAACCCCTTTTCATGGCTTTAGCGGATTATTTCATTGTTTTTCAGTCTACTTGAAACTTAACTGATACTCAAAAAACAATTTCTATTTTAATTTTTCAAAATAAGAAAAATTTCTTGCTCTATTTAAACTCTAATGCAAGTTGTCCAACACTTCCTCTTTTTCTAATTGTTTTATAATTTCAAGATTTTTTTTCCTTAAATGTTAAGCATTATCCTTTTTACATTAGGCTGATAATATGTTAGGTACATGGCTACTCATCTAAATGGGTAGGTAGCATAGAATTTTTTGCATGTAGCAGGTAACACTGCATGGCATTTATTAATACAGATTTCTAAATAGTAGATGTCTTCTAATATCTGGAGTGGCTTTTTGAGTAGATTTATAGTGGTTCTGTTTCTCTTTTAACCATAATAAATCTGCAAGTTGATTAAATGATAATTAATTATATTTATTTTTTGACTACTACCTCTCTTGTATCACTAGCTAGTACAGTGTCATATAACTAACCTGAATAGGCAGATACATAAACACACAAGGGGAGGCATTTAATGTGGTTTTGCAAATCTTTCAGTTTGTATAGTTATCATCCCACCCCTTCATTCCTTTCTGCTTCTTCCCCACTGAGAAAATGAGAAAGAGAGACATTTTTATATTCTTTGCTTTGAGTATATATTCTCTTCATCCAGAACATTAATAAGTGCTCAAAATATTTTCAAAAGATGTATATTATTTTATTTAACATTAACCTTTCCCTCAACCACCAAAAACAGATTTATGGAATTTCAGTGGTAAAAATGGAAATAGGATAATGAAATACTAAGTGTACACAAAGTCTTAGTAGTGATCCTTCCAGGTCTGTAAGTGCATATAGGGTATTTTCAGGATTATTCACCTGTGCTGACCCAGCACTTCTGGGAGAAGTCTAATTAAAGCTGTCAAATGTTACTGTAATTAGTCCCTAAAATTAACTATAATCAAAATGACTGAGAATACATATTAACAACTTTGTATGTTTAATCAGTAATACCAGTCAATTTGATCATTTTAATAGATTATACATAAATGTGTACTGTTGAAGACACATTTTGAATACAGTTGTTGAAATACATAGCTATCCTTAGGTCTAGAGGATTTTACATATATATGTACATGTATTTATTATATATATTATATATTATACATATATATTTTTAATACATATTAAAATATGTCTGTGGTGTTGTGAGCACCTGTAAAATTATCTTTACAATATTTATTATCTGATTTTTCATAGTCATATCATACAGCCTATATATAAAGTTAGCAACAAAGATTCCTGAATTGTATAGAGAGTGCAAAAAGAAAAACAGGAACATGGTAGCCATAGGATAGATGTTTGAAGCCCTTGAAGAAAGAAAAATTAAACGGAATGAAGCAAAGAAAGAGATTGAATGGTGAAAGCAAGAAAAAAAAAAGGAAACAAGATTATCAATTCCTCCAGAGAATTATCCTTATTTTCTAGTTCTTTTGTATCTACCCTCAACACCTACATCGCTGTTTAGCATATGGTGGGCTCTCAGTAAATGTCACTGACTTGCTGGAAAGATAGAGCAATAAGCATATTGGTTAAGGAGAGAGGAAATGAATGCGTGGGCAATTTGCAAAGTTGACACTGTTCATTTCCCATATTACCTAATAGATATTTTCACTTCCCATATCATTAATGAAATTGTATCGATTTCACTCTTTTTATACCCCCAAATTAATACCTCAGTGATTCAGAGGGGTGCATTTTCTTTAACATGTAGGTGACTTAAGTTTCCAAAAGAAAACTTCCTCAGGGCCCTATCCAGAAACAAACAAACAAAATTGCAATACAAACAGTGTAGAAATGCTATGTATGGTGATACTGGCCTTAAAAACAACACTCATTTACTGATAATGGGCTTTAAAGTTTCTTATAGTCTACAGACTGAAACAGAAAAGGTCCAATTTTCAAAATAGTAAAAAGAGATATGTGCCCATCTTTCCTTTTTCTATCTGCAATTAGGATTGCAGATTTTTCACTGAAAAACTTAAGGATCTATTTTCCAGCCTCAAAAGTAGGGAATGCTGTTTTCTTAAAGGGATACTGTTTTTCTTAAAACTGAGCCTCAAGGATTCAGCCAACAAAGAAATTATTCACCAGAATATTTGGCCTTAAAGATGCTTAAAAATATGCATTCCTTCTTTCCAAGGCCATTACCTGTTGTTCTTAAAGGAGGGTAGGAGAGTCAATCGGTCAACCTAGTTTGGCAGCCAAAGACCATAAGAAAAATTATTCTTCAGGAAAATAGCCCCATCACATTAAAAAATTAATTACCTCCAAAAGTCAAAATTGCAATGTTCTGAGTTTATGGAGAAATGAAAATTTTTAAAGTCAGTGAAGTAAACTTATGGTTATTTCATCACCATGGAGAGCATAATATTTTAGAGATGACATCTCCTTTATGAACAGATATCATAGCAAGGATTATAACAGCATGGAAAAAGAAATTCTTTTTGACGGTCATGAAAAAGGAACATTGTTACATATAATTAAAAGTCAAGATCATTTAGGGGACAGTAGAGTCCAGTACAATAAAGGTGTGTATTTGAATCTCACTTTTGCCATTTGCTAATTATGTGACCATGATCAAGTCACACAACTTCTCTGAAACACAGATCAGTAAAATGAGATTAATATTATAATCAAAGATATTCTTACCTAGAGTTTCTATCTCAGATCTTTTCAGGGGAAAAAGTTAGTCCTTGGGATTCAAGCTATTTCTTAGCCCAATGCCATAAATATTTTTAAAGTTGAAATATATAAAAAATAAAAATAAAAAATAAAGTAGAAATGTATGCAGGGAATTTCAAAGAACAAGCATCAAGTACTTTTGGTGCATAAGATAAGACCATGTCTATGTGTGTATGACTATGTTAAATATACATTAAAAATTTCCCAAAGTCTACATAAGAAATGATTGGTAGTATTTCTCTCCGGGAAGTGAGAGACTTAAACTCTGGGAGTTTTAAGTGGTGGAAGAGCTCAGGCAGGGAGATTTTAACTTTCATTTTATTCCCTTCTGTAATATTTAAGTCTTTAACAATGTCATATATTATTATATGATTCAAAAAATAATTTGGAAGACAAACAAATTATCTCAAACATCAGCATGAGGCAATATACCTTTTTCAGTATATGAAAGTAATTAATACATGCTCCTTTCCTTTTCCTCACAAAGACTAAATGATCTATGAAACTTGAAGTATAGAAAAATTACCAAAAATAATTCATTTTTAATAGGAGACGAAAATGGCAATAAATGAGTTTTTAATAATGCCTTGTAGGTACATGACACCTTTGGGCTGATTACTAACCTTTGTATAGCAAATAGTACAAAATGTTCTCAACATTTGGTCCTGACGACCAAACCAACCAGTACCATCAGCACCATAATTTTCATAATGATAAAAACTGTAAACATCTTAGAAAAAAATGGAAGCACTTTTAGGATAGGGAACAGAACCATTCTTACTCATCTTCGTATCTCCCTTCATACCACAATGCCTGGCACATGATAGATCTTCAATAATTAACTGTTGAATAAATAAACGAAGAAACAAATGACAAAGATTATTTAATGGATGACACAGAAGCATATCCATTCACCAGCACCCCAAATTGTTAGTGGCCGTGTTGGGGATGTCCACTTTTTCATCCTTAGCTCCATCCTACCTAGGGAACCCACACTAGTCCCTTAAAGTAAATCTCACCTGCTAACTGGTCAGGGGCTCCTTCCTCTGACCTAAATTGATTGGACCAGAGGTGGAGAGTGACATAGTTAAGCTAATAGATTCTCTTATTTGTAACTAGCTTCTCTTTGTTGGACACTTGAGCAGAGAAGTTGAATTTGAGCCATGTGAAAATGGAGGAAAGAGAGTTAGTCTCCAGAGGTAGAAGAGAATATTTCTAAAACTCAAGAAAAAAGAGATGAGTCCTATCATGAGGCTCAACTGCCATTAGTCTCATTAGGCTTTCTGAGCTACCTCTGTATTCTTCCAATATTTCATGAGATTTTTTTAACTGTTAAGTGGGTTTCTGCTCCATGTATACATGCAGAGAGAATATTCCACCGTAACTATCTATAGAGACTTCGCTATATGCCCTGGCTTTTCCCACTATTAATATAGATAAACTATATATATTTATATTGAAAGTCAATCCCTCTACTTGTGCACTGGATCTCATTCCTTCTCACCTACTCCCAAAAATTTAATCCAGCGATTCACTCCTTTCTTGACTACATTGGCAATGTTTAGCTATCTACTGGATTAGCCCCTTCAGAATATACAAAATACCTGATTTTTCTCATCTTAAAACAAAGCAAAATCTCTGTTGACCTAGTGATGTGCTAGAGTTAGCTCATGTCAGCTTTCAAGAGCCATCCTTTCGACACTTTATTCAGTGAAATCAGCTGTAATGGGGGTGTTTATACTACTGAAATTGGCAAAGGCTACAAATCAAAGTGAGTTTTCCCCTGAGAGAACCAGTGGTTAAGTATTTAACAGCATATCAATTTTTTGACCTATCTTCACCAATTATCATCCCATTTTTTATCACCCTTTTCACCAAATTATATAAAAAAAGGTCATGCATTAACATTTTCTCCATTTTTTTTTTCACTTGAACCCATTACAGTCAAGCTCTCATCCCTACCACTCTACTGAAACTGCTCTTATCAAGGTCTCCAATGGCTTCCACATCGCTAAATCTAGTGGTCAATGACCAGTCCTCATATTACTTTGTCCATCAGCAACATTTGACTCAGTTGGTCATTTTTTCTCTCCCTTTACTGGTCATTGCTTCTCAATCTTTTTTGCTGGTTCACCCTCTTTCCTTTGGCTTGCTAATGTTGGAGTTCTCTGGAGCTCAGTCATTGGCCCTATTCTCTTCTCTATATACACTCACTCCCTTGATGACTACATTCAGACTCATGGCTTCAAAGACCATCTAGAGGGTTATGGCTCTCCAATCTCTATTTCCAGGCCAGGCTTTTCTCTTAAATTCCACACTCTTAGATCCAACTGATGACATCTCTACTTAGATATCTAAAAAATATCTCAAATTCAACAAGTTCAAAACTGAACTTCTAAGCTTCCTTCCCAAACCTGTTTCACCAACAATCATACATCTAAGACAACAGTAACACCATCTTTCCAGTTGCTCAACCAAAAACCCTTGCACCTATCTTTGATTGCCATCTTACTCTCCACTCCACACCTACCCTTTAAGAAATCCTAACTAATTCCAAAACATGACATTTCTCACCCTATTCCACCGCTAGGAGCCTGGCTCAAACCTAGAGTCTGCATTGTTATAAGAGACTCCAGTAAGGCCCGGTTCTGTACTGTTACCATAGTCCTCCCCGTACTGTTTATCTTAAACACAAAAGCCAGAGTGGCCTTTTTAAAAGTAAAGTCCGATCATGTCACTTCTTTGCTCAAAAATGCTAGAATTGTACCCTAGTTTGCTCAGAGTAACAGTCAAACTCCCAGTAATGACCTACAGGCCCTCCACAAACTAGCCTCCTATAAACTTTCTGATACCATCTCCTGGGACTCTCCCTCTCATTCATCCCTTCCAGCCACACTGAGACTGCACCTTAAATATGCTAGACATGTCTCCCTTTGGACCTTAGCTCCAATTGTTTGCTTTGCCTGAAATCATCTTTTCCTATCGATGAACCTCGCTAACTCCCTTACTACTTTCCAGTCTTTTCTCCCATCTTCTCTTATTTAGTATGTTGCAACTTATCTACTAAACTCTTACTATCCTTACTTTGTTCTTTTTCATTATTTATTGTACTTACCATCTCTCAATTTACTTTATAATTTATTAATGTGTAATGTTTGCTATCTGCCTTTCATTACAGAATGTACACTTCACAATGGCCAATCATCATCTGGTTTGCTGATGACCCAAATATTTTGGATCATCTGGTTCCTAGTAAATTTTTAATAAATATTTGTTGAAAAAATTAATACATGACCAACAAAGACTATAAATGGCAAAGAACTTATGAATTTATAACATAGGACCAAATCTGCTGTTATAAAAATGAGAAGTTTTAGAATTGCTTCCCTAATGAAATTTTTGCTTTAACCAGTTTCCTGGTTAAAATTTAAAATTTACAGAAGAAATGTAGCAGTATTCCCACAACTGTACCTAAACCTCTCTCATATCTGGGACTCAAATCCTAGCTCTTATAAGAGCTCACAGCTCCTATAGGAGTTGTGCATTTATCAGTGGTGACACAAATGAGCCCATGTAGTATTTTGTACATATGGTGTTAACTTTTATGCTTTAATATATATGTGCAATATATCTGAATTATACTTGCTCTAGGAACCATCACTTTTATTTTACTGACTTTTGTGTATTTAAAACCTCAGGCATCATACAGTATTGAATTAAAGTTTTTTTGGTTGTTTAATTTCCACAGAAGTAAGGGAAATAAAAGAAAAAGAACAATTGTTTTAACATTCAAATTTTTCATGGCTCGTACAATGCAAAATTCTCTCAAGTTTAGGAGAACTATATTAGAAACTGGGTGTGAGGTCACCAAACATCTCTCTATTGACTCCAGTTAGGTTTTAAATATATGCTTATTAGGCCTAATTTATTGAAAATATGTGAAATAAAAAAATAATGTATGAAACCTATTAAAATATTGATGAAATCAACTCATTCAAACATGAATTAATATCTTATGGGAGTCATAGGTGGCAGTTGTTTCAAACTGAATCTTATTTTATCCTCTTCAATATAATCTTAATACAATACAAGAAAACATCTAAGAGTGCTTAATTAATTTTAAATGTCATATGTTCATGTATACAACAACAACAAAGAACCACAGGGGTGCCTGGGTGACTCAGTTGGTCGAGTTGCTTGAGTAGCCAACTCTTGATTTCCGCTCACGTCGTGATCCCAGGGTTCTGGGACTGACCCCTGTGGTGGGCTCTACACCAGGCATGGAGCCTGCTTAAGAGTTTCTTTTCCTCTCCTGCCTCTGCCCCTCCCTGCCATGTACTCTCTCTCTCTCTCTCTCTTTCTCTCTCAACAACAAAAAAGACCACAAATATAATGAAAACTGAATTTTAAAAGAAACATAAAAGTCCCCAGGTTTTTCACCTTGATCTTCTTTATTTGCGTTTTTAAAAAACAATTAAATTAGAATATACGTATTAGAAAACTGTGGCCCTCAGTGGCCGGGGCAGAAGGAGGGGGCCGCGCTGCACAGCCGAGTTTACACAGTAAAACTGAATTTGCCCTCAGGCAGATTGATGTCCCTTTTTTCTTTAGACCTGAAATGATATTGCTTCCTGACTACAAGAGTTCTGTTTATACAAAGGAAATTATTCTGGGGCTGGTGGTGGGCAGCAAGGGAGAAAAGAAGCAAAGACAGAACAGGGCAGAGGTGGTGGGAGAACCACGCGTGGCCTCCAGGGGACGAGGACACAGGGCGGGAGGCCCAGCGTCCCCACGGGACTGGGCCAGCAGCAGAAGAAGGGTGGCCCTTGGCCCGGCCCGCGCCCTGTTGCAAGACGAGAGTGAGACTCCCTCGGGAGGTGGGCCCAGCGGGCCTCTACCCTTCAGAAAACGCAAAGGCAAGAAGGGTGGGAGTAGCCACCCCAAGTGGAGAGGGCGGGGCTGGGGTCACTGCTGCCCCGGGGGAAGTGGCTGCCCACCCTGCCCTGCCCCACCAAGGAGGGACCTGGTGGCGGCATCTGTGGATATCTGTGCTGTTCCATAGGGAAGTTAACCTGAATTGGAGTTACCGAGGTAGCTGGCTAGAAAACGGAGACTCCCCCCCGCCACGGCCAACAACCCCCCCCCCCCAGAAAACTAAATTTGGAAAGAAACATAAAAGTTCCCAACACAAAAGAATAAAAATTAAGAATATTGTGAATGCATGATATATTAGTATTGACTAAATTAATAGCTAGATGGAATAACTTTTAAAAACCTATATAACTATTTTATAAATATTATAAATATATCTATAAGCTCATAGATATATCTAAGAAAGGCTTTGATATAAGTTTATAAACATATCAAAGTGCAACATAACTCTACAAAATAGGGAGACTGAGTGAATAAAATATCTGAAGTATCATTTGGAGTAGAGTGTATTCAAGCTTACTTTTGTCTCTATCAATTAGAAATTTTGTGATAATTGAACTATGTCATCTCTTTGGCCTCAGTTTCTATGCCTGCAGACATGAAGAACTTAGACCCAGGCTATAACCAACCCAAAGCAGGTATTTCTTATTTGGTTAAATAGCTGTCTACAGTTTTAAAACCAGTCTTTATTTCATTTAAACTAATGTAAGGGTTTGGTTGAGAGGCCAGTGGGAATTAGCGAAAATCAACCGTGAGTATTTTTTACAAATATTTGGGCTATAACCCAAAGCATTATAGTTGGGATAGTGGTATGGCCCAGATTTTATAAAACAGTTTTAATTTCAGATATTTCAAATTTCAAAAATTTCAAATATTTTAATTTCAAATATTTCACAAATATTTTGTATGAACCAATATGTTGTTCAACATGTAGTTTAAAAATTCTCTTTGCCTATTTTAATTCTAAGTTTATAAAAATTAAAAGAATAGCTTAGATGAATATATATCAACCACCAAAATAACATTTTAGGGAAAACATATACATTAATCTCCTTAATTCTACACAACTTTCTTTTCAGTCCTTTGGCATAATAATTTGTATATAAATAATGTGCTAGCAATAATAAATTCTTATCTTTTTGATCTGGCAGGATCTCTACTTGAAAATATCATGAGTGGCAGTTTTTGTGAGTGAGAATAAATTGCATTTAAAAAAATATTCACAGGTGATTTTCACTAACCCACACCAGCCTTTCCACCAATCCCTCACATTTGTCTAAATGAAACAAAGACTGGTTTAAAGAATTTAGACAGTTACTTGACCAAATAACAAATACATGGGCAGACTGCTTGAAATCATGTTCACTGATAACTCACAGTCAGATCCAATGACCATAGACTCCCATAGAGCCTACAACTATCTACAACCCTCCTTTGAGAACTTCCTAAGAGCAAATTAACACAAATGATAACCAAACATCAGAGAGAGATTTATCCTAAAGGTATGACTGTTCTAGTTGTTCCAACTCACTTGTACCCTGGTGGGCAAAACAAAAAGAATGTGCTCTAGTCACTTGTCCATCAGTCCTGAAGTGGGATGATGGAGGTGAAGTGAGATGATGGCGGAGACCAGTGGGGAGCCCGGAATCTCCTCGATGGTTGCCAGAACACAGATGCTTGGGCAGCTCACCCCTGTCATGCCATCTTGCTTTCATTCCTCGCTTTATTTTTTATCTCCATGGTTTTCTGTTAACTTCCTGTTAACATCCATCAGAAACCTAGCTCTGGTTCTGACCAGCCTAAGGGCGAGAGGTTGAATTGGGTCATGGAAAGTATGAAATAACTGATCTAGTTTCCACAAGGTTCAGGGACTGAATGGAAATTATTCAGAAAGCACTGAAGGAAATAAATATTCATATTCTGTCTTTCTGTCTGGATTTCTCTCCTTCATGGTCTTTTTGTATTTGGTTTCATGAGAATGTGTATCTCTAAGGAAACCTTTTTTTTTTTAAACTGCAGCCAGTGTCTGAAATATCTGGAGCTAATGATAATATGCCAGACAGAGGGTATGGACGAGTGGAGATTTATAATTTCCAGTGAATATTTTCAAAGTTTCTCTGGATCATCTATACTGTTTTCCAGTTAATGTAACTTTTTTTAAAAGTTGAAATATGATATTATGAGGATAGCAGAAATAGCAGAAACAAGGGAGACAAAACAATAAATAAGATCAAGCTTAACAAAAATTTCTATTTACTCAACACCTATTCATTCGCTCAAAAAATTACTGAGTGCCTACCATGTGCTGGGGAACAGAGAAATAAATAAATAAGTCCCTGCCTTCATATTAAAGTAGCAAGAAGACAATATACCAATAATAACAATAGTAATAATAGTGATAACTGGTATGGTGAAAAAGAGAGCTGGTAAAGAGAGTAGTGTGGGGGTGCTGGTTCCCACAGGGAGGGCAGGAATGTTCTATCTGAGACGGTGACCTGGAGGTAGAGGAGGGGGTGGAGGGAAGGAGCAGATTATGTACCTGTATACCTGTAGGGGGGTAAAGGTATTCCAGGAAGAGGGAGCAGCAAGTATAGAGGCTTCTAGGGGCCTGAGGAGCTGAAATGAAACCAGTCGAATGGGGCAGTGGGGCTGACAGAAGGGAAAATCAGCAATGAGGTTGGAGAAAAAATCAGAGGCCACATCATATGGGGCCTGTGGGCCATTACAGGTCTTTGGATTTATTCTAAGTGTGATGGGAACTCACTGGAAGCCGTGCCATTATTTGATTTACCCTTTTTAAATGTCCCTGGTTTGCTGGGTTAGAAGGCCCTGTAAGGGGACCTCGTGGAAGCAGGAAAACCAGGTAGAAGGCTAATGCAGCCAAGTGATGGCGGTGACCGGGCCTAGAGGGAAAAGCAGAGCCTGTGCAGAAGGGTCAGAGTAGGGAGACGCTGTGAGGGCAGAGCCTGCAGGGATTACTGATAGTGTAGATGCCCGGTCTGAAAGAAAGGCCACAGGTGAGGATGAAGGAAGGATGTGGGCGCCCGAGCACACCTGAGTAATGAGCACTGACTGTGTGCTGGCCTTTACTGAGAGGAAGAGCGCTGCGGGAGGTTTGCAAAGGAGAGGCTAAATGGAACCAAGTGTTCTGTGTTAAACGTGTTAATTTTGAGTCGCCTATTAGGTGACGATACACAGCGGGAGCCGGGAAGAGAGGCAGGTGCTGGAGATAAACACTCGGGGTCCTTGGCACCTAAATGAAATCCAAACCGTAAAGCCATCGCCTCACAAAGTGAGTGCAGAGCCAGAGCACAGGACGAATGAAGACTGCGCCCCAGGACACGCCAATGTTTTGAGGTGGCAACCATGGAGGATCTAGAAAAGAAAACCCGGGAGTTGGCAGTGAGGTAGGGGGGCACAGAGGCGTGATGTCCAGGAATAGTAGCCAAGAATGTGTTTCGAGGGTATCAAATACCGTTGAGGTGTCAAAGATGAGCACTGGAAATTTCCATAGAGTGGCAACTCTAACAGCCTGGCTGGAGTGTGGTCAAGAAAGAACAAGAGGCGCGCGTGCAGAGAAAACCAGTACCTTAGCAACAGTCTCTTGCCAAATGAGCGAAGCAGGGCTTGGAATTGTATTTCCCGTTGTTCCTTAGTTCTTTGCGGTTTAATTTTCAGCATGGCCTCCAGTCATTTTAGTATTGAACTTTAGAGTTCAGTGTTTGGGGCTGCAGTAAAAGGTTCATTTTGAGCAGTTTAAGTAAGAAATAAAAGAAGGCAGAAACCATGCAGGCATTTCAATTTAGCATTCTTCACTAAACTACGTTGCTACGTTATATTACACTACTTAATCATCTGATGTTAATATCTATGTAGCTTTTTTTCCCTCTAAATCTGTCAAAGAGAACCAGTTAAACCACAAAACATCCAAATGACAGAGTTATTTAAAGTACGTGCTGGATTTAATGAATATTTTGTTAAATAGAAGTAGGCTTTGAGGACATCAAGTCTCTAAGATCGTTTTGAAAGGGAAAGAGGAAAGTGATAGACTTAATGCAATTGCTGCCATGATTTTTCCTTTATTTTTCCTTTTGGTCTAGGGAGAATAGAGCACAAAACAAAATGAGCCATTACCCAGGTGAAAAGTATACTCTCATACCAAAAAGAACTTTACAGCAGTTTTCTTATCCTTACATGTACTTTATTCTTTTTTCATTGTGACTCTTACTGACTTTAACAAGGGCATTATGGATACAAATTACAAGACAATATGAAAACAATGAGTACAAGTTTCACCTAAATGTATTTGCTTGTATCCCAACTTTATTCCTATATCAAAATCCAGCTCCAGTAAACTTCTAATGAAATCTTCCCGATCCCTTCCTCTTAGAATAAATCTTTCACCTATAAATGTAAATAATATCCTATCTGTAAATCTCATTCATTTTCTCATTTATTCAACTACTATTCATTAAGTGCTTATTCTGGGCTGGCACTCTTCTAGGTGCTTCAGATGCATTAGTGAACAAAGCAAAGATCCCTGCCTTATGGAGCTGAGAGTCGAATGTGGAACAGACCCCAACCCATACACATCATAAATAAGTAATCACCTAGTTTTTAGAAGGTGATAGATTACTTGGTAAAATGAAATGTAGAGCAGAGGAAAAGGGTGTAGGGGATTCCAATTTTTTTTTAATGTTCTTTGTTTGTTTATTTTGTTTTGAGAGAGAGAGACAGATTGAGAGAGAATCCCAAGCAGGCTCTGCACTCCGTGCGGAGTCCCAGGTGGGAATTGAACCCATGAACTGGGAAGTTAATGACCTAAGCCAAAATCAAGAGTCTGATGCTTAACAAACTGTGCCACCCAGGCACCCCATCCAATTATTAAAATAGAGGTTAAGGTAGGGCTTACTAAGAAAGTGAAATCTGAGCAAACCTGAGGATTCAGAGGGGAGGGAATTAGCAACACAGTACAAGAGACCATTCCAGGCAGCAGAAGCAGCTAATAGAAGGACTAGAAGAAATACATCCGACCTTTTTAAGGAACAGGAAAGAGACCAGAGTGGCTTGAGGGAAGTGAGAGAGGGGAAGAGTAGTAGGAGATGAGATCAAAAGCTCATGGTGTGGAGTATGAGGGGGAAGATGATCACAGTGAAATGGGGGCCATTACAGAGTTCTGAGCTGAGGAATGACATGATCTGAATTCCTGTTCAAAAGGCCCCTCTGGCTGCTGAGAATAGCTTGGGGTGGGGGGGTCAGACATGAGTAGGAAAAGCAATTAGCAGACCCTAGCAGTTACCTGAGCGAGAGAGGATGGTGACTCAGACTCCAAGCAGACAGAGGAGCTGGTAAGAAGTAGTTGGATTCCTTTAACATAGTCCTTTTAAATTTTTTGTTATATTTATGTGCACATCTTATTACCACTTCTAGACTATACACTCCTTGAAGCCAGGATTTGTGTTCATGCTTACCTTTCCAACAAGAGGTGCTCAGTAATATTTTTAATGACTAAATAAATGACTACTAGACAAAGAATCTAGCTTATCAATATCTCTGGCACACACCCTGTATTTCAGGGCATATTTATGAATGGACAATAGCACCACCAAGAGCATCATCTCTGAATAAGAAGGGGAAAAAACATACATGCTGCATAATTGATGGCAGAATAATGTAAAGAGAAAGATGACCTCATATATAGGAGACTTATTTAATTGCTTACAAGTTTCTAGAAGTAATCTAGTGCTTCTCCACTTTCTCTGCTTTCTCCTTGAGGTAAAATAGTAGCCAAAGGAGACAGAAATTTCTAGAGAATTCAGGTTCATAGTAGGTTTGTCATGGAAATATTTACTATTATAAGAGCTAGTCAAATGACATCCTATAATGCTAACCCTTATTCTAGTTAAGACTGCAGGGAAGAAATCTATCTCTGTCTTTAAACTCCATTATAATAAAAACATGGATATAAAATAAATAACATCTCCAACACATGCATATTTGGTACTACAATAGCCAAGTGATGAAATCGTTTGCTATTAAATCACAAATTTCCAAAACTTCCATATAGCAAGAGGGAAGGAGAGAGGCTAAGGAGAACTGTCAGCCCTCTCGCTTGAGAGACAGAGTGGATGGAAGGCTGTACTCTAAGGAATGCAGGAGAAAAAGCAATAAGGCACAGAGAATTGTTCTAAACAATCAGAATAAGATATCTGACACGACGCATATTTGAGATGATTACTGAATTTACAAATACATATTTGCGGCATAAAGGTCTTTACCCATTGAGCTTATCCAAAATCATGAAAATTAGAAAGATCATTAAGGAGTAATTACACAAACTTCCTTCATTCTCATTTCCTCTCTAATGTAAAGTCTCAACAAGATAGAGACTAGTAGACAGTATAAAAAATTTGAGATATTTGTATCTAGTGACCAAACTGTAATTTGGTGAACATTGACATAAAATGAAAAGGAGAATAAAATAATAACAATTTTCTAAATACCTTATTTACAAATTAATAATAGTGACTTTTTCATTTGGGATCCCAATTTCAAGTTGCTTCACTAATTAGAATTCTGATACATTTCAATACCCTATGAAATTTCATTATTCAAGGACTTTCTTAGCATAAAAAGAAGATGAAAAATCTCTCTGATCCTTTATCACATTTGCAGTAGTATTTCCTTTTCTGCTTCCAAATCTTCACTGGGACCATCAACACTGCCAACAACACGAAGCCCTTCTCAGGCAGGAGTGAGAAATCTGTTGTATCTCTCCGCAGAGCTCCCATTAAATAATTTCTGTAGTTTCAGTAATAACCAAAACTTTTGAATAATGTACTCTAGGATGCTTCGTTTCAAGATCTTTAACACTAGAGACATAGATCAGAAAACTTTATATCTTTATTATATATTTCTACACTCATACGTAATGAGTCAACTTTCATTAGACTAACTATAATCCACCAGTAGAATGCTTCCATTCCTGTAACCAGATTTTATCTACCTATTATAAAGTAGGAAAGCCCTGCATACCCTAGCAATAAAAAGCCCTGTCTGAATCCTTGTTTTTCACATTGCAGGTCGTGACCCATTTGTGGCTCTGAAATCAATTTGGTGAGTCGAAATCAACATTTTTACATGACAAAATAGAACACAGTACAGTAGATCACATCAGAGTGTGTTATATTTTTTAAGGGTATGTGTGGCTTTGTGAAAGTTTTGTACGTATGTATGTACTAGGTCCTAATGTAAATTCTTTCTTACCAAGAGTTGCATTCAAAGAAATTTGAAAGCCATTGGTTTAAATAACCTCACTGGTGGATGTTGTTGAGAAATGTCAGGATCTCAAATATGAAGTGAAAATAAATGTGAAGATTTATTTTTGTACCACAGCTCTCTAAAAATCAAGCACTTACTTATTTCAAGATGTCAAATATCTTACAGAATAATACCTAACAAATAGGATCAAAGGTTTCTCCAATACTGTGTTTTATTACTAAGAGTATATGGTCCAACATCACTAAATGACAGCTTCTCACTTCATTGATTTAGCCTTGCTGTTTAGTAGTAATTATGGATAGAAGTCTCATTTAGTTGCATTGATCTTGTACTTAACTTAAGAATAAATTCAGAAGTTGAGAGATAAAATACACTGTATGAGTCCTTAACCAATGAGGACTTTTAAAAGATAAGAAAGCAATTGAAAATATACCAACACGTATGTTATCATTATGTATAACCTATGTACACAATCCCAAATATCATATTAGTATGTGCAAACCAAAGCATATTCTATAGTTAAAGAATGACCATAAATACAAATCTAATGATTGTGTTTCACTGTAATTTTAGATGAAGCCTAAATAATATAAAAGTTACACGCAGTGCTTTGCTTATGCTCCCAGGAATAAGTTCTATCCATGGAAATAATGGAAAATTTTGGCCTAATTTCACACTATCTAGTTATTCCTTGCCCTGTGATGCCTAATTTATATTTTGGCAAAAAAAAAATTTTAAGTCTGTAGTTACCAATAAAGTTATCGGTCATGACTTTTACTTGAACTTGAAACAGTTCTCTTTTGAGAGAACTATAGGAAGTGTGAGTTTATATTTTATTTCATTTCTATCATTCCATTCCTTAGGTTCTTTATAGTGTTTTTAAAAATCCATAATATAATTCTATGAGAGTTAACATAATAGACTGTAACAGCTGTTATGGTCTATTGTGTAAATAAGTAATTACAGAATTTACAGACTATCATGTAAATATGTAATTATGGACTTTTTAAAATGTGCATTATTTACTCGATAGTCTATCGTTTACATATGTAATTATGGACTTTAAAACATGTATTATTTACTCAGTCTGTAACAGCTCCTTGGGACAGAGTCGTTCTGGCCTATCGGGTAAACATGTAATTACAGAAATTTTTTAAATATGTATTATTTATCTGACAGTGCTGCTACAGATTATCACATCCATACGTAATCACAGATTTTTAAAAAAAATGGTTGTCATTACTTTGTATAACGCTTCCACAAGTCATTTCAAAGATTTCAGTTCATGGGTCAGTTACTGAAAACCATGCAAGGATTCCATCATGTACTAGATTTGCACAGAATAGTGGTTTTCTGTAAGTTACCTAAATAAATTTTCAAGTTTTCAAAACCTATCTCAAAAAGAACAAGTCATTTCGAGAGAAAGGATGCTTTCATCATAGTCGTTAGCATTAGGTACTAATTTCATTTTTCCATAGTTACCTACATTACCATAATACTTATTTTAAAAAGCCAGAATTACTTAACATATTTGGTCTCTTTGAAGGAGCATAGCTGGAGTGCATTATACCTGTTGTCTTCTTTCATCCTCAGTTATCCATATCTCCTTATGAGGACAATTTAAACCACTTGCCAATTTCTGTGGTGTAAATACTCCCACTGAAACTCATTTTAAGCTACCAGAAGGATCTCACTTAATTTGGACTGTCCCTTAACTACCAAACCATAATTGCAGTTGGGAACCTGCTTCAGCCTGGCCCTGCCCTTCAGGCCATTTCACATTTCAGTTATTGGCTGGTGGTATCTGAACCTTATTTGCGGTAGACTCTGAAGAAGTCAGAAACAACAGCCCAAATGCTAAAGGCACACACATCAAGTGTTTAAAATTTAACACTCAGTTAGTCAATAAGAGACCCTGCAGTGACCTATTCCCCGGTTTCGAAAATGCTGCAATCCCCTTCTGAGGACTGTGAGGGTGGGAGGGCATTGTTGGCCATGTTGTATAGGAAACCAATCTTTGGGTGTCTCATCACAGTTGATGTGCACCTATGAATATCAGTTTGGCAAGAATGTTCTCGAGATGATTAAAGTATCAGATGAGTGACTGGGATGGATGGAGAGCTTTAAGATCTCTCCTAAACCTATGATACTGTGTTTTGTGATTTAATAAATAAATGAAGTAAAGGTCAAATATATCACATTTCAAGAAGCCATCTCTAGTTCCACAGTTGTATACTAACAGATTTAATTGCCATTTCTTTAAAAAAATTTTTTAACATTTACTCATTTTTGAGAGACAGAGAAACAGAACATGAGCAGGGGAGGGGCAGAGAGAGAGGGAGACACAAAATCTGAAGCAGGCTCCAGGCTCCAAGTGGTCAGCACAGAATACCATGTGGGGCTCAAACCCATGAACCATAAGATCATGACCTGAGCCGAAGTTGGACACTCAACCGACTGAGCCACCCAGGTGCCCCTAATTGCCATTTCTAACCGAGTAATGAGTTGTAAACTCAACTGGACAACTCTGGAAGATGAACCTTCAGAGAAATGCTGTAAAAATGAATTTCAGATACTGACAATACCACAGTTAAAGATGTTAGTGTTGCGTCTTTTAGTTTTTGAGTTGTGCCTTTTATTTTAATAACAAACATTTTTCTGGATTGAAATTTAAAAAGGCTTTACTTGTTCCAGTCTTTTTAAGCATCTGACTGAATAGCTATAGATAAATCATAAAGCTGGGTGGTATATCCACCACTTATTAATTATTTCATATACCGCTAATTTCAAGTTTAGGGAAAATATACTCATCCCCTTATAGAGCACAGACAGGGTATGATAATATATAATAGGTAATGTTAAACACATCATGCTGTGTGGTCAGTATAATAGACTGTCAGGGTGAAAGAGATTTCAAGTAATTCCATCCAAAGGGAATGAGATATTATACACATTTGTCTAAGATGCTCGTAAGATTTTGTTTCGTTTCACCACTCAAAACACGCTGCACCATATGCACTAAATTTTAGTTGTGTTGAAGACTTTATCAAGACCTGACACCACGGGTTGCATACCTTCAGGGAGAGATTGTGTTCCCAAATGTTTAAATCCCCATGTAGAGCAAAACACAAAATATACATTACATTAGAGTATCACATGGCCAATGACTGGCTAGAGCATGCCTGGAAGAGGGCAGGTGTTGCCTGCCAGAGGCTGCAATTTAACATCCTGCTATAAAAGCAATAGGAGGCTCCTGTTCATCTGAAACCTAGAACCTATAATAAAAACAGTGAACAATTCAAAACTGGCACGTTACTCCTACTGGCTGTTTATGTGCCAAGATTTTTTTTACCATGCCAGAGTCGCAAACTGCGTACAGTACCCTGAAAACAACTGAGCTCTTCTTGTGTGTCAGGTGGAATTGTGGGTAGTGAAGGATTGACTATATAGGCAATTCTGTTTTCTTTGTTTTAAGGAAATAAGCATCATATATGTCCCGTTGGTTATTTAGAGAAATCGCTTGTTCTGGGTTCATTAAAAGGCTTGAACTACATAATTTTATATGAAGTAAGACTTACAACAGTTAACAGTCTGAGGCACAGAAATGGGAAAGGTAAGCCAGAATTTATAAATGTTCATTTCATCCAGGTGCACCTCACTTTAAACAATAAATGCATCCCAGGAGTGAAATGAAAATAAAATACTTATAAATTGAATCATATTTTAAATTAACTAGGGATATGGTTACTTAAAGGAGGCTTCAGCTGGTTCTTTAGTAATGTGGATGACCTATTTGCAATTTATCAGTTTATGAAATATGAATTTTCAGATGTCAAATTTTAAAGCAGAGTACATACATATATATATATATTTATATATGTGTGTGTATATACTTACAACTATAGATCCTTATAAATATTCTAAAAGTCCTACAGTTAAAATCAAAATACAGCAAAGACATTCATGTTTAGCTTGATCCATATGGATTTGCTGGGTTTAAAGGAACATATAAAATATTTGCTTGAATGAGGATGTGTTAGAAAATGAAAAACAAAGGTTTCCAGCATTGCAGTTAGTTATCTGTGAAGTGGGAGTGTCGAGCAGTAAAACTCCGCGTCCACTTGGCTGCGACAATTAATATGGAGCTATTTTCAAGGTGGGATTATGGGCAATGGAACCTCTAGGGATGGGCTGTTTTGCCCATGCGTTAAATCCTCATTTTGTGTGAACTTAATGAAAAGATTGCAGTATGTTCTGTCAATGGTTCCTAGAGCATGGAGATGTCTCTTTCTTTTTCCCCTGAGTAAACGTAGTAAGATTTGTGCTGCACTTTATGGATGGCAGTGTAAAGAAAGTGTGTGCTTTTTACTTTGTTTAGAAGTCCTGAAGATAGACTTAAAATCATGTAGGGAAATGCAGTTGGTCTATGGATGGAATATTGACTGGATGCACAATCAGTGGATTTGTAAACTTTGCTGTGTTTGGGGAAAACCTCTAACATTATAAAACATCAAGAAGAAAGAGTTGAGTTTTTCTATAGCATTTTAAATTAGGCATAGCTATTTTCAACAGAAGCTTGTTGGTCTGCTCTAAAAAAGTTTTTATTTATTATTCTAACTAATTTGAATTCACAAGTGTGGTGTGCTATAGCCAGAATAAAGACTTGCTTTGCACAGAAATGTTCAGATGCTGTAATACAGTCAAGCATATGCTTATCTTCTTTTGATAGAATACTACTTGAGGATAGCAAATGCACAATACTGATAATAACAAAAGGCCCAGGGTAGAGTGGATAGGAACAGAAATCAACAGGGGAAGCATACTTGGTGTACATGCCACTCGGTGCCCAGTCCACCTTCAGGCAACCGTAGCACAGCCCACATACCCTAGATACATCAGTGAGGAGGGGCTCCCTGAAACGAAACTGTGTGTGGACATCTGCATGAAGCCAAAATCCACCCAGAGGTATGTATGTAGTCAGGGCACTCTCTCCCTTCATCGCTCCCCAGTCCATGGTTTACGCAGGACCAAACTTGTTTTTCCTGTGTTGTTGAAAAACATATCACCTTGGGACTCCTGGTACCACAAAATATCCAGGGTCCTAGGAAACAACTCAGGCTCTTCATAATTGGCACCAGTGACCCAGTTACCTCAATTACAGAATTCTGTCTTTATGTGGAATCCAGACTCCAAAGTTTTGGAATTAAGTAGGTTCATTCAGTAGTCCAGAGTTTGTTTTTGTTTTTAATGCCATGGAATTCTTTAGATGGAAGGAGATCTTAGACATAAGTCAAATCCCTTCACTTAATTTTTTTTAATGTTTATTTATTTTTGAGAGGGGGGAGAGAGTACACAAGTAGGGTAGGGGCAGAGAGAAAGAGGGACAGAGGATCCAAGGCAGGCTCCACGCTGATACAAGAGATCCTGATGTGGGGCTTGAACTCATGAACTACAAGATCACAACCTGAGCCAAAATCAAGAGTCAAATGCTCAACTAACTGATTCACCCAGGCAGTCCTCAAATCACTTCACTTTAATTTTGAGAAAACTAAGGCCCAGAAAACTGCCCAGATCCGGCAGACCACTAGCTAGTTGCCCAGCCATAGGCAGATCTTCATTCTAAGAAAAAGGAAAGAAATCTGATTGAGCTAAATGTAAGGTGCTGTTTATGTTACCTCATTTCATCCTGGCAAACCCTCTAAGAGACATTCATCTTTATCATCCCCATTCACAGAGTAAAGCAAGTGAGATTAGACCAATTGACTGGGGCATCCAGGTGACTCACAGTCGGTTAAGCATCTGGCTTCAGCTCAGGTCATGATCTCACAAGTGTGGGATCTTGAGTTCAAGTCCCATATTGGGCTCTGTGCTGACAGCTCAGAGCCTGGGGCCTGTTTGAGATTCTGTGTCTTCCTCTTTCTCTCTGCCTCTCCCCTGATTATATTCTCTCTCTCTCTCTCTCTCTCCAAAATAAAATAAACATTAAAAAAATAATAACAGCTGACTAACTTGCCCCTAATAATATACCTTTCAGGTGATTTACTGAAAAACCATTCACTGAAATGGCCCATTTATCTAATGATGAATTTGAAAAATGGCCAATCTGCTGAATTTACCAAGAACTTATTGCTTTAAACTATTATTTTTTTACAGCAATTCATATTTTCCATAGTAGCTAAAGCTTTTGAGGATTGTAACATCTTAGTCAACTAAATGTTTTTACGTTGTCTTTGTGGCAACATGTTTTAGGAATTTAAATTTGTATTGTGATTAATATAGATCAAATATGAGATCTTAATTATAAGGTCATTATAAAGTCCCTTCTGGGCATTCGTACTTTCTTTCTACTGCTTATAATGGTATCTGCTTTTATCTTGAAACTTCATGCTAACTAGAACCAAGTCAACGTAACAAAGAGACAGAAGTCATAAACTTTCTGCATTTTCTGAAATTTCTAGCAAACTGGGTTGCATGGAATGGTTCAACAGCCTGTAACGGTATTTCCAAGATTTCTTTTTGTTTAGTCTTAGTTTTAGTTCCAGTTTTTTAGTTTGCCACAGCCATTTATACCCCACAGTCCGGCAGCTCATTTGTCAGTCCAGACCAGCCAAATGTCCTTTCCTGTTTGTTTCACATCTCAAGCAACTTTAAAAATGTTTAAAATACATTGCAAGTAATCCATTTACTTTATCCAGTTAGCAAATCTCTGAATCAAAAAAGGACAAAAAGCAACGGGCTTTTTAATGAGTTGGGTGACAGAAGCTCATCTTATTTTTATGATTTATAAAAGTCCTTGAATTTAGGACAAGGATAACACCATGGTGGGAAATAAATGAACTGTAATTCCTTAAAGTCAGGGACCAGTATGTGAAGAAAACCCGGAGTATGCTGAGTTTTAGAGCTTAGCAACTAATATAAAATGGCTGCAGCAAAAATAAAAATTAAGAGTTCAAAACTAATCTAAAACTTTGAAATCGCCTCTCAAGCTGCTATGGTGGCCCTACTCAACGAGATCTGTCGTAAACCTAAGAGAAGCATCACTGAAGGAAAGAGTTGATAAATCTGTGTTTTGGCCAATTGGCTTTTCATGAACTATTTGATAGGGGAATTGGATTTTGGTGAATTGACTTTCAAAGAAATGGTTTTTGGAGAAATAGCAATTCAAGGAATTAGTCCTCCATAAGGTTGTTTTGTTGTTTGTTTTTTTTGTTTTGTTTTATTTTGGGGTTTTTGGCACACTGATATGCTTCTGATCACCAGTTGGTAGGGTTCAGAAACGTGTCTGCTGACTCCAAAACTAACATTTTAACTTCCTACCCTTTCTAATTAACCACATAATTGGATATAAAGTGGAAAGATTTTTGAAGTTCCTTAAAGCCCAAGAAGAAACATGGTCTGAAAATGTTAGACCACTGAAGAAGTCCCCCCTTAGAAGTATTATAAGTATATTAAGTCAGCTCTCATAGTTGAGTTCAATGCAAATCCTGTACTATACGTCCCAGCAAAAGAGCAAGATATAGTGATTTTGACGTGTCTAGTGAGAAAGCGCTTTCCCTGATACCCAGAACCTTAATTTGAGCAAGACTCAAACATTTATATTCATATCACGTGGATCTGTCTGGCCACAGTTAATTTGAGCATGTCACTTTATTCCCTGTACAGCATATCTAAAGCTTTAAGGCAGATTCAGGGAGCCTTTTCTTCCTGAAACACAAACACTACACAACTCTCTCATTAACTGGAACTTTCACGTCTAGCACTGAAGAGAAAATAGAACTTAAAGCTCTGTCCTACCTAGTGTATGTCAAACAGCACAGATTAGAGAAGGCGTGTTTGACAATGGCATTTCATTCAGGCTTGTGAGGGAAAGAGTTGGACAAGTCATAAACTTGCATAACCATGCAACAAATATAACTGCATCAATGTTTAAAAGATACACTAAAATGAAAATGTTTAAGATATTTAACAAAGGTAAAATTTTGCCTGTTACTCATTTGATGTCACCCCAGTGTGTCACAACCATTGGAAAGGTCTGCCTCTATGACTTTAAAGCTAAAACCACCCCCAAGTCTTGTGGAGCCACAGGTGGAACTGGGAGTGGGTTTCCAGGAGTGCGCAAAGAGAAAAGCAGTTATTTAGTAGTATTTTCAGGTTGAAGGTGTCTAGGTCAGTTCTATTCACAGAAATATAATATAAGCCACATATATATATTTTTAATTTTCTAGCTACATTAAAAAAAGTGAAGAACAGGTGAAATTAATTTTAAGAGACAGAGACAGAGTGTGTGTGTGCAGGGGAGAAACAGAGAGAGAGGGGGGGAGACATAGGATCTGAAGCAGGATCCAGGCTCTGAGCTGTCTGCACAGAGCCCAGTGCAGGGCTTGAACTGATGAGTCGTGAGATCATGACCTGAGCTGAAGTCAGATGCTCAACCAACAGATCCACTCAGGTGCCCCTGTTATTAATTTTAATGTGTATATTCCTTGACCCCCAATATGACTGAATTTTAGCATTTTAACCTTATAATCAATATAAAATATTAATGAGATAGTTTAAATGTTTCATAGTAAGTCTTCAAAAATCTGATGTGTGTTTTACACTTACAGCACAATTCAGTTTGGAGTAACTACATTCCAAGCACTCAATACCACATGTGGCTAGTAGTTGCTAATTGGACAGCATGGGTCTAAATCTGTAGTCTCATTTGCAAAGGGAGGTTGCTTTGAAGGTACTGGAATTGGGTGATTCTGTCTGGATTGGACTTCAGTTTGTTTATTATCAGTTCTGAATGTTAGCCTGCTAAAGGCTATAGAATGAAAGAGACCTCCAACCTCTGGGCTATGATTCATACCTCAGTTAATGTGCAATCCATATTGTCAACTTGCAAAATGTGTGGACTGTCCCCTGCTTTTCTAAATATTTTCATTTAAATCTAAAGGCAAATAGATAAGAAATAAAGGAACCCTCTTCTCTTCCCTGTACCTCAACTCTACTACATTTCCATCCACCGGAATGTCAAGAACCACCATTCTGGAGTGTAGTTTGCCTTATACATATATAGTTTTTAAGTTTATTTATTTTGAAAGACAGAGAGAGAGTGAGTGGAGGAAGAGGCAGAAAGAGAGAGGGAGAGAGAGAATCCCAAGCAGGCTCCCCACTGTCAGCACAGAGCCTGATGCAGGGCTCAATTCCATGCACTGTGAGATCATGACCCGAGTTGAGATCAAGATTTGGACATCAGCCACTTAACCAGCCAGGCACAGCTGGTTTGCCTTATATTTTGACACAGACTAGATGTGTCCCTTCTTGGAGCCTCTGTGGAGACAGCTCTTCTCAGAGTGCTCTGTGAACAGTGCTGCTTGTGTCGCACACTTCCACCACCTGGCTGACTTCTGATTGCTGTGTGGAGTCAGCTTTGCTTTCACTTGCCCTTAAAACCCCAGTGACACCCTGAAGACCATCCCAGACTACCGCAAAGACCCAGACCCGATGCTCTCTCACTATGCTCTCAGAACAAACACTGTGAGCTCTTATGCGACATTATTTCCAAAGTGTCTCTTACCCTGCGGTATTACCACATCTGCTTAATGTCCCTCTCTTGCTTAATGTCCCTCTCTTTCCCCCACCTAGGTGGTAAAAGAAAAGTATCTCCTTGACCTTCATAGTTACAGGCCTAGTACAGAACAGGTACTCAAAAAAGCTCATAAACATGAAATATTAAACAGTACACAGAATATATAATCAAGTTCATTCATTCAAGTGATACATTGTTTAAAAGTATATGCCTAACATATTTTATAGCAGTAATGAATGTAAAGTGCAACTGTTAACTTCTAAGTTCCAGGTGTTGTGCTAGATGTTGAGGCTACAGAGGTAAATGATACTCCAGGCTCTCAGAGATGGCAGTTAAGTGATGTTAAGATGAAGGCTTCTCAAAGCCCTCACCTAGGGAAGGGTGAATACCAAGCAGCTGGGGAAGTTATTTACAAAGCAGATTCTGATTCAGGCAGTCAGGGGTTGGACCCAGATTCTGCATTTCTAACAAGCCCCCAAGTGCCACTTCTGGTCCAAGGACCCCACTTTAAGTAGGAAAGGACTGTGGCTCTGGAGTCAGGAGACCTGAAATTCAACTCTGACTCCTATTATATGCATATGAGTTTTTACTCTCAATACTGCCAGATCTGCTTGCTCACCTCTTAGATTGCCTGGGAGAAGAAAGTAGATGATTTCTGTTATCAATAAACTCTGCAACCCACAATATCCATGGTGTGTCAGCCTGCAGATGATGATAGGGACTATCGTGATTCTTGGTTACGGCTGCTCGTTAGAACCACGGAGCTGATTTTAGAATGCTGATGCCCAGAACACAACCCAAACTTACTACCTCAGAATCTCTGCAGGTAGGGGCCAGGCATCAGTTTTGTTTTGTTTTGTTTTTAGATTTATTTATCTTTTGAGAAAAAGGGTGCAAGGGAGGGGCAGGGAGAGAGGAATCCCTAGCAGGCTCCATGCTGTGAGCAAAGAGCCTGATGTGGGGCTCGAACCCACAAAGCATGAGATCATATCCCTGAGCCAAAATCCAGAGTCAGACCCTTAACCGACTGAGCCACCCAGGCACCCCAGGCATCAGTATTTTTAAACTGCCAGGGCAGAGAACTGCTAACGTGTTACTGGCAGGAAGTGTTGATTATTAACTCAATTGATTGGTGTTAATGAGGTCAGAGGTAAGGAAATGATGTTCCCCTGCCAGATAACTTTATGCTATTCTGGTGGCAGTACTTCCATGTCATTGAAGGTACCATTTGCAACATTAAAAAGGCAACATGGAACATAGGCCTTGATGTGTATGATTGTGCACAGAAGAAAAGCTGTACTGATACCATAAAGAACCACCAGCCAGGCTTCCCAACTTTCAGTCACCCCTCTTGACTCATGAGATCAAAATGAAAACAGGATTTTTTCCAAGGAAAAATAGTAAAACCAGCCTCCAAGGCGCCACTGGATATTTTTGCCTTGGATGTGCAGTCTCATCCTAGGTTCTTTTTAAATTAGTTTTTAAATTTGAAAAACTGAAATGAAAAACTCCAAACACTTTAAAACTATACTTTGTCAGTTAAAAGAAAAATCCTTTGTAACTCTTACCACATCTCTTTGTGCTAGGTTAAGAGAAAAACATCCAAACTTCTAGTCTAGACTTTTAAGATGTCTTAGTTTCAGACCTGTTAGCGTCTTTAATTAAAAAAAAAAAAAATTGGTTGACGAAAGAAAAAAAGACTTAGATTTTTATTCAACTCAAATAATGAATTGCTTGGTAGCACAGTAGTAGCATTTGTCACTAAAATACTGATTTTTTTCCCCTTTAATTAGTTTTTGCTTTTGTCAAAATATGCTACTCGGGTTCTTCAAGAAAAAAGATTGTTTAACAAATTTAACAACAAATAGCTAAAGGGTATACAATACACCGAAAACATTCTAGGATTTGAGAGGCAAAAATATATGATGTCCTGTTATCTTCAAAGGCCTGAGGAGATTAAACTTACATTCTATGAAAAAGGTAGCTAAATTTATGAACAAAAAATAATAAAAGCGAAAATAGTGGCTTTAAAGTGTTCAGGGAAGAGAGATCCCTCACTTCCAGCTGGGATGGGCTAATGCAAGGCTAAATAGAGATAGGAAAGGTTTTACCTGAACCTTGAAGGGTAGGCAGAGATTAGATCATTAGCCCAGAAAAAGAGAATCTATGACCAAGAGCATGAAGAAAAGAAAGCATAATATGGGCTTAAAAATAATTGAAGTGGCGCCTGGGTGGCTCAGTTGGTTAAGCATCCAACTCTTCAGCTCAGGTCTTGATCTCAGGTTTGTGAGATCAAGCCCTGTGTCGGGCTCTGCACTGACCAAGCAGAGCTTGCTTGGAATTCTCTCTCTGCCCCTCCCCTGCTCACACACTCTCTCTCTCTAAAATAAAAAAAAAAAAAAAAAACTATAATAAGACATGTAAAGAGATTAATGAGATAAGAGTATTTGACCGGGACCAGGTGAAAAGTTCCACATCACCCAGGTTTAGATCCAAAGTTGAGGACAATAAACTAAGCAAAAACAGAGTTAGGCAAATTGGATTAGCTCTTCTGTTTTCCAGGGACAGGGTAAAGCTGATAAGGTAACTTGGTATAAGAGTTGACAAAGGTAAGGTGATAAGGGGCCACAATGAATGTACCTGAGGGCTAGACTAAGGATGTTTATTTTAAAAAGTTCCTATAGGTAATGGTAAATTGAGGAAGACTTTTGTCTGCTTGCTTGCTTGCTTGCTTGCTTGTTTTACGTAGCACATAATCAGGGATGCCTGGATGGCTCAGTCGTTAAGTGTCCTACTCTTGATTTCAGCTTTAGCCCCAGGTCAGGCTCTTGCACTGAAAGCATGGAGCCTGGATTCTCTGTCTCCCTCTCTCTCTGCCCCTCCTCTGTCCGTGCTGTCTTTCTCTCTTTCAAAAGAAAAAGAAATAAACATTTAAAAAATACACATTAAGTAGCATAATAAAAGTGATGTCTTCAAGAAGACAAACTTTGAAGCCATATTCAGCACAAATTAAAGTGGAACAGAACTTGAGGTGGAAGAGTAGATTAGTGGAGCAATGAAGAGAAGCTGATCTGAATCCTAGCAATAGAGAGAGGGAGGTGTCAGAGAAATTATGGAGGGATGATAAAAAGTAAGACTCACTAATGAATAAACCTGAGAGGTGCCCTTTGGTGTTCCATATATAAACTCCCATGACTCACTTCAGTCTGAAGTCTGCTTGCTGTGAATACCTGTGATCTCTCCTTGAGGTCTGCAGCCTAGCTGGGAGCACATGCTTGGCCCGTGTGTGAGATGAGCTAGAAGTACAGGAGAGCAGAGAGGTAACACCCTTAGAAGCAGCCTGAACCAATAAGAATGGGGATGTGGAGGGGGGCGCCTGGGTGGCTTAGTCGGTTGAGCATCCAACTTTCGCTTAGGTCATGATCTCGCGGTTCGTGGGTTCGGGCCCCGCGTCGGGCTCTGTGCTGACTGCCAGCTCAGAGCCTGGAGCCTGTTTCAGTCTGTGACTCCCTCTCTCTCTGACCCTCCCCTGCTCACGCTGTCTCTCTCTCTCTCTCTCTCTCTCCTAGAAATAAATAAAACATTAACAACAAAAAAAAAAGAATGGGGATGTGGAGGATAAACGCTACAGATTCTTCACCCCTCCACTGGAATATTCTTAGTTCTACGCTGTCCCTCAGAGTAGGGACACCCCCAATGGGATAAAACTTCAGTTTCCCAGTGGCCACTTGCTTGATAATGCAACACATCTTGTCTCTCTTTTATACCTTATCTCCTTTTCCCACTCTCTCCTCAGCATTTCTTGGTCTCACTCCCAAATAAACTTGTGACACTGGTATCCCTGTCTTGGTGTCGGCCTGCAGAGGAACCTAAACTGATAGTTAAGAAGAAAGTAGAATGAAAAAGTAGGCGGAATAATGACTCCCTCCCCCACCAAGATGTTCATATCCTAATCCTAAGAATCTGTCAGTGTGATATTTTCTGTGGCAAAGGAGGCTTTGCAAACAATCCACAAAAGGGGGACTAGCAAGATGTGCCCAATCAAATCACACAGATTCTCAAAAGCAGAGAACTGTTCCCAGCTGTGGTTAGAGGGAGCTATGACAATGGAAGAAAAGTCAGAAAGATGCAAGATTGCTGGCTCTGAAGATGAAGGAAAGGAGCCATGAGCCAAGGAATGTGGGTGGCCTCCGGAAGCTAGAAAAGGCAAAGGAAATGGATTTTCCCACAGAGCCCTTAGAAAGGAATGTAACCCTATTGACATATTGACTATATCCCAGCGAGGCCATGACCTACAGGACTGTGGGATGATAAATTTGGGTTGCCCTGAGCAATGAAGTTTGTAGTAAATTTTAGTAATAGCAATAGGAGATTTATGCATTATTTTAAAATTACCACTGAAATTTTGAGGCAGTCATAAAAAGTGAACTAAAACAGAAGTCATTGATTTTTTAAAAGATGCTGGTTTGAATGCTCAATATGTTGAGCTATGTGTGTGTTCTTGATACTATGATATTCTTAGACATTCACAGAGCCTCTTGTATATATGTAGTATCATTCTTCAACTAATTATGAGAGGGGAAAGATGTTTGATATTTGTTGTGTTTTAGCCAGGAAGTTATTATCATTTAATCAGTTCTATTAAACTGTACATGATGCCTTCAAGAAGATACAGTTTTCAAAATGTGTTGGTGTAGGGGAAATGATGGCAATTGATAATAAAATACCATTGTCAAACTCACTCTTCCCAGCGCTCAGTTTCACCTGGGCTATATTTAGAAACTTATTCGGAAAGGATAGTTTCCATGACAAACGTGTTATATGAGTATATTCATTGAATTTAAAAATTTCATTGAGTTGTAGCAACACACACAAGGGTTTGAAATAAGAATTTTGACACATTAATTCAGAGTAACTTAGAGTAGCTTCCAGTGCATTGTTCAAAACGCATAATCCTGGACAAGAGCTCTCTGATAGGCATCTGGAAGTCCAGCGATGATGAACCCTGCCACTTCTTTGAACAACCCTGCCTTCCTTTGACGCAGATTCCACCGATTTGGCTTAGGCTTGACCTGAGTCCTTGCTGCTTCCTCTGAGGTGAGGAGGGAAAATGGGGAGAGGACCCTTTCTGCTGCCCCACTTTGTATGCCCTGCCTCTGATTCATAACAGCCCCCACTCCTGCTCCAAGCACAGAGCATACCTCCAAGCCGTCTTAATTAAATCAAGTTCTTATTTAAAAAAAAACAACAAAAATCATATCTATCTGCAGATTGTCAATGCCAAATGTTTTGCGTTTACTTCTCCTTTGCTCACAATATACCATTCATAATAAAAATAAGCTCTCACCAAGCAAGTTTTAAATAACAAGGGTAAAGTCTACCATGTTTTTACATACTATAGCTTCAGTTCAATCACTCCAATGACAGAATAGGACAATAGATGTTACTGCTTTCTCTGATGGGCAATGCAGTCCAGTGTTTCAGAGAGGAATCTGCTTGGAGCACATCCTCTAACTGCAGATATGACACCAGATGCACAGCCCCCCTCCAGAAAAAGAAAAAAAATTCCTCTAAATACCAAGATAATTTGTAGAAGGGCTATATGGTTACAAAAGCATTTTGGCAGGGCTTAAGAAAATGAAATAAGGGAGAAAGCAAGTGCAAAAGACATTGAATTTCAAGTAAGAATGGGCGCAAACACTTTAAAGCCAAAAATAATCTGTGTACCCTGGAGCTAGGGGACCGTCTGCCTCGGCAGATCACAATCCTATAGCCATGTGTCCCCAAATGACTAAAAAAGATGATTCAAGAGGATTACCTATTGGTGCAGGCTTTTAATGCTGACAAATGTGGTTAGTTTTATAGGCAGGTGCCCTCCACAGCTTTTATTTGCTATGGAGTTTTTAATGTAGTTAATGCTGTTTTAATTCCATTTCTACTAGGATCCTATTTTCTCTGAGACTTGGTGCTGCAAACTGAGAATTTGCTATCCATAGTACCTTTCAAGAATGTCATTCAGAGACCTTCTTCTTTAAAATTATCTGCAATAGTTTTTTCACCATCTTTGCTCTCCCACAATCTTGACTTTGATTCCTAACCCCTGAATCAATGCTACCTTCCCTAAGGTCATTAATGAACTCCTCTTTTCCAAATTCAGTGACCTGTCATGATTCTGGGGACCAATCCTTTGATTTTGAAACTCTCAGGTTCCCTTGACCCTTTCTTAGCCTTGATTTTAGACATTTAAAAAAATCCTAATTTTCTCCAATTTTTATCTCTAGAATGATTATCGAATTTAAGTGTATTTTTGTTTTTGATTTCATTTTCAATCAATGTTTACCAATTATTCAGTTCAAAATCTTCTACCAGAAATTACTGCTCCTCTTGTGACAGAGGTGACAGAAGAACACGGAGCTTTGAATGAAGTTCCACATGAAAGAAACAATCTATACAACTCCTAATCTGTCATGTGATTGGGAGTATAAATTTTGAAAGCATCTTAAATAGTTTTCCCAGCATTACTGACATATTGACTACCAAATGGTGAGATTAAAGAATAATTACTGATGATACCCATTTTACCAGGATTCCAACTACCTTGGAATGTTCTAGAAATTTCAGGAAGGTCAAGAAGGAAGAAACACACCAGGGACTTAATAATACAACCTAGAGACTGATTTCTAACATATACTGATCACAGATGTGTGCCTCATGGAGGCCTAATATTCACACTTCGTGGTAGACCAAGTCGAGTCTTCAGCATTGCCTACAAAGAGCTACTCCTAGCCTGCAAGTTATGAAAATCATCACTGGAAGTCTTAATATCATGTGTTAAATTTGGCCGTCACTCAAATGCACACAGAAGAATAAGAGGGTCAGGGTGCTAGCTTCTAATGAGAAGGATGTTGATTTTAAATCTGTAATGTGTATGTTTATATGCACTTTTCCATTTGGCGATAGTGTTTCTAATTGGATATTTTTGTGTATGCTGCAAAATCTTTAATCGGATAACATTTTGCATCCTAAAATCATATATAGTTATGGTATTGGATTTTCTTTCCTCTACAAAAGGGTTTATTTAACCTCTTTAGTTAAAAATAATTTAAGGCCATGATGAATATTGATTAACCTTGGGAACCAAAGAGTAAACATAAAAACAATTCCGTACTCTAAGTTCAGGTTTAACAATGTGCTAATAGCCCATAATGAAGATAGCAGCCATCAGTTAATCAACCCATTAAGTTGGGATCAGAAGTGTCAACTCAAGTGCAGTCGACTAATTTACTGACCCTTAATGGGTCAGCAAGATCTATAACCCAAAGACTGATCTTTCTGCTTCTGTTAAAGTCACTTTGGAGGCCAATTCACTTCTTCCCATGATTATGATCTCTGACCTGGTATGGGCAGGAAGTCAACATAAAATCCATTTATGAGAATGTGCTTGGGGTTACTGAGTAATGGAATCTCAAGCTAACTAGTGAGTTAAGTGTCCAGTGGAAGCTCTTTATGGAAGCACCAACTTTGTTTTTCTAATGTCCACACAAGTGTGAAAATTGATGTGTACCATCGTAAGTCCTGCGGTACTGAAGGTCTAGGTTCTTGAGTTAGCTAAGTCTTTTGACCCACTCTCCTGTGAATACATTTTAGTTTTTTGAAATCTCAACAGGTCAAAAAGAACGGAGATGGCAAAGTATAGAGCTATGCCTGCCCAATAAAAGTTTTGCTTTATGAAGGATGTAGGGCGTCGGGTAGAATGTTGCTTTAGTGATTAACAACCAAAAAATAGATATAATTTGGCTGAATCTAATCTATGAGATTCAATTACCCACACAGTGTGCTACTTTCAAGGGGAAGGAGAGAAAAAGTAGGAGCACACCTTCTTCTTGCTGGGCCTTTGATAGGGTACAACAAAAATTATGAATCAAAAATCTGTTCACTTGAATTGTATTTGTATAGAAAAGATAGAATAATTGCTATGGTAATACAAGAGGGTTTTTACCTTTTTTTTTTTTAAACATCAGCATTTTCTTTCTCAGGTGATAAGGCAATTTACTGTACTCTAAATTACAATGTCCATTAGCAACCTGGCAGCCCTCTGATGTCAGAGAATCTAAAGGATGCGTGTGAGATATGAAACTGGGCTATGTTCTGATGCCCTGGTCCCCAGCCAAGCCTGGGCCGCCAGTGCTTAAATGCTACCAACTCCAGTCCTGCTCTGACAGTCCGTCCTCGCTGTGAATTTTCCCCCCAATAGGACACAAAGAGATAAAATATGAGATATTAACTCGGGTTCTGGAAAGGGAAAGCAAGAAAAAAAGAAAACTACCAAATGCACTAAATATTTAAAAAAAAAAGTTTTATTGAAAGAAAAATAGATTCACTGGAAGACCTAAAGATGTGTTTTTCTCTCTACAAAGGAAATGTGTCAGTTGCATGCCGATGATGCTTGAAGGATTCCCGCAAAGGAAACCATCTTTCCTGGGAGAATAGAGAGCCCCCTGTGTTGTTGGTGACACTGCCCTCTCCTCCCCCACCCCCCATGTGTTGCCTTTGTTTTCCTCCCGTCATTAGCCAACTTCCCAGTAGCACCGTGCCAACCTTAGCACAAAGGCACTCACTCTAAAAGCCTACGTAGGAGCAAGAGAGTTCCAGCCTACTGGGGGGAAAACGGTGAACCCTGAGGCCAAAAAGATGAGGAAAGATTTAGCCTTTGGAAAAGCTCTCACAGACCTGGGTGGCCTTGGCAAGCTCAGCCTTTACAGGTGACCTCTTGCACAGGCTGTCCACCTTAAGGCCGGCCAGAGAGAAGCAAGGAGGGGAGGTGGACAGGAAAGGAGAGAGAGCGGGGGGTCATAGGGACCGAGGGCACAGAAGAGAGGAAGTACGACTAGCTGGCTGAGAAGGAGGCCGCTAGACCCTGACTGAGGACCCAAGGCAGTGGCCCTCCCCGGGGCCACGTCTCTCAGTAACCATCCCCGCCCTCCGCACTGGCGCGTCCCGCCGGGTCACTGCCCCGCCCCACCTCCGGCGCTGCGGCGCGCTCCGCCCCGGTCCCGGAGCCGGAGGCGCGGAGAGCACGCCCCGGGGTCGCCCGCTGGGCTGACCACGTGGAGGGGGTCCCGCTCTCCACGCCGCTCCGCTGCCCCCACCCCTTCCCCAAGGCTGCAGCAGCGCAGCAGCAGCAGCAGCAAAGGAACGGAGCCACAGCGTCACCGAAATCCACACAGAGCCCAGCTGCGCCGGGGGCAGGGGGAGGGGGCTGGGGCGACTGCAGGGGGAGTGGCGGGGGCGGGGGGGGGGGGGCTGACCTCCAGCGAGTAACTGGTCATTGGGCCCTCCCTCCAGGCTGGGCAGGGGCTGTGGGGGAAATCCAGTTCCCAGGGGGGCGGGGGGGGGGGCGCCGGGGGCCGGCGGGGGCGGGGTGGCGGCGGGGGCGGCGCGCGTGGCGGCCGCGCCCCGGGCCCGCGGCCGGCGTCACTTACCCGGCCAGGGCGCGGGGGCAGCTCGGCCGACTCCTCGGGGGCCGCGGCGGCTCGGGGCCGGCGGTCCGCGCAGCCCGGGCGCTGCCAAATGTAAACAATCCGCCATGATTTCTTTGTTTAGCTAATTGAACCTGCCGCCGTCTGGAGTCCCAGGCGCTCCCTCTCTCCCTTCTCTCCCCTTCCCCCCCCTCGCGCTCTCTTTTATTTATTTATTTGTCTTCTCCCCCCCCCCGCTTCTCAGTCTTTCCCTCTTTCTTTGGTCTTAGTAGCTGCTTTTAATGGAAGTCGAGGCAGTCGGGTAGTTGGTGCAGGGAGTGCGGTGGTGGTTTTTAGAAATACAGGTAAAATAATACCCAGATCTCTGGCTGAGGTGCAATTTCTCAAAGAGGAGGAGGGTGTTTCTTTCTTTGCCTCTCCTTTCCCGCACCCCCCCCCCCAACTTATTAGACTCTCCTCCGTGGAAAGTGCCCGACGAAGGTGGCGCAACTTCGCAGTCACCTTTCCTTTCCGCCGAACTCTCTGGTCCCTACGTTCGCAGGCGGATTTTGGACTCCGAGGAAGCGCTAGGCTCATCGTTTACTTTGAAAACCTCAAGTGTGAGGGATGTCCGACTGCCTAAAGGCGCGCAGAGTAGTCTCCGCCACCCCAGCGGAGGAATAACCGTAATACAACGTGCTCATGGGGGGAGGATGACCTATTGGCGTCAATTCAACTCCTTTAAGAAAACACCGGTATTAACACACACAAGAATCAAACCAGCACCAACACAGTGGAAGGCTCCAGACAGTGGGGCATTTCCACCTTACCTTTGCATAAATTCTTGATACTTATTGCACAGATATTTGATCGAGGAGGGGGTAGACTCTGAGCATATATATGGGGCTTAAAACTTCGAGGAAATCTTTTGGTCTTGGTGGAGAAGACTTACCACCCGCCTTGTAGGTGTTTCTGTGGGTAGAAATGGATCCGATGGCCAGTTTTTACTATGGTTAATGCAGGCATCGTTTAAGTTCTGTTCTAGGTGGATTTAGGACAAGACTCCGGGGAATCCAAGACAGAATCTAACGTCTAGGGTTATGGCTTCATTTATTTAAAACACTACCTCTTCAATCCCACTTCTGTTTATAACCACCATATTGATGACACCAAAAATGATTCACTATTTTAATTCCTAAGGAGGATTGAAAGGCATCCACATCTTGCAGTGAAACTGTTTTTGAAGTTGATTTAATCTCATTAAAAGAAATTATTGCCTTATCTATGCTTATTCTGTGCGGGGGGAGGGGGGGAAGCACTACTGAGTAAAGTATTGTCATCCTTAGAAGTTGGGACCAACTGTTTACAGGTCACATGATATATTGATGATACATGTAAAAGGACCCGGTGATCCAATCTAAGAGAACTCAACTAACAAGCATTTGCACTATAGGTCTGTCACTGTGGTGTGTTTAACCACCAGGTCAATGAATAAATAGGGATTCAAGCATTCTGATTACACATAAAGAGAAAAGAGAAAGTAATTATATTGCCAAGCAATGGAAATGACCCCCATCAAATCTCCTATTTACACATGACTTTATCTATTCCCTCAGAAAAATTCAACAGAAGTTATAATCCTATTGTTGTGATATTCTTCTCTCTACCATGCTTAATTTTACAGGTTGTTCCAAATTCTAACTTGAACTTGATCTTATGAAACCCATCTTGGTATTTACCCACTGCCAATGATTGTGGCTTCTCTTGAAATCAGATATGAAACTTCTCAGCTTCAGAACTGTGTGATCAAGGGTTTTGAATGAGGAACTTGTGTACTAAGTATATGGAAGAATATCTTTTTAATTGTTGCACAAAAGTTAGATTTAGGGAGCCAAAAGTCAGATGAAGAAAGCAAATATGCTTTGCATTAATTTATTTAAAGATCTGGCCTGCTTAATGTAGAATTGCTGATTCAAACCAACATTAACTTTTTTTAATGCAGTTGAATTTTGTGTATTTGCACAGTTTTCCTGTCTGTCCTCAGATTCATTTCATGGGCCACTTGCCATGAACTGAGATTTGCTTTAGAAGTTGGAAGGAGAGGGTCAAGTGGAACTGCCCTGGAGTCCATTCCATATTTTCACTTCTCTCCATAACGAGATGTATTTAAAAAAAAAAAAAAAAAACCTCTGTCTTCTACCTAGGTGTCTGTCTCCTTCACTCCCACAGGCTACCACACTCAGAACACTTCACTTATGGTCACCAGATATGTGTGCAGTTTTCCCACACTGTGCAATTCTCCATGACACCAGCTGAGTGTCCTACAAGTTAACTCCATTCTGACAGTGTTTACCTGAAGATAGCGTTAGATCACAGAGTTAAAGGCTTAGTCTCACGAGACTGCCTCCATCCCATTTCAGATGCCCATCACAGGTAGTAGGTCCCCAAGTTACCCACAATTGCTCTCTGACTTGGCTACAAATTGGAGGTTCCCATGACTACCTTCCCTTTTGGATTCAATTAATTTGGTAGAGTAGATGACAGAACTCAGAAAAACATTTACTTACATTCAGCAGTTTATTAAAAGGTACAAATGAATAGCCAGATGAAGAGATACATAGCTGCAAAATCTGGGAGGGTCATGATTGTAGCAGCTTCTGTCCCTGTGGAGTTGGGGTGTGCCATGCTCCCAGTGTGGATGTGCTTGCTCACCTAAAAGTTCTCTGACCCCTGTCCTTTTTGGATTTTAATGGATGCTTCATCTCCTAGGCATGGCCAATCATGAACTCCATTTTCAGCTCTTCTCTCTTCTAGAAAGAATGGAGGAAGCACTGAAAATTTCAAGTTTCTAATCATGGCTTGGTCCTCTCAGTGACCAGCCCCCTCTCCAGGAGCCCACCCAGAGTCACCTCGATAGAAGAAGAGCTGCTCCTAATGCTTTTATCACTTAGGAATATTCCAGGTCAGAGACAGATCAGAGACCAAATATAAAGAGATTTTCCTAGTGCTCTTACCTCTTAAGGAATTTAGGAGCCCTGGGTCAGGATAGGGTCAGAGACCAGTATATATATTTCTTAATATTTCACTGCAGGCAGGATCAGATTACAGATTTGCATATGTAGATCTTCCCTGCCCTATTAATTAATGGCATTATTCAAGCCTTCATGCCCAACAAAATGTTAATGGTATACCAGACACTTGTTGAAAATATGTTGAAATAATTGAAAACTGATCCATAGCTTGATTTTTTTAGTTTTTTATGGTAGTCTATTACACTGATAGCCCCCAGTTAATCACACCTTCCTGTATTCATGCCCTTATGTAGTCCCATCACTACATGTGAATTGCTCTGGTCTCTGGAAAGTGATACAAGTAAAAGCTCAATAAGCCCTTGTATGTTGGGGCTTATCCTTTTGGGATGTTCCTTTTTGGAATCGTTTAAACTTTGAAAGAAGTGTAGGCTATTCTGCTAACGAGAAAGGCCACATGGAGGAAAAATGAGGCAGCCCAGCCTAGCTACCAGCTAAATTAGGTCTACATGAGTGATCCCAGTCAGCACTACATGGAGTAGAATAACTGTCCAGTCAATTCGTGGAGTCATGACAATAATTGTCATTTCAAGTGACTAAGTTTTGAAGGGTTCTATTATGCAGCACTCGATAATTGATTCCATTCTTACCAGTTTCAAAGACTAGAGACATGGTCATATTACTGTTGGACACAAGGTTTATCAAAAGGATGTGGTGTTGAGGGAAAGAAACTGTGAAGAACTAGGGGGATTTTATAGAACTAGAACTTCATTGTCCCCTCTTATAACTCAATGACACAGTCACTGTAATAATATAATAGCCATTCTGGTGACTGTCTTTATGCTCTCATTTTAGAATTAAGATCTCTGAGGTTGTGAAGCAAAGACACATGATTTTGAGTTCAGCTATCCTGCATTCAAATCCCAGCTCTGCCTAAGGGACAAAACAGGGTGAATGAACAAATATACATTTTTTCCCCAGGAAATTACTTGATCAGGAATGAGAAGAAAGAATGAGTAACATTTGGAAATTTTGGACTCAGACACAAACCAAATACATGAGAGTGGTTATCTAACTACCTCTAAGTCAAATTAATCTCCCTGTATGCAATATCTTCCTAGTTGTGAACTAGGCACCTAAGGAGCCGAGTCCTGTAACCTTTGAATTGGTTCTTGGTGTTTGCTGCTGATGTGAATTCAAGTGTGCACACGCGTGCACACACACACACACACACATGCACACACATGCCAGTTGTCTATCCAGGGTACAAATGCAGGTGAGGTTGAGAAGAGAATAAGGATGTCTCAATATGGCAAATGACCAAGTTTGCTGAACTTGAGAATTTGAGCAATGTTTTGTCTTCAAAAGATTAATTTTCTCAGACCTCTCAAAGCTCAAAAGGTTTATATAACCATGATATAACATGCAATTATAAATTAATCAAATCTATAATGCCAATGAGATCTAAATTAACCAATTCTTTTATGTGATAATACTAAACTAAGTTAACTCTAGCTTTATAAACATGGTACTGGTGATCACTGGAATTTCTATACTATGGTGTGCCAAGTGATTGACCAATGAGCCCATCATTTTTGGAATTCAAAGTTCTGTGAAACTCCTCTTTATATGGTGGTCCCTTATTTCATTTGGCCATCACTTGGGGTGCTTTAAATTCTTACCTGTTTCGGTCAAAGATAATTAAAATTGAGCTACTTAGCACCAGCCCTAGACACAAAACAAATATGGGCATTAAAATGATAAAAAATGTACTAATTTAGGGAGCACCTGAGTGGTTCAGTTGGTTAAGGATCCAACTTTGGTTCTAGTCATGATCTCACAGTTCGTGAGTTTCAGCCCTGCATCAGGCTCTGTGCTGACGGCTCAAATCCTGGAGCCTGCCTCAAATTCTGTGTCTCCCTCACTCTCTGCCCCTCCCCCACTTGCTCTCTGTCTCTGTCTTTCTCTCTCTCAAAAATAAAAAACATTAAAAAATTATAAAAAAGAATATACTTATTGTTAAGGTTAGCATTGAATTAAAAATCTCATTTTGAGAAAGATTACTATAAGGTAAAGATTCTGGGTGGCAGAATGGAGATCTTGGGATCAAATTATGTATTTGACACTAATCACAATGTAACTTGACTAGAACTTGTAGATATTTCAGTTTAAAAGAGGAAAGATCGGAGAGCCACAAGGCAATTTTTGGTAGAAATCATAAAGCAGTGGATTTTTATGATGGAATTTCAGCAATGTGGCCGGGTGGCTTAGTAGTGTTTTTCCTGCAGTGTCTATTTCCTAATTCCTCCTGATCCTCATCTCCCTGTCTTTGGTTAACTTTTTCCCTCCTAATTTTCATTCTATTGGATCATTTCTCCTAAAAATTTAGGCATTTAGTAGTATTATTTTCATGGTTTCCTTAAAATTATACTGTTTACTTCAAAAACATGTCCATTAGTGATAAAACAACTCTTCTATTATGGCTCCTAAATGATCATTAGGTTGACAGGAAATAAATTTCTCCCCCCAGGCTCAGAAAAAGTTGTGGCTTAAAATGATTATTTTTCAAATCCAAGGAGAATAAAAGTTGGAAAACTCATGTGTTCTGTAGTTTTTGGAATGAGTGTGAGGTTCTAATATGCAGCAGAGTTATGAGAAGATCAAACTCTCCTAACAGTTTCATTATCCTTTGTTTTTTGGAAAACTAAAACCATAGCATCCATGGCAAACCCAAAGAGAAGAATTGCAGAGTCTTGACAATGCTTTTCCCACACTTGGCGCAGGTAGCTGGGAAACATGAATTTCCCACTTCTAGCCAGGCACTTGGAATGGGTGCAGGATCATCTATGGGCACAGCTGCTGCTATACTTGAGGGGTCCCAGAACCCAGACACAGCTCTCTGAGCAGCCAAATGAGTATCTTCCCAACCACTACAACCTCATTCACTTTTTTTTAAGCCTGAAATATTAAAATTAGCCCAAAGTGTTTTTAAAATTTAATTATGCCCTTTGGAATCCATGCTTTGGAAGACTGCTATTTTTCCTTTAAATAAACCAAGATCTGGAATACATACACACATATGCATATTAAAAATATGATCAGAAACATACTTTGCTATAACACGTAGCTTAGTAGGAAAAAGGGAAAAATCCACAGTTCACATTTTCACATGTGTTTTAAAAAATTTTCATGGTATACTTAAGAAGCTGCTGTCTGTTCAGTGATGCATACGCTCTATTGTGAAGCAAATCTTATCTGGCTTAGTAGTAGTAACCTGGGCAGGGGGGGTGGGGAATAATTCTGACTTTCCTATTCTTATGTTGTCTGCTCCTTAAAGGTGGATCTAGTGATGCTCTCTGTTTTATATAGAAGTAATAAATACTATCTTCAGGAGATGGTAATTACAATAATGATGCTCCCTTGACAAAAAAAGTAACAAAGGTATTTTAAATTATATTTTTATTATGATAGGGAGATTTCAAATAATCTAGCTAATTTTGACTAATAACTACTGAGAATTAACATTATTATTTAATGCAATCAGTACTTGAATAGAACATAAATCCAAGAACTAAGCCCTAGGGAAGGTGTATAACAGATAATGCTTAGAGATTTGTAATTCTCGAGGATAGAAAAGGAAGCACCCAAAGGAAATTAAGTGCTGGTTTTGTCAAATACAGAGATTAGATTTTCTTATTTCTTAAAATTACCCTGAAAAGCATATACTTTATGACATATGTATATTCTTTTAATCTTCCAAAATCTACAACGTAGATGAGAGCATTTTCTGTATCCAGACTTTTAATTTTATTTCTAGTTTCTTTTCCCAAACATCGAAGTAAACTGTTACTTTATCTTGTTTTCATAGATTGTTTGAAAACATAAAATATAATTTAATGTTTACATATTATAAATGCTAATCAACTGTTCACTGTAATAAAGCCACTTAGCATTGTGGCTGCATCTGAGAAATATATAAGCACAGTAAAACTTCACTTAATATGCTCCAGCATTTCTTCAATAAACAGTGTGAAGTCAAATTCCTATGTAATTTAACAGTTGCTAGTAGCAGCTCTCTGTGATACTAGTTGAAAATAGCTACTCTGAAACATGAAGCACAACACAAAAAAATTATTCTATAGGTTTGCTCATTTCCCAGGTTTCTGTCCAGATCGAACCAACTGGTGCAGAAGCATGAACTTGAAAAAGATCAGTAGGAGCAAGCTCAGGTGTTGAGCTATTTTAGCTGTTTCTCTCACCCCCTCCTTCTGTTCCTCCCCTAGGGTCACTTGAAAACACAAATAAAAATGACTAGCATTTTAAAACGCCAAAGAAAGTAGAAACTTACATAAAACCATGTGACAAGAAAAACAACTATTTTGAGTTGCTGCTCAGACATTTTATAGGATGACAACCCTGCTCACACCCAGGGTCTGGACATTTGGAAAAATACCTGAGCTTGGGATTTCTCACACCTCTACACACCCCTGGACACTCACTTTGCTTTTCCTGGACTACCTCTTTTTTTAAGTTTTTACCTATTTTGAGAGACAGAGTGCATGTATACAAGTGGGGGAGAGAGGGAGGGAGGGAAGGAGGGAGAGAGAGAGAGAGAGAGAGAGAGATTGAGATTGAGAGAATGAGAATCTGAAGCAGGCTTTGTGTACACAGACAGGCATTCTTTCTGTGGCCATTGCAACTATTCTCTCTGATACAGTGGATTCAGTCCTATTTTTTCATTGATTTGCAGAAGGAAAAGATGAGAACACAGAGTGCCAAGTCACCTTCAAGAGGAGACACATATCCTCTCTAGGTACCAACCATCCAAAAGGAAGGATTTCTGGACCTCTGAGGGTCTACCCTGGGGGATAGTGATGATAAGATGGGAAGCTGTACCTTTCGTGCCAGTTTATCTTTTCATTTTTTTTTTTTTATGTACCATTTGAATAGATTCCCTTCCTTCTTTACTTCCTTCCCTGTCTCTCTTCCTCAAACCTTCATTCCTTTCATAGAAAGGAACATTCCATTCCAATGTTAGAGAGCTTCATTTATTTAAACCATATCAAAGGCAAATGAACCTGCCTGCTTAAGTCACATAAGTCATTCTGTGACACTGTTTTAACATGCTGCTGTCATGAGTTCTCATACAACACTGCTTATCATGAGGATGCTAATGGATAATGCATTTTGTTGGCATTATGACACCAACCCTGTGTATTTTTATGGAGATTCCAAGCTTTTCTTTTCTTCTTATAGACTCCAAGCTTTTCAAATGAATGCCCCATCAGTAGAAAGTCTTGAGAATGAATACCTCAAAAGATATATTTAAATATATTTAAAGATATGATTATATCTTTGATGTAATTTGCATTCGTTTATCCATGATACATATAAATGTATATATGGTACACATATATAATATATAATTTATAAATATATAAATACAAATGCATTAAATAGATTTAAATTATATATGATACACTGTATATATTTACTTACATATCACTGTACTAAGACAACATACATTTGCAAAACTTAAAGCAATTTTTTTAAATAAAGAGGAAATAGACAATATTACTAACAGGTTTTATTTTGCTTCATCACTGATAAGTTCAACCCTTTCCTCTCTCATATGATGAATATACTATACTTTCCCCCAACATTCTGAGTATATCTATCAGTGTCTAAGCATGAAATAGAAGCATAGCTAAGAATTTTTTTTTCCAAAGGGAATTTAGTACTAGGTAGAGCTGAGGACCTAAAAGGAGGGACGGTGAAGAGCTCAGAGGTTAGCGTGTGCAGGGCACCGAGCACACGTGGGTTAGGGGATCCGTGGGAGTAGAGGGGGACCAGGGGCCAGACTTGCCAGGCAGAAGCTTACCAGAAGACATAGCCATTGCCAGGGGGCACTGCCACAGACAAGAGAATCTGGGAGATATGCCCTGTGTTCTGCCTGCCTTCTGCTCTGCGGTGTCTGGCCAGGCCTTCCCTGGGCAAACCTAGCCTCTTGCAGAGGCCCAGATGACACAGTCCACAGAAGCAGCTCTAGGTGTGATACAGAGCAGAGCAGGGCAAAGGGTGAGAATAGAAACAAGGCAGACAGTCTCAGTACCTGCCACAGAACTTCCCACAGTCCTCTAAATTGTCCCTGTCTTTTCCTGGCTCTACATCTTGGCACATCTCCATCCATTTTGCCAGGAGTGCCCTTCCTTCTTTTCTTTGCCTATCAAACATCTATATGTCCTTCGGGAACCAAGACGTTTATTTCACAGACATTCATGGGGTTCGTATCATATGCAATGTGCTGAGTGCTGGTTCATCAGAACAATCAATTTCTTTTGGAAATCAGTCTATTTCTTAAACTTGTCTGATCATCAGATATATATTGAGTCAACATAGTCTGGTCACTCTGAGCAAGGATTCAGGACCCAGACTACCCGGGTCAAATGCTGGCTCTGCCACCTACCTGCTGTGTGAATATGCCTCAGCTTCTTCATCTCTAAACTAGGAATAATAAGAATAAGTACTTTGTAAGATTGTTAGATGGATGAATGAAGTTAATACTTTATGGCATTTGGAATTGTTCCTGGCAAATAGTAATTTCTTTATCTGTGTCTGTTAAACTAAATATATGAATACTGACTCAATCCTTTTTCTGTGCTTCCACAGCCCTCCATCCATATTCATTATAGAAATTCATTACATTGAGCTGTAAACTGCACATCTGTCACTTCTGGTAGAATATGAGCTCTTGCTAGGGAGTTCATGATTAATCATCTTTGTATTCCCAACACAAAGGACATAATAGATGCTCAATAAGTGTTTGTTTAATTAATTAATCACTTTATCTAAACCTCCCCTGTGTCACGAATCATGAAAAGAAATGATGAGTGCCAAAGGAAACATATTTTTAAAAATGCAGGGGTGCCTGGGTGGCTCAGTCGGTTAAGTGTCCGGCTTTGGCTCAGATCATGATCTCACAGTCCGTGGGTTCGAGCCCCACGTCAGGCTCTGTGCTGACAGCTCAGAGCCTGGAGCCTGCTTCAGATTCTGAATCTCCCTTTCTCTCTCTGCCCCTCCCCACTCGCTCTCTGTCTCTGTCTCTCAGAATAAAGACACTAAATTTTTTTTTTTTAATAAATAAAATAACAAATAAAAGTTCAGAGAAAAGAGGGATTAGGGTACTGGCCTTGACGTGCATAGATGAGGTGGCATCTAAACTTTTAGGATTTGGCTAGGATCAGACACATTCAGCTAATCAGGAAATCTAAGAAAGAATATGAACAAACCTGGAAGAGGGAAGGCATGGGGGCTTGAGCAGGAGGAACGAGTGAAGGAGCTTGAGTAGACATGGTTCAACAAGGTAGGTAGGAACCAAATTGTGTAAGGCATGTAGAAAGATCCACTTCATATTCTAAGCCAAGGATTCTTCATTTGTATTTCTACATGATACCCTTGATAGATAAAAATTAAACCTGTATCACTCACCTAAGCTTACGCAAGATTAACTCTGGCTCCTTATTGCTGTTCAAGAAGCTCATCTATCTATTTCTCTATCTTTTATACCTTAACTGTTTTTAGCATCAAATGTACAAATATTCTATAGTTAAGAATTGTTACATCAGGTAACATGTAACAATTGGAAAAATGAGTTAAGTATGTTCAGATTAATCTTCAAGGAGGTTATTGTAACAGAATCCATAAAATACTTGTTAATCACAGTGTCCATGGAGGTTCTCAAAAATGGATGAAAAAGGACAATCAAGCTCAAGGATAAAATGCATGGCCAAAATTCTTAACTCAGTAATTGAATAAGTGCAAAAGGATTATTCCGTACTTCATTACAGCGAGAGAATTTATTCTAAAATCTGAGAATTGAAACTCTTCTGTAAGCAGCTTTGTTTTTCTTCTTTTACATGCATGGTGCACTGCAAAGCTCCTGAGAGCTGTCATTTGTCTCTGACCTACTTTGAAGCACATTTTAGTTTTTGGCTGGGAGCTGTGAGAATGTACACTTCCTCAGGATAGTAAGAAATGCCCATCTTTGGGATTAAATCAAATTTCCCACAGAGGCACTCGATGGTGAATTGGTCTCAAATAGTCTAAATCTCTTGCCTTCTGTGATGAGGTTGTTCTTATTGTTTGGTTTGATGGTGAGTAGCTTTAGGGATCTCTGGGTGAGTTATAGTCTACCTGTTGGTCCCAAATACCTTTCTGCCCTTTTACAAAATTTCTGTATCTCTCTGTCCTTCTGCCTCCTTCATGGAACTTCTTTTTTTCTATCTAGCAGTGAAACTTTGTGACCTCCTCTGACTGTGTTATCAGCAACTCTCTGTGAATTGGTCAGCAGGATGGAGATATTTTCAGAACAATTCAGCCGGCATGTATAGCCCCTTCTGGGTACCAATTACTTCAAACCTCACACATAATATAAGCCCCTTGATACTAGGAGAGAATGCTTTTTCTTCATTTTCTGCTTTCTTGTTATGCTAGGTTCTGCTGGTTTGTTTGTTCAAACCGAAGTTGAGAAATTTTAATAGCTTTTCTGCTTTACAGAATATAAACAAACTGGGGCTTTATTTATAGGGAGAGCTGGTATGTAGAACTTCATTATTTTGCAATTTATAAGTTAGGTGTTATAGGCAGTTTCCTTGCACTCTGATCTTAATGTCTACTTGCTTTCCTGGAATAGCATGTGATTCAGGGTAATTTTGTGGATAGGTTCCAATATGACTCCCAGTGAGTGTTGTCGCCTGGTATTTATACTTTCAGGTAATCCCTTTCCTCATTGAATAGCATCTAAGAACAAATAATACTCACATTTTTATGGAACCACAAAAGATCCTGGATAGCCAGAGCAATCCTGAGAAAAAACAAAGCTGGAAGTACCACAGTTCCAGATTTTCAAATATACTACAAAGCTGTAGTAATCCAAACAGTATGGTACTGGCACAGAAATAGACACAGAAATCAATGGAACAGAATAGAGAACCCAGAAACAAACCCACACTTATATGGCCAATTAACCTATGGCAAAGGAGGCCAAAGTATACAATGGGGAAAAGACAGTCTCTTCAATAAACGGTGCTGGGAAAACTGGACAGCTACATGCAAAAGACTGAAACTGGACCACTTTCTTACATTATACATAAAAATAAACTCAAAATGGATAAAAGAACTAAATGTGAGACCTGAAACCAAAAAATCCTAGAAGAGAACACAGGCAGTAATTTCTCTGACATCAACCATAGCAACACTTAGATATTACTCCTAAGGTATAGGATTCCTAACTCTTCATCTCTTAATCTACTAATGATAGCAAAATTTGTATATAGATAATATTCTTTGATCAAAGACATTGTGGATAACACCAAAAATAATCTCTAGAGATTATTATTTTCTTCTTAGGAGGAAAGAAAATCAATTTTGGAGTAATATCTTGTATGTATTTTCCTTTGCAACAGGCTAAGATTGAATTCCTTTTACAGCAATAACCTCCTCACATTTCATGGAGTTTTAAATAAAACTTAGTAACTAATAAAAGTGTGGGGCATAAGTATCAATTACTTTGTCAGTTAATGTTAAAGCTTTTGTAATGGTCAAAACCATGGTAATAGGAGGAATATCATTTTCTCATGTAAAGCAGAGAGGATTTGGGCAGAAAATTCATTCCCATAGGGGAGAGGTGTTTTTCTGTTTAGTTTTGGTTTTTTTGGTTTTAGTTTTGGTTTTTGGTTTTTGGTTTTTGGTTTGTTTTAATGTAGATACTTGAGGGGTAAAATAGCTGCAGCTAACAATAGAAACCCTCTGTATTAGTATCTGCTGTTACATGTGAATGGGAGAAGATATTTGCAAATGATATATCTGATAAGGGGTTAATATCAAAAATATATATAGAACTTGCACTACTCAATACCGAAAAACAAACAAAAAAACTCAAACAATCTAATTAAATAATGGGCAGAGGAACTAAATAGCCATTTTTCCAAAGAAGATACCGAGAGGTCCAATAGACACATGAAAAGATGTCCAATATCACAAATCAGCAGGGAAATGCAAATCAAAACCACAATGAGATATCACCTTACACGTGTCAAAAAGGCTAGAATCAAAAAGACAAGAAATCACAAGTGTCAGTGAGGATATGGAGAAAAGAGAACCTTTGTGCACTGTTGGTAGGAATGTAGATTGGTACATCCACTATATGATCCAGTAATTCCACTACTGGGTATTTACCCTAAAGGAAATGAAAACACTAATTCAAAAAGACATATGTACCCATATCTTTATTGTAGTATTATTTATAATAGCCAAGAATGTGAAAGCAACCTAAGTGTCCATTGATAGACAAGTGAATAAGAAAGATGTGGTCTATATACACAATGGGATATTACACAGCGATAAAAGGGGATGAGATCTCGACATTAGCAATAACATGGACAGACCTAAAGAGTATTATTCTAAGGGAAATAAGTCAGACTGAGAGAGACAAATACCATGATTTCACTCATATGTGGAATCTAAAAAACACAACAAATGAATAAACCAAAAGCAGAATCAGACTCATAAATACAGAGAACAAACAGGGTTGTCAGAGGGATGGATGTAGGGGACTGGGCAAACTGGGTGGAGGGGAGTGGAAGATACAGACTTCCAGTTAAGGGATGAATAAATCACGGGAACAAAAGCCACAGCATAAGGATATGGTCAGTGGTATTGTAAGAGTGTTGTAGCTAGTAGCTACACTTGAATCACTACGTTTTACACCTGAAACTAATGTAACGTTTTGTGTCAACTATATTCAAAAAAATTTTTTGAAAGAGTGGGGAATCCTGGATTTAAAAATTTAATTGTGCTACTTTGTACTTTGAACAAAGTAATTTTTCTAGTCTTTATGTTTCTTTTTGTCATCTGTGAAATGAAGCAGTTCTAGCCTATTTGTTCATTTGGCCCTTCATGTTTATTTAGTCTCTGCTATATGCCAGATCCTGCAGCAGAAGTGACAAGGAAGGCATGCCTCCTGCCTTCTTAGGAGACTGCAACTTGCATTTAACATCACATGGCTTCATTTTAGAAATAAATTCAGGCTGTGAAAGGGTCTATAAAAGGAGTCAATTCAATACATATTTTTTTAGCATCTATTAGCTAGGTGCTTATACTCCAGAATCATACTCAAATGTCCCCAAATTAATAATACTAGGTCATATGTAGTTGTCTATACTTTGCATGGCACTTTCTTATGATCACATATGAGCCTCTCTAGAACCATTTGTGATTGCTGGGTTTTATTACCGGACTATCCACCCACCCACCTCTAACTCTGCCTTTGGTTATATTAGATTCCCCTGCTGTACATTCTCGCCCTAATTAAATAATGAACCAAGGAATTTATTACAGTCAGCTTCCTCTTCAATACTGAACCGTAATCTAGCTTATTGCTCTATCCTAGTATTTAGAATGGAGAAAGTATTCAATATATATTTAGAGTGTGCATAATGATGAAGAACTTGAGTCAGAGAGGTTAAATGACTTGCCCTAGAGTCATATATTGAATTTCATAAGCACTGGGTTTAGGCTAGTACCTACACAGAAGTATTCAGCGCTACTTGGGTTAGATGGAATGAGACTTTATCATTCATCCTATGCCTTCTACTTTGATTCATTAAAAACATAACAAAACAAAACAAAAACACTATGCTTTAGAAAATTTTTTGGTTCATGGGAAAAGAAAGGAAGGTACAGAGATTTCCCATTTACCCCCTCCCCACACGTGAATAGCCTCCTCACTTATCAACCTGACCCACCAGAGCAGTGTTGTTTACTAAAATTGATGAACCTACATTGACACATCATTATCACCCAAAGTCCATGGTTTACATTACAGTTCACTCTTCCTTGATTCTTTTCTTGATTTTGGTTGTAGTCACAGGAGGGATAGTGGCATACCAGAGCAAAGGTGTGGAGAGAAAGACAATAGACAACCAGGCACATCATCCCTCTTGTTTGGGGGTCTTGTTCCATATGTCAGATGCTCACAGTAAAGAAATTTTATTAGTGTTGAGAAAGGAAAATTGGACCAAAAATTTTGATTTTCCGAGGGAAGTATTTTTAAATTAACTTGGCAGATAATTCCTTTGAAATTAGCTATATTAAATTTAAATTTGTTTTAAAATATTAGAAAAGGTAAAAAATGAGATGTTGCTCTTAATATCTTTTTACTTTTATTATTTTTCCCTTTCTCAATTACAGACTCCTAATGAGTGGATTTGTCCAAATGGAAAATATGTGTGTATCATAATAAAATTATATTTCTCTTTCCACCTTCAAAAGCTGGCTTCTTTGTTGAAGAAAACTGTATTTACTCACTTGTATTTTGTGCTTTTGCTCAAGTGTCAATTTCCCTGTAAAGTCTAACTCTATTAAAATATATTTGCCTGTGGCCATGCCATCTTTAAATTTTCCTTAATTTGCATGCACTTCATATCTTAATGCAAAGCCTAAAATGTCTGACACAAAGTCTACACATAACAATACTTTTGATTGACAGGAAGGTTTATTATGCATTGATATGACATCATATTTATGTATAACAATGACTTTTTGACTGACAACTAAGCAATGATAGAATTCTGGACACTTCTACACACCATTTTCTTATAAGACAAACTAAAATATCCAGGTAATTGGCTGAGTTTTTCAGTTTTCATGCCAATTGCTTAGCATGGAGTTTGAGAGGACACAGTGGTCTTGTGTCTCATTCTTTACCTTTTCCAGTGGTGAAAGATGATATTTTTGTCACAGTAGAACATTATATGGTTCCATTCCTTTTTTAAAAATGATGTTGTGTGTTAAAAGTTGACAACTATGATATTAAATAAATTGATTTTTAAAAATATAGGCATGCTTGCAACTGGTGCGTGGAATATTTTCAAAAGGTGGCACAAGTAGAAAAATCTTAATGGGATTCTGCATTCTGGTCTCGTGAGAAGGCTTGGTCAGGAGGCATGATCCACATCAGTGCACACTGATGCCAATCAAGTAACACAGCTTTCTAGAACACCTACTGTGCAGTCAGCATTCAGCACAAGGTTCAGACACAAGAAGGACTTAGGGAGTGCCACCAGGCAATACATATTTAAGTGTTAAATAATGCAGTAGATTTCAGGAATCGAGAGAAAGGCAAAGTCAGAGTGGGAAGGGAAGTGCAGTGCCTTACATTGTAAAAGACTTGAGTTCCATCTGAACTTTAACCAGCTGCAAGACCTCTGGCAGGTTGCTTCACAGCATCATGTCTCAGCTTCCTCATCTACAGTAGGAGCAAAGGCGATCTCCTAGCTCTGTTGTTCTACAACTTTATGTAAGACAGGCTTCACAGAGCAAGGCCTGCACTGACCCTGGGGGGCAGATGTTAAAAGCCAACCCTGGGACACCCCTGAATGAATGAATGAGGATGCCCTTGTCAGGAAGAGAGCCTGCATAAGTCTGAGATTCTGCAATACAATGAGCCAGCTCTCCACAAAACCAACATTTAATTTAGCTCATTAGAAAAGCACGTATAGGAGGATTAGGAGGAACTTGACGGAGGACCAAGGGGGAGAAGAAGGGGGAAATGGTGGGGGAAAGGGAGAGAGGCAAACCATGAGAGACACTTGAATGCTGACAAAAACTGAGGACTGATGGATGTGGGGGGGAGAGAGGGCATGGAGGAGGGCACTTGTGGGGATGAGCACTGGGTGTTAGGTGGAAACCAATTTGACAATAAACTATTTGTAAAAAAAAAAAAGAAAGAAAGAAAGAAAGAAAAAGAAAAGTAGAATAGTAGTAGCATGTTCTTTCTCTCAAATAAATATACCATTTTTTAAAATAGAAAGCACCTGGCTTTTAGAAACGGATTCAGGCCCCGGTTGTCATCATAATGAAATGACTGGAGTAGCTGTGTGACTCTGCAGCATTGGATTCAAGCCACCAGATGGGGGCATCTCACTCAATCATTCCTCTAGGAAAAAGTTGCAAATCATGTGTTTATGTTGCAGTCATGAATTGCTGTTTTCACAGTTCTACAGGTTCCCTGAATTGTGCACATTTTCCTGTGTGCTTCACAGAAAAGAAATAAGATGTCCCACTGCAACCATCTCAGAAATAATGAAGTGGGATGTTAGATTTGGCTCTGGCTTGAGAACATCTGGAAAGGATCAAAGATTCTCTGCTAACTGGAGGGAAAAAGCATTAGGATGTAAGCAACAGAAAATTGTTGACCCTCTTACAAAAATGATGACGACACTGTTCTTTTTTTTTTTTTTTTTTTTATGTTGCCTCTTCTTATACTTTTGATACCTGTTAACTTAGATCCAGGTACTCCGCTTTTACCAGCAGCTGTACCTGGAGTTAAGAATTGAGGCACAGCCAAGCAGTTTGTATTCAGTGGTTATTTATAATGCACACCTTTCTTTTGCAAAGCTAAAAGCTATATTAGAGTTATTCTGCATTATTCTGTTTGGAACCATTGTGCCCTATCTAGCTATGGCCATTGGTAGTCAATTTTCATCTTCAGTAGTAATCAACAAACAAAACAATTTTGAGGGTTTTTTTTTGTTTTTTGTTTTTTTACTAAAAGAACCTAAGTCCAGTGTTATACCCTCAGAAAACATGATGTAAAACAGATTCCACATTATATTTCATGGAACTATGAATGAATAGTTAAGGTAAAAATCATGATATTAAAGACTATATAAAGAGGTAGGAAGTAACATACAAATATTACAGATTTTATCTTTTTTTCATGTTATAATTAATATAGCTTGGGTGATACCAGTTTTGTTTTGGGTTTTTTTTTTGCTGTTTTTTTTTTTTTTTTTTTTTTTTTTTTTTTTTTTTTTTTTTTGCATCTGCAGGAGGAGAAATCCCTTGATAATGCTGAAGTTAAAGATTTTTTGATTTATTTATTTTTGACTTATTTATTTTTTTTACAAATAGTTTATTGTCAGAAGTTAAAGATTTTATATATAAATAGTTATGTCTTTCAATAGCATGGGCTAAGATTTCCTCAAATCTAGTAGTTCATATTTAAGACAGACAAAACCAAGAGAGCACCTCAGAGATCTCTGCTGCCATCATCTACTGTTATAAATCAAACAACTGTTAACAAAATAATAAAATTCCACAAACTGAAATTTCTACAAGCACCATGGGGATCTCCTGGAAACGTAGTGGCAGAGCACCCGTGTCACCGCTGGCCACCAGCCAGAGGTCACAGAAATGGGGTTGTGCAGCAGCCGGCGGGCACAGGCTTGTTTGTGTACCCCTGAGACACCCTCAGACGACTTCCAGAAATACTTCCCAGAGGATCCTTGCCAGGTGCTGGGCCCCGTGTGACCAGGTTTGCTGTTGTTTTTTAGGGAGGCAGGTTGGGGGTGTCAACTGTCCACACAGCAAAATTTGAGTATACCTTCTAATATAATCTACTTTATCTCCACCGGCTGCTGAACTCTGGGTAGGACAGGATAATACCAATGAAAGTAGAAGATCTTCCCACACTTGAGGGACTCCAGTCTGCACGGAGTGTCACTTCAAGATGCAAGGTCAGAAAAGTGCACACATCTGTTTTGAATGCACACATTATCAGGGAAGCGTGATAAGAGAGAGGGAGAAGGGTGGACAACAGTTGAACTCCCCCCACCCACCCAATTCTCTGCATACTTTGGAACTGTGAATGATGTTGCTTTCATTGAAACTCTGGGATCTTTTAAAAAGTATATTTAGAAACATGATCTTGTACTCATATTGGACACAGGAGAGAGGCTATAGGAAGAAGGATGTGTGGCTCAAACAGCTTGTGACTGGAAATAATCTTAAATTTGCATACATGGAATTCACCCTCAAACCCACCGATAAGAGGTTATTGCGAGAAGTGGACATGAAGCTCACAGAAATACCGGCCTTGGGAAATCTTAGAAGTATTCCCTCTGCGTTTCCATCCAAACCCCCCTTCCTGACTGGCACACAACCCAGTGCGCAGACTTCTGCACGGCACTGCCCTCTAGTCAGGGGACGGAAGGTCTGGAGAAGCGTTAGACATCATGTCATCTTCCTAGTTCGCACAATCTATCGGCACTTCAAAGAAACTTAATACCTATTTATGGAACCAATGGAAAAAGAAAGAAAATGGCACTATTCCACTTGCTTTCAAATTGTTTTTTCTCTTAAACCTAAGCTTTTCACTCTAAAACAATCTGTGTAATATTTTTGTTCTTTATAATTTGCCAACTTTTTTCTATGATACAAAGTACGACTGTATTTTGTTTCCCATTTTTTTCTGCCCTCTCCCCTCCTCCCCCTCCATCCACCTTCATTAGGTTTAAGCTAAGAATGATGCTTTGGGGCAAATGCCCTCATTTGTGGTCTTTCATCGCTCTGTTTCTATTCGTTCTTAACTTAATAACTCAGTTCTTCAGGGCCTTTTTATTCCAGTGAAATAATTTGTAAACACACAAGCATACATATAACCACATGCATGTGCGTGACACACACATGCGTGCATATACACACTTTAAATTATTTTTTCAACAAGGCAAATTAGAATCACATCAAATTTAAATTTAAATGTATTTCTATAAATATTTGCAAATGAATATGTCATTCTGTGTTCCAAAAAAAATGCAGAAATGGTTGAAAATGTGGGGGAAAACCTATAGCTCCCTAGAGGCTAAAATATTATAATAATCATTTTCGTGATTCAAATGAATACATAATTACTAGACATCAACAGGGAAGATTTACAATTTGCTAAACTAAACCAAAACAATCAGTAGCTATCAGTATAGGAAAATGTACCCTCTTATATCTGAGGTAAATTAATTTTGTTACTGAAATGTCATTATGTTCTATTTCTACTCTTATCACTTATTCAAACATATCCATTTTTCCTTCCTAATGTTTCATTGCTAAGATAATTGAACTTTTCAGTTTTTATCTCAAGCTTATATTACTTAAAAATCTCTGTGTGCATTATTACAATGAAAGGCCAAAGGTAGAGTTAGGAGTTATTCAGCTATCATGGTTTATGATTGCATTGAAGCTCACAATTGATTATAGCTTCCTAACCTCTCTTTTCCTACTCATTACCCTCTTCACTTTATACCAGTATTTCCAGCTATCAGACTGTCTTTATTTAGGAGGCATAAAAGGAAAACCCAAGAAGAATTTGAAAAATAATATACTTTTGTTTTGACGTTTCAATTTAATGCAGGTTTGAAAATGCTGAACTGTCTAAGGTATACTAAATATTCATTAGGCAGTTTAGCTTTTACTAAGTTCTAAATGAAAATGACCTAGCAAAATCAAATTGAAATTTCATAGAGTACTTTTCAAGTATGGTTCTAAAACATGCATTAAACAAAATGCATTCATTTGAATGCAAGTCTCTCTCTTTCTCTAGAATACATACACACCCTAGGGTCTATTATGCTTTCAGTTCAATGCCTCCAAAATGTGTGTGGTGTGGATCAAATAAATAGTTCAACAGCTTTCGTAAGCAAACAATCTTATGGTCTGGTATATCTACAAACCTCTCGTGCTATTTCTTTATGCTTCCCCACTTACAAAGGTTAATGCAAATTTCATTCGAATTCAAGCAAAATATTCTGCAGTATTTTCTACATAGACAAATCTGTTGAGAAAGAGCCCATCAGAGTTTATCCATGTGAATACAACAGCCCTTTATAGAGTTGTAGAAGCATAGCAAAATGGGCTCACTTTTAGAAATCAGACTTGCCACTGGCCAGCCCTAGAATCACACTACTTAGAGTGGGAAGGACTTAGAAATCAGGTAGCCCAGGCCTCCTTTCAGAAAAAAATTGGAGAGGGCCCCCTAGATGGCACAGTTGGTTGAGCATCTGACTCTTAATTTTGGTTCGAATCATGATCCCAGGGTTATGGGATCTAGCCCCGTGTCCGGCTCTGCACTGAGCTTGGAGCCTGCTTAAGATTCCATCTCTCTCCCTCTGCACCTCCCTCCCCCACTCATGCTCTCTCTCCTTCTCTATCTCTCTAAAAAAGGAAAAACTGGGAAAAAAACATTGTAGAATTTAGCATATATTTAAAACAGACTATTTCGTCACTCCAAAATGTTCTTCTTTTCCTTTGGTAATATTCCTTGTTTTGATGCATGCTTTATTTGATATTAATATATAAACACTCTAGCTTTCTTAATACTTGATGCTTAGATTTCATAGTATATATTTTTCCATCTTTTTGCCTTCAACCTATTGGTATCTTTATGTTTAAAATGTATCCATCTTAGAGAACCTAAGTTGGATCCTGCTCTTTGATCTAGTCTGACAATCTCTGCCTCTTAACTACAGTTAGTCCGTACAAACAATGTAATTATGTTATTTTTGTGTTGTCTATTTATCCACCTCATTTTTTCAAATATTTTGTCGCTCCTTTTACCTTCTTCCACTTTAATAAAATAACGGTTAAAATTATTTTAGGACAGTTTTAGATTTAGAAAAAAAAACTGTGAAGATAATTCAGAGAGATTACATATATATCACAGCAAGTTTTCTCTATTATTAATATGTAACTTTAGTATAGTGCATTTATTATTAATGAACCAATATTGATACATTATAAAGTCCACACTTTATTCATATTTTCTGGTATTTACCTAATGCCCTTTTTCTGTTCTAGGCTTCTGTCAAGGACACCACATTACATTTAGTCATCATGTCTCTTTAAGCTCCTCTTGACTGTGACAGTTTCTCAGACTTAGCTTATTTGGCATGACCTGACCGATTAAAAGAGTCAGGGATTCTATAGACTGTTCCTCATCTGGGATCACCTAACACTTTATACATGGTTATGCATGATTAGATAGTTTGTATATTTTGGAAGGAAGATCATGGAGGCAAAGTATTATTTTGTTTCACATTTAAAGGGTACAAAGTATCAACATGACTTCTCACTGTTGATGTTGACCTTGATAACCCGGTTGAAGCAGTATTTGTCAGTTTTCTTCACCAAAAAGTTACTCCCTACCCTTTCCATACTGCACTCTTTGGGAGAAGTCACTATATGCAGCTTACTGTCAGGAAGTTGGGAGTTTGTGCTCCATCTCAATGCAGGCAGGGAGTCTATATACATTATTTGACTTTTTTTCTGCTCAGAAGATTTGTTTATTCTCTCCCATTTATTCAATCATTTATATCATTATGATCTCATAGATATTTATTTTATACTTTGGGTTCTAATCCACAAATTTATTCTTTATTTTATTGATCAAATTGTTCCAGTTTTGACCCTGGGGAGCTCTTTCTGTTGGCTCCTGTGTCCATTTGACATATACCCCATCCATGTAGTGTGTTTTTATTTTTTGTTTCTGTTTTTACTTTTGTTTTTAGCAAAAAAACAAAAACTCTCTGGCAAATAAGATGCTTCAGATTCATTCTGCATATTTTCTTTCCCAGGCCTAGAATCAGCCATTTCCCTAAGAAGCCCTGATTATTTTATTTTATTTTATTTATTATTTTTTTACTTAGAAAGTGGTATTAGAAACCAAGATCTGGGTGATAGATGTGCTCATTGCTACTGGGGTATCATTGCTTCTAGGCCTCTCAGCTAACACATCAAGGAAATATATGTGTATACTAAACCTAGTATATAAACACATGTCTATGCTATTTCCATATGTAACATAGATATTATATGTTATATTGATGTCTCCAATTCTAATCTATTACCATATTGATCATTATAACCTCTTCCTGCAATGTATAATACCCTACTTCAAGAGTGAGAAACCTGGCTCCCACCATCTGACACCCAGTTACTTAATTGTTCAGTTCTAGTATTTGTGTGTAGTAGTATCAAAATTGTTTACCCACACGCCCATGGGAAATGACTTTATCAACTAGAATATAGCACATATATACAGATTGTTTTGCCTTTTGTCTTACAGACACCAATTATTTCCCAAGGTACTTAGATCAGTTACTCTTTCCCATGCTCCCTTCAGTGAAGCTGTTTTAAACATTTGTGATAGGGACTCCTGGGTGGCTCAGTTGTTTAAGAGACAGACTCTTTCTCGATTTTGGCTCTATCTCCCAACTGTGAGATCATGACCTGAGCCAGGCTTCCCACCGGGTGTGGATCCTGCTTAAGATTCTTTTTCCATGTTCCCCTTGCCCACTCACTGGCCCACATTCAGGTGCACACTCTGTCTCTCTCAAACAACAACAACAACAACAACAACAACAACAACAACATTTGTAATAAAGATGTATTGTTTTGTCACATTCTGCATTCCATACTGGGATCCCATAGCTTCCTAAAATGTTTTTTGAAAATTTTCATACTCTTTGGGTATAAAATTCTATAGGGTTTTCCTCCTCTTTTTAAGTTGAAATATAACTGACGTACAGTGTTTTATTAGTTTCAGGTGTACAATGTAACGATTCAACAATTCTATACATTACTCAGTGATCAACAAGAGAAGTGTACTTTTGATTCCCTTTATCTATTTCATCTCTCCACCCCCACCTCCCCTCTGGCGACACCTAGTTCTCTGTATTTAAGAATCTGGTTTTTGTTTGTTTGTCTCTTTTTTCTTTGTTTGGTTTCTTAAATTCTACATTTGAATAAAATCATATGGTGTATGTCTTTCTCTGATTAACTCATTTCACTCAGCATTATATCTTCTAGATACACTCATGTTGCTGCAAATGGTAAGATCTCATTCTTTATAATGGCAGAGTAATATTCCATTGTGTATATATATTATATATGTAATATATATATAATATATATATACTTTTTTTATCCGTTCATATATATACTTCTTTTTTTATCCATTCATTTATCCATTGTGTATATATATATTATATATATAATATATATATACTTCTTTTTTTATCCATCCATATATAGATGGACACTTGGGTTGTTTCTATATCTTGGCTATTGTAAATGATGCTGCAGTAAACACGTGGGCATGTATGTCTTTTGGAACTAGTGCTTTCATTTTCTTTATGTGAATACCCAGTAGGGGAATTACTGGATCAAATGGTATTTCTTCTTTTAATTTTTTGAGGAATCTCCATATTGTTTTCCAGAGTGGCTGTTACCTTTTGTATTCCACCAACAGTGCACAAGAGTGCCTTTTTCTTCACATCCTCACCGACACTTGTTATTTCTTGTGATTTTGATTTTAGCTATTCTGAGAGGTGTAAGGTAATATCCCATTGTGGTTTTGGCTTGCATTTCCCTGATGATTTGTGATGTTTCGGGCACCTTTTCATGTGTTTGTTGGACCTCTGGATATCTTTTTGGAAAATGTGTCTTTTCAGTTCTTTTGTCCATTTTTAACTTGGATTATGTGAAGTTTTTTGGTGTTGAGTTGTACAATATATTTTGGATATTAACCCCTTGTCAGGCATATCATTTGCAAATATCTTTGTCCATTCAGTATGTTGCCTTCTTGTTTTGTTGATTGTTTCCTTGGTTGTACAAAAGTTTTTTATACTTCTGTAGTAAAGTTCTACAGGTTTTGACAAAAGCATCTTGTCATAGACTTACCATTTTAATATTATACAAAACAGCAGCACTGCCCTAAAATATCGCTGCCCTATACTTCACCTACTCCCTCCCCCAAATTTTCAGCACCACTGATCCTTTAACTGTCTCCGTAGTTTTCCCTTTCTCAGGATACATTTACATAATTTGTAAAAATTATTTACAAAAAAATAAATTAATACATTTAATTAATACACGCACTCTTTGCAGACTAGCGTCTTTCATGGAGCAATGTACATTTAAGATTCATGTCTTCTTCAGATTCTGTGTCTCCTTCTCTTTCTGCCTCTCCCCAGCTTGTGCCCACATGTACTCTCTCTCTCTCTCAAAAATAAATAAACATTAAAAAAAGATCCATTCGTGTCTTTTCATGGCTTGATGACTCATTTCTTTTCATCGTAGAATAATAATGCATATGTGGATATACCACACTTTGCATATCATTTCACCTATTGAAGGACATCTGGTTTACTTCTAGTTTTGATGATTACAAATAAAGCTGTTATCATCATTCACAGGCAGGTTTTTGTGTAGACATGTTTGTAGATCAGTAATAAATAATAAATAAATAAATAGAAGTACAATTACTAAATTGAATGGTAAGATTATGTTTAGCTTTGTAAGGAACTGCCAAGCAATCTTCCGAAGTGTTTATACTATTTCAGTTTCCTACCAATAAAGAATGAGAGTTCTTGTTACTCATCCCCAGCATCAATTGGTATTGTCAAGGTTAGGATATTTTGCTTGTTTTGTTCTTTGAATAATTATGGAGAAATATCTCCCTGCAATTTTAATCTGTGATTCCTGAAAGATAGATAACGATAACGTTGAGTATGCTTCCTTTGCCTATTTGCTATCTGCATATCTTCTTTGGTGAAATGACTGTTCAGATCTTTTGCCCATTTTCACATTGGGTTATTCGTTTTCTTTTTGTTGGTCATTAAGAGCTTTTTGTGTAGTTTGGGTATAAGTCCTTTATAAGAAAGATGTTTTCAAATATTTCTCCCTCATATTGTGGCTTTTTTTTTCTTTCTTGATAGAGTCTTATGCAGTATAGAAGTTTTTCACTTTAATAAATTCCAACTTATCCATGTTTTCTCTTGTGATTCATGCTATTGGTGTTTTATCTGAGAACTCATCTCTAAACCCACAGTTACCTAGATTTTCTTTTATATGTTCTTTAAGTAGTTTTATAGTTTTGCATTTTACATTTAGGCCCATGATCCATTCAAGTTTATTCTTGTGAAGGCTGTAAAAATCTGTGCTAGATTCACTGTTTTGCATATGGATATGCATTGTTGCTATACCATTTGTTGAAAAGACTATTCTTTATCTACGAAAATGCAGTGATAGGCAGAATAATGCCACAACACCATCAAAGATGCTCATGTCTTAATCCTCAGAAGTTGTGAATGTGTTAGACTACATGGGAAAGGAGAATTAAAGTTACAGATAGAATTAAGATTACTGTTCAGATGATTTTGAGATGGGAAGATTATCTAGGATTATCCAGGTAAGCCCAAAGTAATTATGACAGTCCTTAAAAGTAGTAGAGGGAGGCAAAAGAATCTGAGTCAGAAGATGTGATGATAGAAGCAGTATCAGACTGGTACAATATGGGAAAGGATTGACTGGCTAATCCTGGCTTTGAAGATGGAATTGATCCATGAGCCAAGGAATGTAGTGCCTCTGGAAGCTGAATCAGATAAAGAAAAGGTTCTTCCCTATAACCTCCTGAAAAGAACTCAGCCCCTCAGGCAACTTGATTTTAGCCCAAGTGAGATCCATGTCAGACATCTAAACTCTGGAATCATAGGGGCACCTGGGTGGCTTAGTTGGTTAAGTGTCTGACTTCAGCTCAGATCATGATCTCACTGTCTATGAGTTTGAGCCTTGGGCTCTGTGCTGACAGGTCAGAGCCTGGAGCCTGCTTCAGATTCTGTGTCTCCCTCTCTCTCACAAATGAACAAACATTAAAAAAAATTTAAACTGTGGAATCATAACATATTAAATTTATGCTATGTAAACCATGAAATTTGTGGTAATTTGTTACAATGGTAATAAGAAACTAATACAATTGCCTTTGCTTTTTTGTCAAATATCAGTGCCTATATTTCTATAAGTCTATTTCTGGGCTCTCTGTTCTTTCCAATTGATCTGTGTGTCTATTATTTCAACAATACCATATTGTCTTCATTACTATAGCTTGTTAGTAGAATTGAAACTGAATTGTCTTCTTTTTGTTCTCTGTTGGCTATTTTAGATCTTTTGCTTTTCCATATAGGCTTCAGAATAAATTTGTTAATATTTATGAAATAGCTTGCTGAGAGTTTGATTTGAAATGTATTGAAGATCAAGTTGGGAAGACAATACTGAATCTTCCAATTCATGAATGCAGAATATCTCTCCATTTATTTAGATCGTTAATTTCTTTCATCAGAGTTTTGTACTTTCCACATGTAGATCCTGTGCATATTTTGTTACATTTATATACTTAAGCATCTTCTTCTTGGGGGAATGCTATCATAATTTTTTTAAATTTCAAAGTCTGGGGCACTTGGATGGCTCAGTTGGTTACGCATCCAACTCTTGATTTCAGCTCAGGTCATGATCTCACAGTTCATGGCATTGAGTCCTGCAACAGGCCCTGTTCTGACAATGTAGAGCCTGCTTGGGATTCTCTCTCTCATTCTCTCTCTCTCTCCCCTCTTCCACTTGCATGTGTGTGCATGCACTCTCTCTCAAAATAAATAAGCTTAAACAAATTTCAAATTCCTATTGTTCATTGCTAGTATATAGTAAAACATTGACTTTTGAATATTGACCTATATCCTGCAACGTTTGTGTACTCATTTATTAGGTCCATGAGTCTTCAGTGCTTATTGTTTCTTTATCTGAGGTCACTTTTTTTTTTCTAAAGGTATATCTTTTAGAATATTAGGGAAGATGCATTGATGGTAAAAATCTATCAAGCTCACCAACGCCCCTGGAATTATCTTCATTTTACTTCATTCTTGAAGATATTTTGCTGACTACACTCCTAGGGGAATGTAGGTTGGCAACTGTTTTCTTTCAGACACAGTTTGTCTAGGTCTGGACTGTTTTTATGTTTGCAATTTTGGGGGCTTCTTGAAGGTGTTGGTTATTGATAGTTACTCATTCTGGAAATTTTTCAAAATTGTTTTTAATTTGTATTTTGCTCTCTTATTTTTTCTACACATAAGCTTTATCTCTTTATTTTTTTTAATAGTTAGCTTACAGTGTTATACTGGCTTCAGATGTACAAAACAGTGATTCAAATTTCTGTACATAACCCAGTGCTTATCATCAGAAAGTTTTCAAATCTTGACTCTGCTCCCTGATGAAGTTTTGGGGTCACGGTGGGGTTCAGAGCTGATGGCCAAGAAAGAATTCTTGAAGATGCCTTTAGATGTCATTTTCTTAACGGTGAGTTTATTAAAGCATGGGGACAAGACCTATGGGCAGAAAGAGCTGCACTGGGGTTGTGGAGAATTGTTTAAGTACTATGGATCTGAGGAGGAGGTAAAGTCAAAAGGGAAGTTTCTGAAGGGACTTTCATATGCTAAAGACTCACAGATTTCTGGAGGCCTAGCTATTTTCAAGCTGAGGTTGTTTTTCTCTCTAGTAAAGCATTCACATTAAGACAATAGGGAATTCCAGGACTTTAAGCTATTGATAGGATTACAGTTTTTCTTGTAAAATGGTAGTGACCCCGTCAGTTTAACCCTTCCTGTATTTGGGTAGCTGGGAGTGTCCAAGGAATATCATACATATCCTACCTAGGGGGAAGGAGAGGGAGGTATGCTAGCTTGTACTTTGCCCTTAGCCTGCCTTATGCTCCCTTATCACTATCTTCTCCCTCTTTTCTCCTTTTATAAAAGAAACTCTTTGCTCCGTATCTTTAGTATCACCTTTGTATATTTTTCCATCTTTTTATCTCTCAATCTACATTCCAAATAATTTTCAGAAACCCTTCCAGTTCACTTACTATTTCTCTATCTTTCTGCTATGCAGTTTATATAATCTGGATTTTTAATTCAATTATTGTAATTTTCATTTCTAGAGGTTCTATATGGTTTTTCCCCCGAAAAATGCTTGTTCTCTTTTTACATCAAATTTTACCTACTCATTTTTATCAAACTATTATCATTTCTGAAACATATTAAATATAGTTCTTTCATAATCTGTAGTTGATAGTTCTTCATTCTTTACTGTTTTTTTCTCCTGTTTATTATCTTATGTAGAACATTATCAGAATTCCTTAATTCCAATTTTTTAATTCTAAAAAGGATATGCATTTGCTACTGTCATGTTTTGGGAGCACAACCAGAAAAGAACTACTTGGAACCATAGTATTATCTATTTACAAGTTCTTAGAGAACCTCACCAATGTAAATTGACCTATAAACCCCGAGGGTATACATTTCAAGGTAGATTTTTTTTTTCCTTTTTCATTAAACACAGTGGTTTAAGGCAGGCAATTTTCCTTGCATTCCTGGTGGGGTGAGTGTTGGATGGGGGTATTCAGTGAAGGAGGAATTGAGTTTGTTTCTAACTTACCCCTAGGAGAACACTCCTGGGATCCCAACTTCACTTAGTTTTTTATTTGCCTTGTAATCATCTTAACAATGCATTTAAGGAGGTAGGGAAAAAAGTATTCAAAATTCATAGTTGTTTTCAGCAGAAGGGTAAGTAAGGTACAGTACCTAGTCTGCAATAATGATAGAAAAGGAAGTCTAATCCTCTTAATTAAATATGAGTATTTTCAGGTCAAAAGAAGGTAAGTGACTGGGGTCACACAGGTCAGGTTGCCCTAATAAAGAATTTATTTTTGAAGAATGTTTCTTAAAAGAATAAAAAATGGTTTTAAGAAAATTCTCTTTAGGGAATTTAGGATTAAGAAAATAATAATTACTGGGATAGAAGTAAATATCCATCAATATTCCATAGGGTAGGTCTGTTATTAAATAGTCAAATAAGTGCATTTCAAGTCACAGAAAATTGTCATTTGATTCAAGATTTTAATCAGATTTGAGGTCATTTCCATCTCAAATCAGTGTGCCTTAGACAAATGTCTTTATTTCATTTAAAAATTTCCCAACTGCCCTACTTCTAAACACCAAGGGAATCTCCAGCTGCTATCCTCGTATTTAAGCCCAAATCTCTGGCATTTTCTGTACTCTCAAATCTTTCTTCTTTCACATATACTCATTTATCAACTTTAGCAGCTTCCTTTGCTCTGTCAGTCCCTTGTTAGGGTCTGGCCACTTACTGATTAGAATATTGTCAGTTTCATTCTGGCTTTCTAGGATCCCACATCTACCTACAAAATTTCCAACCTTATTTTAAAAACATACATAAATGACACACTGCACACACATAATTAGTCTATATGTTATATTGGGGTATCTTTTTATGTAAATAGAAGGTCTAGACAATGGTTCTTCTATGAGATGAATGTTCTGAAATTGGGGGATAGTAAAAGGGTTTAGATGTGATATTTTGATTTTTACAAAGAAGTGTACCTTAAACTGCTTTGGTAATATAAGTAAAAATAAAGGAAATACTTGTGTTTATAATCACAGCAGTGTGTCTCTATACTTTAGCCCTTTGTAGTGGCTCTTCCCCATCCTACACATTTTGGGTTTTGACAAACCCAAAACTCCTTTCCTGTTGAACATATTTAGCCCTTTAATTCCATGGCCTGGTTCATACACAGGTCAGGACATTCCTTATTTTATTTTATTTTTTTTTCACATCATCTATTCTCTGGTTCCAAGCAGAGAAAAATAAATGCAAGGTACATTCTCTCTATTCACCTGCCAGGGTGGGAGATTGAAATCCATTCTTTAAAATAGGCTTCTGATTATTCTCCTTTCAGAAATAATTTTCTAAATGTTGTCTTGTAAGTTTCTACATGCTTGAACTTTCTGTTTTCTGTACTTAGTTAATGTTTTCCACGCTGCATCTCCTCCTCTACATGGTCTGGAGTCCTAGAATTTCCAATTCTTAATCTTCACATATGGCCTCTAAACTCAAATCCTGACTACATTGGTAGTAGTCTCTGCTAAACTGCATTCACTTTTATTTTTTTTATTTATTTATTTTTTAAACATGATTTGCATTCACTTTTAAACAACTATCAGAGTCAATGAATTATCTAGAATGAAGTTCAGAAAGACATAGAAACAGAAAAACATCAAAATTAGATTGAGAGAGAAAACAGAGTGATACATGGAGTCACAAAAGAAGATAATAGAGACAAATGGGGAGACAAAATATTTGTAGAGATAAGGAATTATAAAAAACATGGATCCTCATACTCAACAAACACAGCAAAAACTCAAAAAGGTTAAAAAAATTTTAGATGTATTACAGTGAAACTGAAGAAAACCACAGACAGAAAGTTTAAATGTAGCCAGAGAGAAAAGACAGAATACCTAATGAAAGAGAATCAAATAGTCAGATACCTGATTTTTTAAATAAGACAGTGGAATATCTTCAAAGTGCTGGGAGAAAATAACTGTCAACCTTGAATTGTATACTCAGTGGAACTTTTTCAAAGACAAAGACAAAATAAAAGCAAACAAAAAATGGAGTGTTCCATAAACAGACCCTCCGTGAACTACCTTCCACAGCTTACTTTAGGAAGAAGGAAAACAACCCCAGGAAGATGGTCTGAGATTCAGAAAGAATCATTAGCAATAAGAAGTATTACTATACAGGTAAAGTTGAACAAGCTCTAATTATATAGAATAATAATAATACTTTATTAGTTTTCTATTTCTACCACAGAAAATTCCCCCAAATATAATGCCTTTAAAAAACATAAATATGTCAACAAAAGAGTTCTGTAAGTTAGAAGTCTGACAGATTTCAATGGGCTAAAGTCTCGGTGTCAACTGGGCTGCCTTCCTCTCCAGTGGCTCTAAGGAGAGAATTTGTTTCCTTGGCATTCCTGTGTTTAGAGGCCACCCATATCCATTGGCTTTTGCCCCCTTCAATTTCAAGGTATCTTTCTGAGCATCCTCTATCTATAGTCACATTTACCTCTGACCACAGCCAGGAAATGTTCTCTGCTTTTCAGGATTTATGTGATTAGATCAGACCCAGGATCTCCAGGTTAATCTCCCCATTTCAAGATTCTTAACCTTAATCACATCTACAAAGTCCATTTTCTCCTGTAAGTTAACATATTTGCAGATTTGGGGAGTTAGGACATTTGACCTTTGAAAAGTGAGGGTATTATTCTGTCTACCACAAATGCTATCTAGTATTTGGAGTTCATGCTCTTCTGGATAGAATTGTAAACCCATATTAAGAAATATCAAGTACCAAACTAATGGATAAGAAGCCTAAATATTATGAAGATGCAGTTTCTCCTCTAGCTTATCTATTGTTTCAAAGAAATTCCAGCAAAAATCTCATAAAGATTTCATAAATTTTCATAAATGAGGCTGATTCTGAACTATATATGGAACAGTGAAGATCCAAGAAAAGCACAGAAATTCTCCACAAAGTACAGTGGGGATTCTTGTCCTAACATACCATGAGATTTATCCTAAAGCTATAGAGATTAAAGCCATGCAATACGAGTTCAGGGATAAGATGCCTGGAACCAAATAGAATCACCAGGCGCATTTCCACACATATTTGGAAATTTGACATATGACAGATGGGGCGATGTATGTCGGTGAGGAAACGGTAGACTTATTCAACTGCATGGAGCTTGGACTATTGTTCATTCAAATGGGGGCCATGAATTCCACCCTTCCTTCTAATCATACAAAACATTAAGTTCTAGTTTTTATTAGTTGGGTATGCTATCTTCCTTAGCTCCTCAGATTACAATGGATTAACCCTGAAGAGATTACTTCTTTGTGTCACATTCCGATGCCTATTTGTCGGGGAGAGCTGTGCTGGTGCCCTGATGCTCACTATTACTCACAGACTCAGCGTCCTTCCAGCTAATGTTCTGCCATTCCTTTGGTTGAGCTCTTCTCTGATTCTTCTGTATCTGGCTGGCAAATAGGGAATGAAAGTGATCCCTGCAGATTCTACAGGAAATTTTGGGGCTCAAAATATATTCTCATGGCTCCACCAAACTATAAATCTGACTGTAAATGTAATCTTTTTAAATGTCAAATAGAAAAATGAAATATGTCTCTACTACATAACTGAATTAAATAATTCAATGTGAAAGACAATGCTAAGACTTACTGGAAAAATACAGAATTTTTTAAGAGCTCAAAGTAGGTAATATCTTAAATAAGACAGGTAAGTACAAGCCATGGCGGAAAGATTGATACATTTTAAGCATATTAAAATTAAGAACTTTTGTTATGTAGCATAAAGAAACGTAAATGATTAGCCACAAAAGAAGTATTTGCTGTACATAATAGACAAGGGCATAGTTTCCAGAATATATAAACAAGTACTAAAAGTTATTTAAAATACGAAAGGAGGGGCGCCTGGGTGGCTCAGTTGGTTGAGCGTCCAACTTCGGCTCAGGTCATGATCTCACGGTTTGTGGGTCTGAGCCCCGCGTTGGGTTCTGTGCTGACAGCTAGCTCAGAGCCTGGAGACTGTTTCGGATTCTGTGTCTCCCTCTCTCTCTGACCCTCCCCTGCTCATGCTGTCTCTCTCTCTCTCAGAAATAAATAAAAACATTTAAAAAATAAAACATAATAGGAAAGGAAAAAATCCAGTAGTAGGAAAAAAACAACAAATATTTCAAGTAAGGTGAAAAAAATATGAAAAATGTTCAACCCTTTCCACTGTTAGGAAAATACAAACTAAACTTCAATGTGGCTTTAATTTCACACCTGCTAGTTTGGCAAAAATGAAAGAATCTGGCACTGTTAACAACGGGCAAGGATGTGGAGAAAAGGGAAATTTATGTACTGATGGGTGTGTATGTTGGTGCAACTGCTTTGAAAAATAGTATAGATTAACTTACAGAGTGGAACCAAATGTAACAATAATATGGACAAAAGTAAGTCACTCACATGGTGTCAGTAGGGATATGTTCAACCATGTTCAAAATAGAATTAGTCACTATAATGGGAAAACCAGAATAGTGAGCAACCCAAATGTCTTTTGAATGGATATGATGGGGATACAGCCATAGAACCCACAACAGTGAAAATGAATTCACTACAACTACACATGTACACACACACACACACTTGCAGAACATGGATTCATTTCACAAATGTAAGGTTGAGCAGAAAAAAGAAATCATGGAATATATGCAATTTGATTTTACCTATATGAAGTACATAAACAAGCAAACTGAATAGATTGCGTCAGGATAGCTATACATGAAGCCAAACTGTGAGGAAAAGCAAGGAAATGAGCAAAACAAAATGCAGATCTATAGGTGTCTCTGGGCATGATGGAATTCAGGATGGTGCATCAAGAAGGGGAAAGAGGAGATTTTAAAGCTACTGATAATGTTCTGTTTCTTAAACTGGGTGTGAGAACATGGGTGTTCATTTTATTATTCTTTACAATTTCATCAAATTATATTCATATAAAATATTTCATAATAAAAGATGAAAAAAAGGACTTCTTCAGTAAATGTTTTCTGATAAACTGAAAATGCTTTTTAGAAAGCATAGTACACTACTTAGCCCAGAATAAATGTGAGCCGTGTGTTAGGAAATTTATTTTTGTTGCACTTGTATCTTCCTTAAGTCTTCATTTTTGCCTCTGATTCATCTTCTTTCCTTTGGCTGTGTTGTCCTTCATTCCTGCTACCACTTGGTATTTACTGCCATACCCTTCTGGTGGGAACTGGTAACATCTCAGGCCCACGAATCTTGAGACAAAGGAATTTGGATCTGAGACAGATTTCATCGAGTATATGCCATATTAAGAGGTGGGGCTACAAAGAGGGTGTAAGTCTATATTCTGAAAGTGATTGGCTTTGTACTGTAATAAACTGACTGCAAAATACAAAGTAAGCTTGATAGGAACTGTTTAGTAAAAGTATGAGACTATAAGGATAGAAAGAAAGAAAAGAACAGAGCCAAATAAGATTACAGATTCTATATAATTTGTTGTATTAAAATAAATTTGTATTATGGTTATGTTAATAAAGAAGTATATAGAAATCTATGCAATCCATAATTGGGCTCTCTCTGAATGTAAGAAAGATAACAAGGAAGTAATTTGGTACAATAAAGTATCACTATGCAAAATTTGTTTCCTCAAAAGTCTTTGTTGAGTTCTAAACAATGGAATTTCCTTACCAGTAGATGCAGATTTTCACTGAGCACTCAGAGTAAGAAAAACATACCAAACTCAGGATTCTGATCTACAAAGGCTCACTACTTAGTTCTTTTAGGTAGAGATGGGAGTGGTGGAATAGCCCTCAAAAGTAGGATACCACTAAGTACTAAAGCCAAATGATAGAGTGTAACAATCTGAGAAGAAAAGCCATGTCGAGATTATATATTTATATACACACATACATGTACATACACGTAAATACACATATGAATATGTACATGTAATTTTTAAAGGAATTTGGCTTCACAATGTGGAAGCTAATTGGATAGTCTGTAAGGCTGTTGCCTTTGCAACTCATGCTGGAATTGGAAGTCCACTGGGAAGGCAGAGTCAGGAAGAGAGAATGAAAAGCGGGAAGTGTAAGAATAAGCTGGAACCTACAAGGACAAGCTGGCAGTTTCTTGTTGCTCTGACACTGATGATATGAGTGTCTGTAGGAGAAGCTGGCATCCTTCAGCACCTGGCTCAGGAGCTGGAGAAGCTAAAGAAGAATCCAAGAGAAGGTGGAACAGTTGCAGGTCTGGCTACTGCCTCTTGCCATTGCAAGCCCAGAGACTAGCAGCATCATATGTGAACGTTTATAACAATGGCTGCTGCTAGGCTTCTACCCTCCAAATCTTTAAAAAAATTTTTTTGAATGTTTTTTAAATTTATTTCTAAGAGAGAGAGAGACAGTGTGAGCAGAGGAGGGTCAGAGAGAGAGGGAGACACAGAATCTGAAACAAGCTCCGGGTTCTGAGCTAGTTGTCAGCACAGAGACCGATGCGGGGCTCAAACCATGAGATCATAACTTGAGCCAAAGTTGGATGCTCAACCGACTGAGCCACCCAGGCACCCCTCTGCCCTCCAAATCTTGCACAAGAACTTGTAACCAGTTCCAACCGGCAACACAGTGGGAAGGGAATTCTGGGAAATGTAGTTCACTCCAACCAAGCTGACGCATTACAAAACCATCACTATTTGTTATCTTGGCACTCAGACATATCTTCTCAAATTCTACTTACTTTCCAAATAAAAACAATAATGAATTTATGCCTAACATGACACACCTATTCTGCATACAATGGCAACATGGTTCACCTTTTTCCAGGAGACAATATAAAATTCCTGTTTTTGTGGAAAAAGTTCATTCTTTTTCTAGTCTGGTTGGAAAGCTGTGGTCTGTGTGCTAAATTTATCTTTCAACCTGATTTTGTACATCCTGTGAGCTAAGAACTTTTAAAAATACTTGTCAGGGGTGCTTGGGTGGCTTAGTAGGTTAGGTGTTGGCCTTTGCCTCAGGTCATGATCTCATGGTTCGTGAATTCAGGCTCTGAGTTGGGCTCTGTACTGACAGCTCAGAGCCTGGAGCCTGCTTGAGATCTGTGTCCCCCCCCCCCCGCCCCCCCATCCCTACCCCATTCATGCTCTGTCTCTCTCTATCTCAAAAATAAATAAAACATTAAAAATTTTAAAATATTTTTTAGAAAATATTTTCATAGTGGGGTGTCTGGGTGGCCCAGGCAGTTGAGGCCTGCCTCTTGATTTTGGTTCAGGTTGTGATCCTAGGGTCATGGCATCGAGCCCTGCATTGGGCTTCACACTGAGCATGGAGCCTGCTTAAGATTCTCTCTCTCTCTCTTTCTCTCTCTCTCTCTGTCTCTCTTCTTATGCCTGTCTCCCTCACTCATCTTCTCTCTCTTAAATCAAAAAAAATTACAGTGATATAATAATATAATGTTAAAATAACAGAATATAAAATAACTTCATTTATATATGTTATAACATATATATTTAAAAAGGTAGTTTTTAAAGAAAAGATGTAACAGAGACTGTATATGGCCTACAAAGCCCAGGAAACTCTAAATATTTACTATCTTGTCCTTTACTTTAAAAATGTTAGATATTCTAACTAATTCATGCTCATCCTTTGTTATGCTGTAACTTAAATATTGAGATCTCAAGTTAACTACTTGTGATAAAAGAAGGGAAATAAAAAATTTTTGGTCAAAAATATATGCAAATATATTCATATCAAAATATGCAAGAAATACTCATAACCGTTACAATTCTCATTTCTACAACTGGTCACTTGGTCATTGTTAGCTTTTATAACCATTTTCTTTCTGAACCTAGTCCATAATCCTTTACTCTCAGTACAGCTCAGCTAGCTGAAAACAGTTCCTTCTCTGGCGCTGTGAGCCAAACATTTATTTGATGCAGGCTGTTAAAGATGAAGGCTTCCTGATGAAGATGCAGGCTGTTAAAGGTGCTACCTGAATTGTATTGTAATATTTTCCATTTATTTTAATCACAGGACATAGGAATTCCCGCAGAAGTTCTGCATTCCAGAAATGTTCCTCCTTATTTCCATTGTGTTTGGCATCCCAATTTCTACTGATAGGATCTATTACCCCAGCCTGTTGCTTCTTTTCTTGTCAATTCATAAGCATGCAAACTCAAAGTGGGCAGTGAACTTCCCATTCAATGGCATCAATATTGGGTACCTTGTTGAAACTATCCTCTCTCTGACAGTAAGACTTCTAGATCAGCAAAACCTAAACCTGTAGAAATAGGAAGCAAAACTTTTGCTACAGGATCACTAGGGGTAATAGTGAGAGAAGCCGCTCTCATTTCCACATCTTGATTCCTAGCCCTGTGAATTCTTGCTATGAGAAAACCAGGATCATATATTGGACATTTCACCACATCCTGGAGGATACTCCTTCAAATCCACAAGGTATTACCACACAACTGATACCATAACTGAGTTTCAAAAGGCCATTCCACCATTCTATCAAACCAGATGTATTAGGATGATGGAAATATGGCAAGATCAATGAATTCCATCAGCATGGCTTCATTCTGACATTTTGTTTGCTGTGAAGTCACTTCCTTAATCAGAAGGGATGCTATGTGGAATCTCATGAGTGTAGGGAAAGCATTTTGGTGGTTTTATCTAAACACCTGCAGGTAGGGGAGGCAAGTCTATTTCCAGAGTAGCTGTCTATTCTGCTGTTAGGAATAAGTGCTGCCCCTTCCATCATGGAAGCAGTCTAACATGATCAACTTCATGCCAGCTAGCTGATTCATCCCCTCCAAAAGTGCCATATCAGGGTTTCTTTGTTGGTCTTTGCTGTTGGTTGACTCACAAATATCTGTAGCCTGATTGGCCTTGATGAGTGAAAGCTCTTGTTGAACTCACGTAACACCTTCATCTTTGCTGCTTTGTTCATTAATACACTAGGCAATGGAAGCGTGGCTGGGGAAAGAGGCTAATTGATATCCATATTATATGGGTATCTTATCCACCTGATTACTAAAATCCTCTCTACTGAAGTCACCTTTTGTTTTCACCTTTCACCTTTACAAATGTAAAGATTCCATGCCCATTTGGAGAGGTCTGTTCACATACCTCTTCCCCAGATTTCCTCCTCACCAATTTTCTAACCATGCTCCATCCAAGTCCCTGGTTATCCAGCCAAACCATTAACCACAGCCCATGAATCAATGCATATCCATACCTCTGGCCATCTCTTTCCAGGCAAAATGTACAACAAGGTATACTTCTCCGCAACTTAAAATATTTCCCTTTACCACTGAACTTGCGGGCCATCCCAGAGTGAAGCAAGGGCACTGCAGACATTTACTTCTGTGTATTGTCTGCATATTATAGAGAATCAGTGGTATGTAAACCAAACCAGAGGTTTTTTTTCTTAGTCAACTGTTTATGGAGTACCCTTTATGAGGTCATAGGTATGGAATAAGAAGGAAGGAGAGCCTAAGAAAAAAGCTACAGTCTTTTGTAATCTAATCTTAAAAGTAACACACCATCACTTTTGGGAAAGTCAGTCAGTCACACAAACCAACCCTGGAATGATAAGGGAGAGGACTACTCAAGAGTGTGAATACTGACAGACAGGGATCATTGAAGTCCATCTTGGAGGCTAACAATCAAAAAGAAGGCAAATTTAGGGAATGTGGTCTACAGTCATTTATTGGAAGATCATGTGTGAGAGATCCCAAGCTAGAGCTGACTAAGTTTTAAAATTCATAGGCTCTGGGAACAATCTGGAATAAAGTTACTTGGAATAAAGTCACTTGGAATAAATGGTTAAAAAATTTTGTTAAGTTCTGTATTTATTGAGAGGGAGAGAGAGAGAGAGAGAGAGAGAGAATGAGTGAAGGAGGGGCAGAGAGAGAGAGAATCCGTAGCAGGCCCTGTGCTGTCAGTGCAGAGCCTGACTCAGAACTCACAAACTGTGAGATCATGTCCTGAGCCAAAATTAAGAGTTGGACATTTAACTACCTAGGTACTCTGGAACAAATGATTTCTTTAAAACCTTGGATTTGGGTGTTGTGTATTCCATACTGATTTCTTAATATGAAGTATATTTTCTCATCCTCTTTGAATGCTAGGACTCACTGTTGATGTCTGTCTTCATATTCCTTCACAGATTGCCAGCACATGATGATGAGCTTCTTCAAGAGGCAATCCCTAACTTACTTGGAATGAAAATATTCTAACATTGTTGGTAGACTTTAAACTATTCACATTTCTAACTACACTCACCAGCACACTCAATCTTAAAAGGGCTTAATGATGCATACTTCCAAATTTAAATAAGTTAATTTTGTTTTAGAATAGTCATTACATTTCTTAAAACAGCTGGAAACACCCTATATTAAATTCAGTTTTGGAAATTAATGCACAAGGTCAGGAATTGGATGTATTGTTTATCCATCCATCCATCCATCCATCTATCCATCCATCCTATAAGTAGTGCTAATGCTTGGTTTATCCTAATATTTCATGGGATTCCATATAGTGATTTCATACAGTTCTGCTAAGAGACTGGACTAAAGAATGATGGATTGTGGAGTAAAAAAAAACAAACAAACAGATGCTAGAGAGATTTTTAAATGTTTCTTATGTTTATTTATTTTGAGAGAGAGAGCACAAGCAGGGAAAGGGGAGAGAGAGAGAGAGAGAGAGAAACCCAAGCAGGCTTCTCATTGTCAGTGCAAAGCCCAATATAAGGGGCTCTAATTTATAAGCCCTGAGATCATGGCCTAAGCCAAAAATCAAGAGTCAAATGCTTAACCAACTGAGCCACCCAGGCGCCCCTAGAAATATTGTATAAGATAAAAGGGAAAGAAGATTTAGCAGATAAAGAAGATAGAGATGATGAAGAAGAGAAAGTGACTCACATGTATTGAGAAAAGGAGAGTAGTCTTGGCAATGACAGAAGTAAGGAAATTGATCAGAGAAGCAGGGCCATGAGTTGTGTGTGGGATGTGAAGAGCTTGAGATAACGAAAGTTCACCCTCATAGAAGTAAATGTAAGAATGAAACCTATGTGAAAGATTGGAATTATGAAGATTGTTTTCCTGTAATTTATTCTGCAAAATTTGCCAAGTATCTGACAATAAGCATTATAAAATTATGAAGATAAAAATGGACTAAAGGAAGAAAACTAACATTTATTAAGTGTCCTAACATATGACAGGCAACTTATGAGAAACATTATGTTTTGTTACTCCCCATTTTAAGGATGCTTTGGATTTTTTCAGAGTGATTAAACTGTTTCTGCCATGTCAAAATCTGTGTTATTTCAACGACACCAGTCTGCCTCACTCTTTTCTCAATTTGCTTATGCTTTTATAATGCAAAGGAACACATATGCTAAAATACCTTTAACATAAAAGTGTATGTCAAAATTCTAATAAAGGAGCATAAAGTGAAGACCATTAGAATCTGGATGAGAAATATAAACTCTACTGGCTCAGATTGTTCAGGGAAGCTTCAGTGGAAGAGGTAGCACTGGAGTTTACTCTACAATGATGGGAAATAACTTGAAACAGAGATGGGAATGAGTGTTCCAAATTTTAAGAAGCAGAAATAACAGATTTAAAGGAATAGGAAAGCTAGGAAGTTTAGAGCTTTGTGATTCATGCAGCTGGCTGAAGTTTAGAGTATTTGGGGGACATGGTTGGAAATAATAAGGTATCAATTGTTGTTAAGCTAGGGCCTTGAATAACAACCGAAATATGTAAGCTATTCAGAAAGCAAAGATATAAGATATAAGAGGCTACTGAGTGGGAAATGATGTGATTAGTGCTATGTTTTAGGAAAATTATCCTACCTGCTGGCCAAAACAATTGGTTCAGGATGGTTGAACGACTGAAATGAAGCCACTAGACTTTCTCTCCATTGTTTTATTCTAGAATTGTTGGGATAAAAAGAATCTCTCTTTCCTTTAGATGTGAAGTTGGAAGATATGAGCCCAAATATGCTTGGGGTCACCATTGATTGACTGATTGATTGATTCATTCATTTATTAATTCATTCATTCAATGTATAATGAACATTTGGTCTGTGTCAAAGACTTGTCTGGGTTCTGGAGATAAAGTAATGAACAAGGTAGTGTCAGTCTTTTGTGGTGTTTATATCCTAGCTGAAGAGAAAAATAAATACAAAAAAGTAAAATATATACAAAAAATAAAATATTAAAGAAAATTTCAGATAATAAATTCCATTAAAAAAAAAAACTAGAGCAGGGATGCAAAATAAAGAATGACTGGGAGTTTCTCAGATTAAGATCAGAAGATCAGGTGATCAAGCTAGATGACTTGTGGGAGGAGATTTTTCAGTTAAAATTTAAGTGATGCAAGGGAAGAATAATTGTTCTGGAGGAGAGAAAATAGCCTGGGGGAAGCTTCCAGTTTGGTCACCTTATAGCCTGTTTGAAAAACAGAATGCAGATAAGTGGAATAGGAGCAAGGGAATGATGGCAAAAATGATAGGAGAATTACCAATTCATTTTTTGGTATTGTTTTAAAACATTTTATAACACGTGACGGTTCATTTTCTGTGTCACGTTGACTTGGCTGAAGGGTGCACAGGTATTTGGTTAAAAATTATACTGGGTGCTGTGAAGGTGTTTCTGGATGACATTAACATTTGAATCAGTAGAATGAATAAAGCAGATTGCCCTCCCTAAAGCGGGCCTCATCCAACGGAATAGATGATACATAGCCTGATAGATGAATAGCCTCATAGATATCCTGATAGTGTGATAGAGAGCCTGAATAGAAGAAAAAGGAGAACAGAAGAAAATGTGTTCTTTCTGCCTGACTGTCTTAGAGCTGGGACATCAGTCTTCTGCCTTCAAAGTCAGATTCAGACTTGAACTTATAACCATCTGCTTTCCTGTTTCTTAAGCCTTCAGCCTTGGACTGGAACTATACCATCAGCATTTCTGGGTCTCTAGCTTGTTGACTGCAGCTAATTTTTTATAATAAACACGCATACATGTATGCACACATATATGTATATACATATGAAACATGTGTGTGCATAACACACATATTTTATACACACATACATGTGTGTACATATGAATATAAAGACAAAGATAAATTTCCTCTTGGTTTTGTTTCATTTCTCAGGAGAATCCTAACTGATGTGGACACTCATGAGTTACTCCTGTATTTAAAACATGTGATATTTCAAAAATAAAAAATAGACATTGAAAAACTGTTGGCCACATTACTTGGGCAGGTAATTTGATTTCAGTTTCCTTACTGTCAGATGACAATAATAGTAGTCCCTACTTCATGGGGTACTGTGAGGATTAAACAATAATGTATTTAGAACCAAGATTAATATAGCAGTGCCAGTTATCAGTTGTTGTTGCCAGAGAAGAGAATCATTAACTGAGTCTGGTTGCTTCCTGAGAGAAAGGAAAGCAGGCAAAAGAAGTTAAGAAAGAGTGGAAAGAGAGGAAGCATGAAATTTAGGAAATAAGAGCACTACAGAATCTAAGTAAAATACTAAAGGGGGAATGGTCAGACATCTTAAACGCTGCTGAGAAAGCCATACCCAAGAATATACTACAACTATATTCAATAGTTATCACCCCAATGGTGGACACTTATGAGCTCACTTTTCTAGGCCGACTTGCTCTTCCATAAGTTTTAAGTCATATTCTTTTATATAACATCTGTACATCATTTTTCTCTGTGTATGATCTCCTCAAACAGACTCTACACTCTTCAAAGCTAAAACCAGATTTTTTCCCAAATAATAGACTTTACTTTCTATTCTCCTACTTCATTTTGAGCACACACACACACACACACACACACACACACACACACACTTAGATGAACACAGGAGATCAACAAAGATTTGACCTACAAATATTAATAAAGACAGGGGTACATATTTTTAAAAATTAGTTTTAAGGGCACATGCGTGGCTCAGTCAGTTGAGGATCCAACTCTAGATTATGGCTCAGGTCATAATCTCATGGTTCATGGGATTAAGCTTTATGTCAGGCTCTGCACTAACAGCACAAAGACTGCTTGGGAAATTTTGTCTCCCTCTCTGCCTCTCTTCTCTCTCTCTCTCAAAATAAGTAAACAATATTTAAAAAATAGTTTTAAACATAGACTGTCCTTTGAAAAATTTTTTAACAAATGATTTTATATAAGAGCATTGAAGCTTATATGCTCCTGTCAGGAGATTTATTTGGATAAATTTTAAATTGTGTCCTTATCACAACATAATAAAACCAATACTAATCTCTTTTGATATAATGTGAGTTCTTGTCTAAATCTAGCAATAGGATATCTTCCAGACATTGCCTTAAAGGAGATTTTAAATAAATAATTTTCATTGTCTACTTCTATTAACTAATTCAGTAAGTGAAACAAAATGTTTCCCATTGTTTCTTCCTTTTTTTCCTGCTTTATTCAGTTACTTTAGTAATTTCTACCCAGATGAGTAGAAATGAGTGCGGCTCTTTTGTTTTGAAATAGATCATTTTTATGGTTGCAGACATTATCAAAGTTTTATAAAAGTTTGGCTTATAGCCCATCATATCTGTAATGAGCATTTTCCTTTTTAAATCCCAAAAAGCAACATTTAAATTTTATATGATAAAGTAAATCATCCCCATTACAATGCCTTCCTTGTTTCCTTAAAGAAATTCAGAAATAAACTTTCATAGTGAAAAATCCCAGAGAGTCTTTAAAAATATTGTAATATAGATTTGTGCGTAATGAGTATAGAAAATAAGTGATAAGTGATGAAAATAAATCTTCATTTTGCTATTATAAAGCGAGAGATTGTGCATCTTGAAGTCTTCATCTTGGCCTTAATTTGGAAGACTCACTTTCATTTGATGACTCTGCTTCTCATTTCTCTGAGAAAATAGAAGCAATTCACATGCATCTACCAGCAAAACAGCAAACTTACCTACATCAAAAGCCACACGTATTTTCTGGTTTTCTTACTGTTCCTGGAGATGAACTGTAATACAAGTCCTACCTCTTGTCCAACTAAGGCCAATACCTCAGTGGATCCTGTCCCCTCAGACCTACTCACCTACATCTGCAATTGTCCCCTCTGTCTCCTGTGTCATCAATTTTTCCCTCTTTACTAGCCATCACAAAAGTAATTTTCTGAATCTAACTGCCATTCCATCTACCGCTCTCTTCCCTGCCTCTTTTCTTAGCAAAATTTCACCCCATGAGACTCATTTATCCTCTGTCAATACTTTTTTCTCCATTCCCTTGTGAACCTACCATAGTCAGGTTTTTGTCCTATAGTCTTGCCATCAGCTCTTGTCAGAGTCAAAGACTTTCACGTTGTCATATCCAATGGTTAATGCCTATCCTCATTTTATTTGATTTACCAGCATTACAGATACAGAGCATTTTTCTTGAAATACTTAGTCACATAAGACTCAGAAAATGGTGCTTTGGTCCTTTTCCTACCTCACAAGCCACTCCTGGGTTTCCCTTGCTGGGCCTCTTTATTTGTTCATTGTTGAAACTTTGGTATTAGCCAGAGCCAAGTCACAATCTGTACTCATTCTCTGTGTGATCCAGTCTCATTGTTTTTGTTACTACCTATCACTGATGACTTCTGAACTGGTATTTCCAGTCCAGTCCTCTTCCCTGAGCTGCAGATTTGTATCACTGATCTGCTTATTCATCATCTCCATTTGTGGGTATAACAGCTACCTTAAGATTAATCAAAAACCAAATTTTGATTACTCTTAAAACTTCTGCTTCTTTATTCTTGCCTTAACAAAGAGTACCTTAATCTTGATAACACATCCTATCTATGAAATATGTACCTTAATAAATATGTCCAGGGGCTCCTGGGTGGCTAATTGGTTAAGCATCTCATTTCAGCTTAGGTCACGATCTCACGGGTTGTGGGTTTGAGCCCTGTGTCAGGCTCTGTGCTGACAGCTTGGAACCTGGAGCTTACTTCAGATTCTGTGTCTCCCTCTGTCTCTGAGTCCTTTCCCTGCTTGCGTTCTGTCTCTCTCTCACAAAAATAAATAAAACATTAAAAAAAAAATTTAAAGAAATATATACAGGATCTAACCACAGCTCATCTTCCTCCAGTATAGCCATCATTGTTAGTATAAGACTCCATTAAATCTGTCTCCCTTGATCTGTTTTTTTTTTTTTATCCCTCTTTCTAATACGTAACCTGATTCGTGGGTTTAATTCTCCCCCCAAAAGACATTTTGAAGTCCTAATTCCCAGCACCTCAGAATGTGACCTTAATCGAAAACTGTTATTGAAAATGTAATTAGTTAAGATGAGGTCCTATTGGAGTAGAGTGGGCATCTAATCTATTATGACTGGTGTTCTTATGTGAAGATGGCCATGTGAAGAGTTAGAGAGATACGCAGGGAGAAAGCCACGTGAAGGTGGAAGCAGAACTTAGAGTTGTGTTGTTACCAGCCAAGGAATACCTGTGCCTACTGGAAACTGGAAGAGTCAAGGAAGAATTCTTCCCTAGAGACTTTAGAGAGAGCGTGGCCTGGCTAACACCTTGATTTTGTACTTTTACTCCTTAGAACTGTGAGAGAATATATGTCTGGTTTCAAGTCACTTAATTTGTGGTGCTTTGTTATGGTGGCACTAGGAAATTACTATTCCTGGTATATTGTGTATTTGTTTTGTATATTTATTTAGGTACTTGTTCATTGCCTACCCAAGTAAAACGTGAGCTCCCCAATGACAAGGATTTTGTTGGTTTTTGTTTTTTTTCATTGTTGCATTGCTTTCCTAAAGGAGTGATTGGCTTATTGTAACTAGTAAAATCTCAGAGAATAGGTATTAGATTCCATTCTATTCAGCTAGGGGCAGTATCCACGACATTTGCTATCTTTTTAAAGGTTGCTTGCATTTTGGAAGAAAAAAAAATGATATTAAAAATGACCTGGGTAATAAAAAATTTTTCTAACACAAAGCCAGGACAAATTTCATTAAGAATGTATAGAACATAAATATAAAAGTTAATAAGATACAGAAGTATAATATCTACAAACAAAAAATAAAAAGATATAGTGCTGACACTATATGATGTTAAAACTATCAACACTTGAAGGAAAAATCAGGTGTTAATTAAAAAAATTTTTTTAATCTAGAAAAGAGGGGAAAACTAAGTTAGAGGAATAAAGTTAAGATTTTCTAAATATTTTATGTTATATAATTTTGATTTGGGGAACAAATATTATTCTATTTCAAAAAATTAATTTAAAAAATAAATTCCATTACTTCGGGAATATATTGGAAACCAAGGTCTCCATCAAATCCCATGATGTGTCAAATGGACCCTTGTTGACCCAATGGTCAGCAAGAAGGACCTCCAATTGGCCAAAGATGAGACAATTTGAGTATCAAAAATAATAATCAGTTGGAGTTGAAACCCTTAGATGCTGTCTTATGAATTCAAACTGATTTTTTGAAAGAAAGAGAAATGGGAAAGAAAGAGAACTCCAAGATAAGGGGTTGGAACAACAGCTTTTTGGACACTGCTGAAAGTAACTAAGCACCAATACCTTACTCTGAAGACTGACAATTTAAAAGAAAGAAGTGAACAATTATTCTGCTTTTCTTGTATAAACTGTTTTGTAAGCTAGTCCAATAGTCCCATTGCTGAGAGAAGAAAAGTTTGTGTTTATAAGCAAATTCCATAAATTTGCAATGGATGATAGAATTGGGGAAAAAAAGACCCCCGTTTTCAAAATAAAGTAAGTGATTCAGGCAAAAGCCATCAATGGATGAACCATTAGCTGACAAGTTGATGGAAAGATCAGGAGGTCAACACTTCAACTCATTAATCAATTTTAGTACTAAAAGCGGAACGTAAGACTACGTGCCACCTGATATGAAGCACACAGCACACTTAAAAATTATCTTTGCTGTAAAATGCAGAACTTGAATCTAAAATATCATCTAAGAGTAACCTCTATGTTCAACAAATTCAAAGGAACAAAGGAAATGACATCATAAGAAAACAAATAGACAAATCCAGACTATCAGATGTTCTTCAAATCAGTTGACCTAATAAATCATAGAGAAGGCAGAGAAGGGGGAAAAAGTGAGCAGAAGAAAGAGGAAATGCTCATGACTATCAGAGGCTTCAGGGTCATATCAAGAAATTGTCATGTGTGAACCGTTTTCTGTCTTGACCGAAACAAAGCAATTATAAAAAGACATTTTTGAGATAGTTAGGGGAGATTTGATTACAGTACTGGGTAGTAGATTACACCAAGGAGTAATTATTAACTTTGTTAGGGGCGGTAATGACATTATAAAGATAGAAAAAATTCCACGTTTATTTAGAAAAAAATGTACCAAAATATGTAGCAGTGAATTGACATGATGTTTGGGATTTGTTTTTAAATAAGTCAGCAAAGAAAAAGAAAAAGGATAAAGAAGGCAAATGTGGCAAAATCTTGATAATTATTGAATATAAGGTACAGAAATAGAGTTCTTTGTGTTGTTAGTTGCCTGCATGTTTGAAATTTTCCATAATAAAAAATTTTTGGCTGTTGCTTTTGACGATTAGGAGATGATGCTTCAGAGAAATTCCAATTCAGTGGCAGTGCAGAAGGTAGACTGAAATACATTAAAGGGGTAAATTGGCAATGGAGAAGGGTAGGCAGTACGTTTAGATTCTTGTGTACCCAGAGCAGTTGAAGAAGACAAGTACAATGGAAGAATAAGTACAGAGAAGATAATGTGTGTGTGTGTGTGTGTGTGTGTGTGTGTTTGAGTTTATGTGTTTTAGGTTAACAAAGGACATTAAATGTTTTGACAGGTAAAACAAAAAACAAAGAAAAAACCCAGTAAGGAGTAACGTACCCATTATTTTCTAGCATGTAAATTTTTGAGATCTGGGTTTATCTAAACAGTGTAATTATCTCCCATGTTCATAGACATCAGAAACAAAAACAATTGATTGAACTTGATGCTGGAAACATGTCCCTTGGACTAAATTTAAATATTTATGCAAATGCACTTCCCCTATATCCACTTATTCATACACTCTTGAGTCGAAGCCAGCACCCTCTTGGCTTGCAGGGTGAGGCTGATGGGCCCTCTGCCTGCAGGCCCCTCTTGCTGCTCCCAGCCTACTTGGCTGCTCTTACACCCTGTTACTCACTTATAAAACACCTTCAGTGACTCCCACTGCCTTTGGAAGAGTAGACAAATCCTTGAAAACTCCCCACTGCCAAACTCCAATTTTACTTTTTAATTTTTACTGTATTATATTTCTTATAGTATATTTTCTTTTTTCTTATAATCTTCTAATGAACCCTTTACTGGAGCCAGGTGATCTCACTCAGTCTTCACCTGACACACCTTATTCATCCCACCTTTCTAAAATGACATAAAGAAAAGATGTATTTTAATCAAGATCCAAGGATGGCAGTTGGCTTTTGGTCATCTATGCCTTATATTAGCTTTAAAGTGTATATGTGCCTATATATCTGCAACCTTTACCAGCATAGTTTGCTCCTCAAGGTCCAGTGACATTACGTATTAAAATGGAATACAGGGGCGCCTGGGTGGCTTAGTCGGTTAAGCGTCCGACTTTCGCTTAGGTCATGATCTCGCGGTTCGTGGGTTCGAGCCCCGCGTCGGGCTCTGTGCTGACTGCCAGCTCAGAGCCTGGAGCCTGTTTCAGTCTGTGACTCCCTTTCTCTCTGACCCTCTCCTGCTCACGCTGTCTCTCTCTCTCTCTCCTAGAAATAAAAAAATAAAATAAAAATAAAAAAATGGAAAACAAAATATGCAGTTTTCTTTGTCCTTAGAGATTTTTAAAAACAAAAGTACCACCTGCCCTACATGATAGATGTTCACCTCCTGAAGGCAAGACAGTGTTAAATTATCCCAAAGTAACTTCTAGCTACATGGTTGAGTAATGGAACTTCTTTCTGCTACTACCAAAGTTCAGTGATGTATGGAGCACTACTGCTTAAGACCAGCAGCATTGGCATTGCCCAGGAACTTACTAGAAATGTAGAATGTTAGGACCTATCCAAGATCTACTGTCTCAGAATTTGCATTTTATTCTTTCCAACTATTCTTCAACAAAACAAGAAAGAATAAAATGCAGATTCTGATTTAGTAGATCTTGGATAGGGCCTGACATTTTGCATTTCTAGTTAGTTCCTGGGCAATGCCAATGCTGCTGGTCTTTCAACAAATGGTGTTGGGAAAACTGGACGGCAACATGCAGAATGAAATTGGACCACTTTCTTACACCATACACAAAAATAAATTCAAAATGGATGAAATACCTAAATGTGAGACAGGAAACCATCAAAATCCTAGAGGAGAACATTGCAGCAACCTCTTTGACATCAGCTGTAGCAACTTCTGACTAGACACATCTCAGGAGGCAAGGGAAACAAAAGCAAAGATGAACTATTGGGACCTCATCAAGATAAAAGGCACAGCAAAGGAAACAATCAACAAAAAGGCAACCTTTGGAATGAGAGAAGATATTTCTAAATCACATATCTGATAAAAGCTTACTATCCAAAATCTATAAAGAACCTATCAAACTCCACCCCCAAAAAGCAAATAATCCAGTTAAGAAATGAGCAGAGGACATAAATAGACATTTTTCAGAAGAGGACATACAGATTGCTAATAGACACATGAAAAGATACTCATCATTAAGGAAATACGAATCAGAGCTACAATAAGATACTACCTCACATCTGTCAGAATGGGTAACGTTAACCACACAGGAAACAACAGATGTTGGCTGGGATGCAAAGGAAGGGGAACCCTCTTGTACTGTTGGCGGGAATGCAAACTGGTGCAGCCACTGTGGAAAACAGTATGGAGTTTCCTCAAAAAGTTAAAATTGAACTACCCTACAGCCAGCAATGGCATTGCTAGGTATTTATCCAGAGGATACAAAAATAATGATGTTTATAGCAGCATTATCAACAAAAGCCAGATTATGGAAAGAGCCCAAATGTCCATTGACTGATAAATGGGTAAAGAATAGAATATTACTCAGCCATCAAAAACAGTGAAGTCTTGGAGCACCTGAGTGGCTCAGTTGGTTGAGCATCCAACTTCAGCTCAGGTCATAATCTCACAGTTTACGAGTTTGAGCTCTGCATTGGGCTCACTGCTCTCAGTGTAGAGGCTGCTTTGGATCCTCTGTCCCCCTCTCTCTCTGCCCCTCCCCCACTTGCATGCGCTCTCTCTCTCTCTCTCTCTCTCTCTCGCTCTCGCTCTCGCTCTCACTCTCGCTCTCGCTCTCTCTCTAAAAATAAAAAGAATGAAGTCCTGAAACTTAAAATGATGTGGATGCTAAGCAAAATAAGTCATACCATAATTTCACTCGTATGTGAAATTTGAGAAACAAAACAGATGAACATAGGAGAAAGGAAAAAAAATAAAAGAGGGACACAAACCACAAGAGAGTCTTAACTTTAGAGAACACACTGGGGGTTGTTGGAGGAGAGTTGGAGGGGGCGTAGGCTAAATGCATAATGGGTATCAAGAAGAGCATTTGTTGTGATGAGCCTGGGTGTTTGTTATATGTAAGTGATGAATCACTAAGTTCTACTCCTGAAACTAAAAAAAAAAAAAAAAAAAAAAGGAAAGAAAGAAATCTGCATTTTGTAAGATTCCTTGGTGAATTGTGTGCACACTAAAGTTTAAGACCTGGAAGTGGCGCCTGGGTGGTTCAGTCGGTTAAGAGACTGACTTTGGCTCAGGTCATGATCTTGCCATTCATGAGTTTGAGCTCTGCTTCCAGCTCTGTGCAGACAGCTCGGAGCCCGGAGCCTGCTCCAGATTCCGTATCTCCCTCTTTCTACCCCTCCTCTGCTCACACTCTGTCTCTGTCTCTCAAAAATTAATAAATGTTAAAAAAAAATACCTGGAATAGTGTAGCCACTTCATATAAAGTGTGTGTGTGTGTGTATGTGTGTGTGTGTGTGTATATGTGTGTGTGTGTGTGTACTTAAAAAATATATCTATACATATACACATACATACATACTTAAAATGTATGTATATATACTTAGAAACACATAAAAACATTTCGATATATTTAATATATATCTTTAAAATAATGAAATGTTTTATAAATAATGACATTTATATGTGTACATATGCTAGTTAAGAAAATTAAAGATTAGGGGCGCCTGGGTGGCTTAGTCAGCTAAGCGTCCGACTTTCGCTTAGGTCATGATCGCGCGGTTCGTGGGTTCGAGCCCCGCGTCGGGCTCTGTGCTGACTGCCAGCTCAGAGCCTGGAGCCTGTTTCAGTCTGTGACTCCCTCTCTCTCTGACCCTCCCCTGCTCACGTTGTCTCTCTCTCTCTCCTAGAAATAAATAAAAACATTAAAAAATTAAAAAAAGAAAATTAAATATTATAATTTACCAAAGTGTAAACCATTTAATTTCTATGCTTCTAAAACATTCCAAGATGAATGTTCAGAATTCTCACTGACTGTTGAAAAATGTAGCAGTTAGGTATTTAACAGATATCTTTTTACCGTATTCAATGTTTTAATAATATTTTAAACCTATATGGTAGATTGGGTTTTTTATTAGCAAAACTCCAGCATCATATTCAGTCAGTCCTAATTTTACTTTCGGCAATCAAAAATGAAAGCAAGATTCATTACTTATTTTCTGGCCTTATTTACCTATTGATAGATTTTAAATGCCAGCAGCTGTGTTCATATGTCTTCACTTGAGTTATTTAAGCTACAAAACAATAGCAATATTATATTTTTTATAACTTTCCTCTAGCATCAGAAAAAAATTACTCTTGGTTAATACAGCTGAAGATTTTCATGAGATTTCAACTTCTCTCTAAATGTTTCAAATTATTGTTAAAAATGAGAAATGAGTCTTTACGTAGAAAGTTGCTGTTGGAGAAACTTCTACTGAAATATTAAACAACAAGGAAGTACACTCAGAAGTTTTAGTTCATCCATAGGCTAATCTGGTTCTAGAAAATCTACATGATATGGACAGTCTGCAAATGTATTCATTTATGCATTCTTTACTTCTATGTACAAAGATTTATTGTTTCCTAATATGAGGCAGGCAGAAATCTCAGCAGAACATTTCCAGTATAGATCCAAATAGAAAGACCCCCCCCCCCCACCTCCTTGGAGTTTAAAGCTGAGTAAAAGAAAAAATTGTTATAAACAATTATACAATTGCATGTTTTGATGTGTTCTATGAAAAACTAAAGACAAAAACAAAAACAGAGGCACCTGGGTGGCTCAGTCAGTTAAGCGTCCGACTTTGGCTCAGGTCATGATCTTGCAATTTGTGGGTTCTGGCCCCACATTGGGCTCTGTGCTGACAGCTCAGAGCCCGAACTTGCTTCAGATTCTGGGTCCCCCTCTCTCTCTGCCCGTCCCCTGCTCATACTCTGTCTCAAAAATAAATAAACATTTTTTTAAATTAAAACAAAAACAAAACGGGAGCCATAAGAGAGAGTTTGATATAATAGGATGTCTCTGAAGTAGTAATTTTTAAGCTGAGTCCCAAAATACAAAGAGAAAACCAGGAAAAGAATGCAAGAAAGGGTATTCCTGAATTAGGAGAGAGGAAGTGAAAGAAAGATAGGAGAACCTGGGTGGCTCAGTGGGTTGACTCTTGATGTCAGCTCAGGTCGCGATCCCAGGGTCTTAGGATCAAGTCCTGTAATCCTGCTCTACACTGAGTGTGGAGCCTCCTTAACATTCTGTCTCTCTTTTTTTGTCCCTCTCCTCCACTTGTGTGCTCTCTCTCGCTAGAATAAAAATTAAAAAAAAAAAAAGATAAAAGTTGTCTACCACACTCCCCCTATTTTTTTTAGAGACAGAGAGAGATAGTGCGAATGGGGGAGAGTGGCAGAGAGAAAGAGAGAGAGAGAGAGAGAGAGAGAATCTCAAGCACACTCCATGCCCTTCACAGATCCTGATAGAAGGATCAATCTCACAATTGCAAAATCATGACCTGAGCCAAAATCAAGAGTCAGATGCTTAACTGACTGAGCCACCCAGGCATCCAAGGACTGACTTCTTTTATTTAGCATTCTTAAAACTGTTGTCAAACATCAGTTAGGCATAAATTTGCAAACATCAGTTGAGCATAACAAGCCTGGAAGTTGGGCTTATTTCTGGACTTTCAATTTAACTCCATCTATCTATATGTCTATCTTTATGCGAATGTGTCTCTTTTAAATACTATAGCAGTGCCCAAGAATTTATACTTTAATGTGATCACCCCCTCAGTGTTGTATGAAATGGGGTTGAAGAGGGCCAAGAATGGAAACAATGAGAATGACTAGGAGGTGATAACAACATTCTCTGGGAGAAATCATGGTGACATGTACTGGTGTCACTGGAGGGTGGTAAAACTGGACAGATGTATTTTGGAGATAGGTTTTGGAGGAGGATTGTATCTTGGGAATGAAAAAGAAATAACTTCTGGGTGCCGTGCCTAATCAAGTAGGTGCATGGTAGAACCATATACTGAGATAGGGAAGATCAGAAAAGAGGCATATTGGGGCAACAGGGTGGCTCAGTTGGTTAAGCGTCCGACTTCGGCTCAGGTCATGATCTCACATTTCGTGGGTTCAAGCCCCGTGTCAGGCTCTGTGCTGACAGCTGGCTCAGAGCCTGGAGCCTGCTTCAGGTTCTGTATCTCCCTCTCCCTCTGACCCTCCCCTGTTCATGCTGTCTCTCTCTCTCAGAAATAAATAAAAAACATTAAAAAATTTTAAAAGGAAAAGAGGCATATTTCTGGGGGGTGATCTAGAATCTGCTTTTAAGATTATAATTATGAGATGTGTTTGAGGTAGCCAACTAGAGATGCCAATTATAGCCTTGGTTATAAAATTTCTATTTCTTAAATTAGCTAAGATTAGGGTTATGGTATCTAGAAAACACTTGCCCTAGACTTTATGTTGTTCCTTCTCATTATTCATATCTGGGGTTCAAATGTTTACCTCCCTTGGAAGACAATGTCTGAATTCTGCATCTCATTCCCTTCAAACCCCTGACCCCATTCTAGTTTTACTCTATCACATTATCCTGCCTCTTTTTTTTATAGCATTTATCATGATTTGAAATTATTATTATTATTATTTTTTTTACCAATGTCTGCTTTCCACAATTAAAATGTCAATTCCATAAGAAAGAATTCCTTATCAGTTTTGTTTCCTGCTATATGTGTGGAGTGGTTACTTAGTACTGCTGCTATGGACTGAGTGAAATGTTTCCTTCCCAAATTATATGTTGAAGCCTTAATTCACAATGTGATGGTATTTGGAGATGAGGCTTTATGGAATTAGGTAATATCATGAGGGTAGGGCCGTGATGTTAAGATTAACGCCTTATCAAAAGAAACACCAGAGAGCTTGCTCTTCCTCTCTTTCTCTCCACCAGGGGAGGATATAGTGAGAAGGTGGAATCTGCAAGTCAGAAAGAGAGCCCTCATTAGGGAAATGAATTAACTACCACCTTGATTGTGGACTTCCCACCTTGGTTTCCAGAACTGTGAGATATAAATTCCTATTGCTAAGCTACCCAAACTATGATATTTTATTATGCCAGCCCAAGCTGACTAATACACCTGAAATGGAGAAGATGCGTTATTATTATTTTTAATGAATGAATCCCAGGGCCCAGAAGATTAAATGTTGGTGTGACAGAGAAACGTAATTTGGGGAGTTTTCAACATTTAGGTAATATTTGAATCTAAAATGGTGTGTGATATTCACCAAGGAGATAGAAAGAGAAGAGAATCCATGGCAAATTTCCAAAGGAGTGTATGAAGGAATGGATAGAGGGCTGGAGAAAAATCAGCCTAGACTGTAGTTTGGTTGGAAGAAGGGCAGAATGTCAATAGTGCCAAATGCTATTGAGAGGGCAAGTAAATTATTGTCAATTAGGTCATTAATTCACTAGATATCTACTGAACACTTACTAAATAGAAAGCTGGACCTAGGTGGAGAACATGCACAAATTATAACTACATCACTGTATCCACCAGTTTATGACCTCAGTCATTGCAGTAAGAGTGAACTCTAAAGAACACATTGGATCCTGGGAGGAGACTGTAGACAGAGGGAAATTCATTCTTTCAGTCATGAGACAAATAGTTCTTGAGTACTATTCCAGGAAAAAGGAATCGTATTAATGTAGATCAATAATCCTAGAATGGCCCAGGCTTTTTTATTAAAATGAAGGGCAAATTACTGCTTCCAGAGTTTGTGACTTGCAAATACTACAATTTCCTTTATCTTGTCTATACAGAAAACTATGTATTTTCCTTAGGATAGGAAAGAGAATGATTTATTGACATTGGGGAACCCACGAATGCAGTACATTTGCAGGAAAACTCAATGAGGGCTAAGTTTTCTCAAATTTTGACAGGAGGCAAAGATTTGAGGAGGTAGGAAAGAGCGACTCAACATACTTAATGTACATCTAGCATTAAACTTAATCTTAAAGTCATACAAAAGAAGTCATGGAAACTTACTATAAGCTTACAATTAGAGAATAATCTTGTTCTAAACAATGGTATATGGGTGAGACATATACATAGTGAGCACGGATTAATTTAAGTTCAAAATATATTTTACTAAAAATTAATTGAGATATTGGGTCAGTAATGCATTGTGAATCATGAGGGCCTTCTACCCCTCACATTACTTAGTCTCTGCTAAAGATATAGCAATTTTTGTTCCATTATGTGAAAGAGAAAGGTACGCAGCCAGATATGCAATAACTTTACTATATTTGTCACTAGGTAAAACAAACAAAAACTTATATCTTGATATAATAGAACATCTAAGCCTGAAAGAATTTTAACATTTACATTGAAAATGACCCCATTTTCCTCCAGGAGCAGAACCTGGCTATAAAAAGGCCTTTTCCCTGAGCTTTGCCCAGGCCATGATCATGGGACTGTCAGCTATAATGAGGGCTGTGTGGCTAAGTCCCCATGCATTGTACTGAATACTTATCCTGACAAAGTGTCTGTAGACATAATGAATGTAACAGCCACATTAGAATTATGGGCTGTAAAAAATATTGCACTATGAATTATTTGTCAAGAAATAAAAGATGCATTGTAATTTGCCAAGAAACAACTGTCTAATGTGTTTCCCTTTTTTAAAAAAAAATGTGCTTGCTTGCAAAATATTTGGAAAGTAAATTATCTATTACTATTGCTTGCTTGCTAATTGTCAGTAATAATCCCTTTCAATTACTATGGTGAAGTAGGTCAGCCAATTTTTAGTGCTTATGAAACTCGCAATTTAGAGCAAGGCAGCATATCAGCAAGTTAGGTTTTAATATGATTGAGCAAATAGACTTCCTTTCAGTCCCCTTAACCCTAAACATGGATACAGAGCAGCCATAATACTTAAAAGTAATTATGTTTAATTTTATTTATATTATTTTCATAAATTTTGTAATGATGACAATCTGTTCCCATTTTATTTTTTTATTAATAGATTTTGTTTTCTAGAGAAGTTTTAGGCTTAGAGGAAAACTAAGCAAATAGTACAGAGTTTCTCATATAACCCCTCTCCCTCATGCACCAGCCATTTTTATTTGCCTAAACTCTTCTTTGAGTATCAGGCAGCTTAGAAATCTGAGAATATCTTTGTATAGTTTTAGTGATGTGACTACCTTTTTACCATGTTTACTCTCATATTTCCCCTGATGTTTCTAGTATCTTGTCTCCCAATATTTCTTATGCTGTCCAGTTCTGGCAGCCATTGAAGAGCTTTGGACTGGTGATTTTGATAAATGTCCCTAGTAGAGGTAAGTGCAGAGGTTGTATTAGAACAGGGAGAGTCTAGAAGGAAAACCACAGACTGGGAAGAACTGAGAAAGGACTAAAGCAAAGCAGTGGTAAATGGGTTGGAAAGAAAGAGACAGATTTGAGAGAGTTTTGGGGCAAATTCATTGTAACCTAGCAATGAGTTAGATGTGTGCATAGAAGGAGGAGTGGAAAGAAACTCTGGATTTCTGGCATGGGGTGCTGCTGTGGCCATTAACAGAGATGGGGAGATTTTGAGAGGAGGCAAAGATTTGAGGAGGTAGGAAAGAGCAACTCAACATACTTAAGGGACCTCCAAGGGAAGAATCCGCTTTGCAGGTGAAACAGTGGCATGGACCTGAAGACAGTGCTCCTATCCTGGTGCTGAGTGGATCACCCATGCATGGTGAAAAATGGAGGAGGCATAGCCATATAGAGAACAGGCCAGAGAAACTGTGGCACTTGCAGAAGGAGAAGATCAATTTCAAAGCCACCAAATCCATGGGTCTTTCTGGCATTTGGACGCAGGAAATGAGTGAAACAATTTCAGATATTAGAACTTGGCATTCTCTTTCTAATCTCACCTTCACCATCCGGCTAGCTGACCATAGGCAAGTCATTTCATATTTCTCTCCTTCTCTCATAACTCAATGAAAAGGAATAATGAATTTTGCTTTATTTACTTCATGGATTGGTGCAAGGTATGATAAATTAATCGGTGTGAAAAACATTCTCGGAAGTTGAATTTAAGACATTACCTGTCTTCTAAAGCTGGAAGTTCTTTGAAAATTCTAACAAGGAAGGAAGGGGAAAAAGAGAATCAAGAAGTAAGAGAGGGAGCAGAGCAGGCCTGGAAGAGTAAGTACCCATGAACTGCAGTGATAGACAACCAGCAGCTTCTTCAGTATTAACCCTTTATCCTGTCAAGGACTGTTATGGGTTGAATTGTGTTTCCCCCAAAAGAGACATATGAGATTCTCACCCCAGGTTCTCAGAATGTGACCTTATTTAGAAATAGAGTCATTGGACGTATGATTAATTAAGATGAGGTCATATTGGAGAGGTCTGACTGATGTCCTTATGAGAAGACAGCCCTGTGAAGACACAGAAACCAAGGGGAGAAGGCCATGTGAGGATGGAAACGGGCTGGAATCATGAGGCTGCAACGAGGAATGGCAAGGGTTCCAGATAAACCACCGGAAGTTAGGGAGAGGCAAGGAAGGATTCTCCCCTACAGGCTGCAGAGGGAGGAGCATGGCTTTACACACACCTCAATTTCAGACTTCTGGCTTCCAGAACTGTGGGACGACAAGTGTGTGTTGTTTTCAAGCTTCCCAGTTTGTGGTATTTTGCTAGAGCAGCACTAGGAAATTCATATACAACCAAGCACTTTCTGTTAGAAAGTCTTTAATAGAGCCCATAGTTTCTGTTCCAAAGCAGATAAACAATACAAACATAGTACTGGGGTAAGTTGTAGTCCTAAAAAAAATAATAAATGTTGTCACTTTTTTTTTTCATCAATTGCATAGAGTCAGTAAAGGTCAGTTTTACCAGCACAAGAAGGCATTTATTTCAGGCATTAGGCCTAGAGTCACCTGGCTGGGCAGTTTGATCAGCCTCAGTTTGATGGATTATCAGGGATTAATCAAGTGGCCCAGATGTCTTTCCAAAATCCAGAGATGTGATATGGATATATCCTGGGTGTCATCGCTGCCCACACAAGTCTTGGAATTGGCATTGATTCATAAGGCATTCCTGCACACTGTGGAGACAGTACAGAAACGACACCACTAATTCATACAAGATATACTATAGAGCACTGGTTAAAGACTTAGGAAATACACTTTCAGTCCTGGCTCTGCCTCTTTGTAGGTTTTCAGGTAAACACTTGAGTAGATATCTGTAACCTTTTGCCAAGTTAGCATATTTTCTCTTTAGGGATTGTATCCTCCTCCCCCATGCTGACATCAAATGGCTTACTTCTTTTATCTCAGGGACAGATGGGTGGCCCTTACAAGTTCTGGCCTCTAGATAAGCCAGTCTAAATGGTTTGCAAATGTTATATGGACAATGAGGTAGAATATTTATTTTCTGTACCGTGAACACTCAAGGCCAGTGCTGGCAGCTGTCTTACACGTGAAGCAAGTTTCCCTGAGAACAAAACCAATATGGAAGAAAGCAGGGCCAAGAGATGGAGAGAGACAAAGACACAGGAATATCATTTGAACCAATAAATTCAGTTGTGCCTTGAAGCCATACTAGGATTTTCCAGTTATGTAAACCAATGAATCATACCCCCTCTCTTTTTTCCCTTTACCTATGTTGAGATGGGTTTTATTATTGGCCTCCCTGATTTTCAATGTTCTCATCTATAAATTAAGGGGATTATCATCATCATGGGAAGAACATGCTTTGGCTGACTTCTTTGGCATAAGAAGCACAAAAGATATATATATATATATAGTAAGGTCATTGTAACCCACCCTCAGATCAGATTCCAGCCTAGATCAGCCAATATCCAGTAAACCTGCCAATAGATGGACATTAATATAAGATTGATTTGTTAAGTAGTGATAATAAGAGGATTAGAGGCAGAATTCACTTTAAGACAGAGTTAACTTTACATATGCTCATGTCTAAGAATAGAACATTAGTAGGTAGATGCTTTCCCATCATATTACCACAAAGTCAACTTTCTCATTAGGATCTCTGATCTTAAGTTTAAAATTGTTGATATTTTATTCCCAAATCTCTCTCATTTTCTCAGTGAAAAACAAAGAGCTACATCTATTATGCACCAATAAAAATAAAATAGGTCCAGATATCAGGTTGAACCCTTGAATTTCAGAGCTAGACTGCAACTTGGAGATTATCTAGTTCAATTTCCTTCTTTTACAGATGAGAATGCTGAAGTCCAGGGAGCTTTCGTGACCTGTCAAAGATCTCTCAGCTAGCTATGCCCAAGGGGACTAGACCCCAAGCTGTTTAGTGTCTACTTCATTACTCTTCCTATTATGTCAAATCTCTTCTGGTGTTTACCAAATTTGGAAGGATTCAAAGCTAATGCTCTCTTCTGACCTCACTGTTTCTAAGTTTTCTAATCATATTTAGGGATTTTGAAAGCTATGGGCTTGCATATCAAAGTTTCTTTTTATCCAAAAAATGTAGGAAAAAATGGAAGCAGCCAGTAAGTCTGATGCTTTGTTATTAACCTATTTTCTGTGCCATATGTTTCTTATTCCATAAGAGTGAGATGCTTCTGCCATTCAAAAGAGAAAAAAAGAAACAGATTTAAGTCGCCACTCCATCTCTGTCTTTTATGACAGCAATTTTTTAAAGGTTGAACAGAGTTACCCCCACACCTGTTTCTTTTAAACTGAAAGGGACCCAGCTGCACTCTGCAGGGAAATCACAAAGACAACTGGAGATCTTGTCAATTTACAGCCAAGCTTGGCTGGAGAAAAGTGGATAGCTGATTTGAGAAGATAAGGGAATAAGTACATTTACCTGAAGATGAGCGTGGCCTAGCTGAAGAGACCAGAGATAATGAGGAAGGCTTCCTTTGGTTTGGTGGGAAATCCATGATTCTGTAACATCAATCAAGACAGTTTTATCTGATTGCTAAGTTTCAAGAAAACCAGTGAACATTTAAAATAACTATACAGAAAGAGAAAAAAGGAAATAGGGGAAGGTAGGTACAATCATTCTCTGTTATGTAAAGTTGGAAACTAAAGCCCTACATGGAATGGAATTAATATTAAATTTCAATGTTACCACATTGAACTAGTGAATTTAGGTTAATTTTATAAGAACAAAGAAGCTCCTTGTAGATTTCCAGGCCTTGCCTGCAAGGGATTTTGACCCCAGTTCAATGCCCGTGGAAGAGGAACAGTGCATTGGCATGCAAGGGCTGGGATAACAAAGTGAACTTTCAAACTGACTGTTTTAAAAAGTCTCACTGAGAATAATCACACATCATATATTCTACTAGATGTTCAATAAATGTGGATTTAAATAATTTGCATTCTACTTATTAGCTGGTATCATCTCTCCTCATGTACCTGAGGACTATCTATAGCTGCAAGCAGCTCATCCTATACAATAGGCCATACCTGGGTCATCATATGAGAATGTTGACAGAGCCTCCTTCATCCGTTTCCCCAACACACACACACACACACACACACACACACACACACATCTATACATGTTCTGCACAAAAAGCCCATGTTAACTTGGCTTTAATACTCTGACTCACTCATGGGCAGGAATTAATCTCTCTGGCCCATTATTGTTAAACTACCATGGAACAGTTCAATTTTAGACCTTGTAGGAGAGAGATGGGAAATACGGAGACAGCTAGGATCATGGTACAGGTAGCTAGATGCTTGGAACTGTGGGAAGTTTCAAAAAGAAAGGAGAGGAATACATGAATGTCAGGTAATATAAGCAACAAAAAGGAACCACCTCCTTCCCAATTAATATTAATTAAATATTTTCAAAATACCAACTCCATGTAAAGGATATGCCAAAATGTTAAAGGTCCCTATATTTAAAGTGGCTACTCTTATGATTAAGAACTTTAATAAAACATACATGTCAAAAATATTAAAATAGTGAATGGCAATGACAAATGACTGGTTCTAGCACTAAGGACATAAATGTTTGGAGATTAATGATATTATTTCAAGGTAGGTGTAGAGGGTGGAGTTCAAATAAGGATTCAGTACTAGATGAGTCTTGAGTCAGAGCTTCAGGGATGGTACGATGCAGATTGAGATGAATGGGTAGAAATTCTATGAGAGGGAAAAGGTATGGACACCTGTGGAGGTGAGGAAATGTTGGAAGCAAGTGCCGTGAAGAGACCGTCTTTGACTGCAGGAGGGAGAGTTTTGAAAGGTTGTGAATGAGGAAAAGACTGGAATGATGAAGCCATGGGCTTGTTTTCATGTAGTGCTTGGGGAGTTTATTTTAAAGAAAAAATATCTGATTCCGTTTAGATTACTTGGCTTCTAATTACCTGGGCAAAGCCCCTTCTCCCAAGGATATTCTGCAACATTCCTGTCCTCTGAAAAACTCCCAAGGAGATGATTGCACCTTACGCACCCCCTGCCCGGATATTGATTTGGACACTGAGAGGAGCCCAGGGTCAGATTTGGAATTTGAAGAACAAGTAGGCCCCTTCCAACAAAATGCCATTTTGTTTAATTTCTCACAACCTGATGTCATTCCAAAAATCTACCCTAGTGGCAATAGTTCATATTTTTAAGTACAGAGAAAAAAACGTGACTCTGCCTTTCTCAGTCACCCATCAGTGAGTGCTTTTTCTCCCACTGGGCACCTGTAAGACGATCTCCCTCCTCTTTCTCTTCTTGTCTATTTTGTAATGTGATTGAGGAAGCAGTAGACTAATTCAAGGTCCTCCCATAAATGCCAGGGAATGCCCTCTTTAGGGACCCTAATTTCATAAACACTTTCTTTGTGGTCAGTTAGCTGTTTTTACATTTTTGTTCTGTATTGAATCTTCCATGGGAACAAGGTACCGCCTCTCAGCCCTTAACTTCCAATCTCCCACCTCCTCTCTCCCACTTTCTCAAAAGGAACAAACAGTTCATTTACATCCTTTCTAGTCACATACTGGAGACTGAGTTTTATGGAATTTATATAATTTTCAGGAATATGAGAATGTTCTCAATAGTGAAATTTCTCTTGAAAACACTAAGCTGACCAGAAATTCTCACAGTGCATGCTTCATGAAGGGATAGTGGCATCTTAAGCAAATAATCTGCTAAATTAATAAACCTCATAAATTACAAAATCCCTGAATACCAACTGCTGAAATACAATCACTCTCTGACCTGAACCTATTAAATGAAGAAGTCTGCTGTGCATAATTTACAACAGTGCTATGAATGAAAAATAGCTCCTTAAAAGGGAGATAAAATACAAAAATGGTCTGGCTGTAGACACAGAATTACTGGTTATTTTAGTTCTTATTTATTCTAATATTGCTTTATGGGTCATCTAATAATTTTTATCTTTATCATTGTTTTGCCCTCAATTGCTCAATAATCCACGATCGAGATGATATTACATTTTGTTGGTTGGATGGCAAGAGCAATGTGAAAAAGGAAGTATTCATCATGCTTATATTATACATATGCATAATGTTTCCTTAAAGTTATAAAACATAATATTGCATGCAGATATCTATTGGTGATATTATTGTCAATCAAATTAGTCATCTTTCTAAAGAAAGTATTCCGAAGGTGTTAAATCAGTGGTTCTTAACTGGGAGCGGTTGTGCCCCTAGGGAACATTTGCCAATGCCCGGAATCACTTTTGATTGTCCCATCTGGAGTAGGGAGTGCTGTACATCCTATGATGCACACCCATCTGAATAAAGATTTTTCCAACCCCTAATGTCAATGGTGCTCTTGTTGAGGAACCCTATATTAAAGTAATAAAAATCAACCCAAATTTCTAGGTATTTGGGAAAAAAAGATCACTCAAGAACATTTCCTTGACCAACTCTTCTGCAGAATTTTTGCTCCCAAACAGGCTCTTCTGAATCAACCAGATGAGATTCAGAACTCAGTGTTTGTTGGTACACTTGCATGGCTCACTCAGGTGTTTCCAACTTCCTCTCAGGTCATGATCTCACCGGTTGGTGGGTTTGAACCCTGCATCAGGCTCTCTGCTGTCAGGTCAGACCCCACTTTGGATCCTGTCTCCCTCTCTCACTGCCCCTCCCCTTTTCTCACTCTCTTTCTCTCAAAGTAAATAACTAAACTAAACTAAACAAAAAAAGAACTCACAGTCGGAATAAAAGGATTGAATAAAAGGAATAGCAGCAACCATCCTTATTCAGATTGCACAAGGAGTTCCTTTCCAGGAAAATGTAACCCAAACCATGAGAAAAAGCTGGTAGAATGTTGGTTGCACTGTATTTCATATGAGGAGTATTTTGGACCCAGATGGGCTAAACAAATTAAATTACAGAGAAAAAAATATGTATTGACCCTTGTGCTTATTCTATTAATGAAATCATTTTTAAAGCCTCAGTCTCTACTATTTTGGGACTTTGAGGGAGAACACTTGCCAGGATCTATTGATTAAAAGAAAAAAAATGAAAAGAATCTAAGATATGGAAGCAACCCAAGGGTCCATCAATAGATGAATGGATAAAGAGGATGTGGCATACACACACACACATGCACACACACACACACACACACACACACATACACACACAGAGAGGAATATTATGCAGCCATAAAAAAGGATGAGATCTGGCCACTTGTGACAATGTGGATGGACATAGAGGGTATTGTTCTATGTGAAATAAGTCAGACAGAGAAAGACAACTATCAAATATCATGTGATTTCACTCATTTATGGAATCTAAAAAATTAAAACAAATGAATAAGCAAGAAAAAAGCAGAGTCAGATCTATAAATACAGAAAACAAACTGATGGTTGCCAGGAGGAAGAAAGTAGAGGATACAGACTTTCAGTCTGGGAATGAGTAAGTTACAGGAATAAAAGGCACAACATCGGGAATATAGTCAATGGTATTGTAATAGAACTGTATGGTAGCTACACTTGTGATGACCATAGCATAACGTACAGAGAAGCTGAATCACTATGTTGTACATGACAAACTGATGTAACATTATGTGTCGACTACACTCAAAATCAAAAATTAAAAAATAAAGTGATAGAGATGACAAGAAAAGTAAAATAAAATAACTTAAAAAAAAAAGACGAAGAAAAGGGGTCTAACTAGGGAACTAGGTATTTGTACTGCTAGGCCAAATTGTAAAAATCACAACTGAAATATGCAGAACTCTCTTCAGCTATTTTTCTAGATCTAAAATTAGTTTAGCTCTGGAACTCTTCCACTAGATAGATATGTATGCGCACACACAGGTGCACACACACACACACACACACACACACAGGAAAAATTCTTTTCGGTTGATGGTCATTTTATTTTTCTAAAGTAAAAATATATGTTCCCCTAGTCAATTTCAAGATTCAAACTCAGTCCATTCAAGTTTCTCCCACTCTCCCTTCTCTTGTCCTATTCCAAGAAGATATAAGTTCTCGGGAACTGATATGCTTGTAAGAGCAAAAGTTGCAAAAAATTGTTAATGTCTATGCCGTCTCAGAACCAGACTCCACCAGGCTCTGGGACAAACAAGGTCCTAGACAGAAGACATGTGAGGATCTATTTCCTGGTGCCTCTTTACCACACCTATCTTTTGTTTTTGCTTCCTCTGTTTCAACTTTGCTTCTGGTCCCAGTGTGAGTGATTTTTGCTCTTTCTTATAACCCGTATCCAAATTCATTACCTTTATTCCCACACAGATTCTGAGTTTCTCTCTGGTACTCATGTTACTTATTCTTTGTCTAGTTCCATGGTCATCTAAGAATGGGCCCTTACTTTCCACTCTCTTTCCCCCCAAAGACTGGAGTCCTGCATCTGAATTTTGGGCATTGAATGGAACCTTGTTACCTGCTAGTAAAAGACCTGAGGTAACTGAGCAGTTGTTGTGGGAGGAGAAGTTGAGCAAGGCTGACAGATTCTAACAACTACCTTACCTGGTACTGGGATTTTCTGTGGTTTCTCAGTCTGGGCTCTCTTAGCCGTTTTTGGTTCATTGCTGCCAATAAAATCCCGTTTCTGGTTATGGACTTTTCAGTTATAAACTTGAAAGACTAAGGTGATTTCATGGCAATACCCGCAGCCCTGATAAATATCTTAGAAGTCTGAAGTAGAAATAGTTTAAATGACTTACTTTATTATAAAAATCACCCAAGTTCTCATCACTAACTGTAAGATAAAGGCAGAGTCCAAAAGTTCTTTATCCATTCCACACTAAATACTGCACATCCTTTTAATACCCTCTTTAGTCACTTATTGTATTGTACTTTCTACTATAAAATGTAATGTACATATTAGATTACTTTGATATTTAACTTTTTATAGTTTAAAAATAAAATCGCCTTGGGGCACCTGGGTGGCTTAGTCGGTTAAGCGTCCGACTTTCGCTTAGGTCATGATCTCGCGGTTGGTGGGTTCGAGCCCCGTGGCAGGCTCTGTGCTGACTGCCAGCTCAGAGCCTGGAGCCTGTTTCAGAGTCTTTGACTCCTTCTCTCTCTGAGCCTCCCCTGCTCACGCTGTCTCTCTCTCTCTCTCCTAGAAATAAATAAAAAACATTAAAAAAATAAAAATAGAATCGCCTTAAATATTTCTAAAACTTCATTTTGTCATTAGCCCAATCCTGATGAGTGATTAGTAATTAATGTTTTTTTAAGTTTATTTATTTACTTTGAGACAGAGAGAGAGAGAGAGAGAGAACGCGTGCACAAGCATGGGAGGGGCAGAGAGAAGAGACAGAATCCCAAGCAGGCTCCATGCCATCAGTGCACAGACCAATGGGGGCTTGAACTCATGGTGAGATCATGATCTGAGCCAAGATCAAGAGTCAGATGCTCAACCAACTGCACCACCCAGGCACCCCAACTAATCCATGGTTTTAGTTGATTTGTTTATCTGTTGAATAAGTGTGTGTATTAAAAATGAGTCAAAAAAATTGAAACTTGGACAAATTAAACTGCATCGGCAACAACACATTTTTATTTTGTCATCTAGTTTGCAAAGATACTTGCCTGGTGAAGGTGCAGTCATCATCATTATAATGGAGAGCTTTTTAAAAATCCAGTTTCACAGCTATTGGAAGTTAGGAAAGGCCACAGACCCATCGGACCTGAGCTCACCCTACTTCTTCTACCAACAATGAGGTACGATCAGAAATCAGAGGTTCAGAAAAGAGAGGTCATACCATCGGCCTCCCGGTTTAGCTGACCCTGCAGCACACTGTTGCGTGCATGCTTGTAAATGCGTGTATGAAGGGCATTTTGAAGAAAGGAGTGAATGACTATTGGGACTATTCTTCGGATTCCAGGATGGATGTTTTCAGCTCGTTTCCCTCTATTTCTACCTGTCTCCCATTGTCAGCAGAAAAGCTTCTTTAACTACTTGAAGATATTGCCTTTGACTCTCTTTGACGGCACTTTTTACTTTCCATGTTCTCACTCTGCGTCAGTAAGTCTTGCTGATTTCTTTTTCTTCTTCTCACACAAATGCCAGTACATCCACCTTGAATGTTTTAATCTCACTGCTCTCTTGTATTAACCTCTGTGGAAATCTCCAAAGTTATTTCCATGGGCTTAAAGAGCCATGCTCTTTTCTGAGTTCAGCTCTTAATGGGTGCATTTAAGGATAAAATGCATCTCAAGATAATTTTTAAAAGTTTATTTATTTACTTAATAAATAAGTTAAGAGAGAGAGTGAGAGTTGAGAGAGAGAGAGAGAGAGAGAGAGAGACAGAGAGAGCACACATGTATGCATGAGCAGGAGAGGGGCAGAGAGAAGGGGGAGAGAATCCTAAGCAGTCTCCACACTGTCAGCACAGAGCCTGATGTGAGACTCGATCCCACAAAGGTGAGATCGTAATGTGAGCCAAAATTGAGTTGGACACTTAAGCAACCGAGCCACCAAGGCACCCTTCAAGATAATTTGTAAAAAAGACATCTTATTCATGCACCAGTCTAAACCCCAGGTTCCTGGATTTCCTCACATCTGTGTCAATGCTCTTTCCATGGACTTTTGCTGCTTCTCTTATCCTAAAGGACTGTGGTGTGATCCTTTATTCATACTCACTAAGACAAGTATGTAGTAACAAAATTGCATTCACATCATTGTGATGAGGGTGACCCACTTACAGTAGGGGCCTTCTGGCTTGTTTTCTAGACAAGAGGAACCACATTTCACAAGTGGTTGTGGACCGATATTAAAAACGATGACTATTAAAAATGACATTTTATTTTTTTAGATTTCCTTTTTTATTCAGTCCATTCTTAAGTCTCTAACTTACTAAGGGAACAAAGGCGGTGCAGATACTTTCCCACAGCTCCTAACAAGAACTGAACTGGATTTGTTTTAACTCCTTTTTCACCAAAGTAGATTGGAGAATAAAGGACATGGGTGGTCTGCATCCAGGCTCTGTTATTTAGATGGTAGGATTTGGTATTTCCCACATGCGGGGAAGGTGGTATCTTTGTGTTGTTTAAGGAGTATGAGATAAAGTATTATCCAAAAATAGGACCAACACAGCCCACGCAGCCATTAATATCTGAAATGAGATGACACATTTATTCTCTTGATTAAGGAATTGTTCACTGATGAAATACTCTTCATAGGAGATCACATTTAGCTTTGTTATTTCTTATACCTTAATGTAAATCGTTTACCACTTGGGCATATAATAGGCAAGTGTTAGTTTGTGGGGGGACAGAGGACTGGACTACAGTTATTATATAGGTTTTAATCTACACAATATAGATAAAGGGTACTGCAAAGTTATTGAATGCACACCCATACATTTTTCGATGAGAAAGCTGAGATTCAGAGAAGGTGGATAGAGCAGAAACAAGGGCTCTGACTCCCAGAGCAATGCTGGAGCCACTGCCTCATGGTGAGCTGGAGCTCTCCTTGGATATGGGAGAGGAATGTAAATGCCTGCAAGCATCTCCACATGCTGTTGAAAATATTTAAGAATTTTCGTATGTCCATCGAGGACTAGATTTTATAAAGAGAAAGTCCAATATAGAATTTTAGAGCTGAAATATACCTGAGGATTCAGCTAGTCTCCATCTCTTACTTTCAGCATGAGGTAACCAATGCTCAAGATAAGTTGTGGCAGATCCAGGGCAAAGACTAGTCACCCAATTCCCAATCTAGTTCTCTTTTCGCTTTATCATGCTTCTGCCAAGATTAGAAAATAAAAGTGGTTGCCTGACTTTCACAGAGAGAGAGAGGGAGAGAGAGAGAGCAGAATGCAAAATTAGGAGAGGCAGGTTATGTGAAGAGCTAACTCAGACAGCATTTTTGATCCGGAAAAGGGCGAACTTAGAGAGGGATATATGAGAACAGGATGTAAGGAGTTGGCATCACTAGGGCTGTAGTTCTCAAAGGGCAATCTCAGGACTGCCGGCACCAGCAATACCTAAAAACTTGTTTATGATGCAAATCCTTGACCCAACCTGGACCTACCAAATCAGAAATTCTGGGGGTGCTCTCTACCAAGACTTTTGACAAGTCTATCAGGTAATTGTGATGCATTGTAACGTGTTAGAACCAATGTGTTAGGGAAGTCTTTATGACATTCCTTTGGACCCAGTTCTCAGGACACCAGAATCTTCTGGCTAGGAAAAAGCCTTCTGTATCAGGCACATCTCTGTTCTGTCTGATCTCTTCTAACTATGAAGGTTTACCCGATTACTTCCATAAAACAGGCACAAACTTTTTAGTTTGTAAGTTTCGGGTGTACAGCTTTATAATTTGATATCTTTATACACTACCAAGGGATCATCACCAGTCTAGGTACCCTCTGTCACCATTCAGTTGAACTCCTTCAACCATTTTGCCTGTCCCCAACCCTTTTCCCTCCCCTCTGGTAACCACTATTCTGTTTTCCGCATCTATGCATTTGTTTTTGTTCTGTTTATTCATTTATTTTGCTTTCTTTTTTTAGATTCCATGAATGAGTGAAACCATACAGTATTTATCTTTCTCCATCCACCTTATTTTACTTAGTGTAATATCCATACATTTTATCCATGTTGTCACAAATGGCAAGATTTCATTCTTTTTTGTAGCTAAGTAGTACTCCATTATATACATCTATCACATCTTCTTTCCCTACTCACCCACTGATGGACTCTTGGGTTGTTTCCATACGTTGGCCACTGTAAATAAGGCTTCAGTGATCATAGGGATGCATATATGTTTTTTAATTAGTATTTTCATATTCTTTGAATAAATACTCAGAAGTAGAATAGCTAGCTGGTCATCTGCTAGTTCTATTTTTGATATTGTGAGGAATCTCCATACTCCTCACAAACTCTTAACATGAGCAAAATATTAATTTAATTATCTTTAGTATTAATTTAATTTCTTTTTAGGCTCTAAAATGCTTATTCCTTTTATAACTATTTCTCACTCTTTTAGTGCTTCTATAATTACTTAGAGTTTTTTACTCTGATTGGGTATGGTATGGGATGACAATCTCTGATACACTAAAATTATTTGGATTCACCATAGCAGAGAAAGAGTATATTTAACTAAAAATGATTTTTAAAGGATAAACCAGAGTTGCCTTCTTATTCTTCTAGGTTAATTCTATATTTGTAAACTTTATCATTTGAATCTTGAGGTTGGTGCAGTCAAGTTCTAGTATAGATATATTTGGCTTGACATACTAACCTACTCATTTTCACACATTTTTATTTACTAAACAAAAACAAAAAAGCCTGGTTGATAAATAGGTAAATAACATAGCTGGGCAAGGGGAGACAGTCCAGGAAAAATGAATGCAGAAAGCTGTCCTGTGAACAAGGAAGAAATAGCATTGTGCTATGGGTTAAACAGATGTGGGTTTGAGTCCCTGCTCTCCTGCCTAACAGAGGCAGTCACTTGGAGCATATCACTTATCCTCTTATCTATTTTTTTATCGGGGAAAACAGGAATATGAATACCTGTTTTGTGGGTTGGTTTTTGTATGTGTATCCACCCAATGAAACAATTGATGCATAGTATTTGTGATGTTCTTTCATTTCCCCCTGTTTTCTTAATTTTCTCTTCTACGATTTTGCCTTTTCAATACGCTGCTTTGTATTGTTAAATGGCTTTCAACTGTTTTATAGATTCATTGAGGGCACTGGAGCTGTCTGAGACCTCTTTATAATTCATTTAGCCCTTTGTACGATGCTCTGCACATCTAAATGCTTGGACCTCCAATTACTGAGAGATATTCAGTGTGCGATGGCAATGGAATAGAAAGTGTCACTGGCATTTGTCCATGGGCTACTTAATGTCATTCCTGTTGCAAAGGATTGCATTCTCTCTGTGGTCCCCATTCTCTGGCTTTCTGAAACAGACAGCAGTCATGGGCTTTCACCACATCAAAAGACCAAGAAAGGTTTCTCCTCTAAATAGAAACTATAACTTGGTCTGATGCTCTCGTGATGCTATAATGGTGGTTCTCAAAGTGAAACCTTTGGAGGAACAACATCAGCATTACCCAAGAACTGGTTGGAAATGCAAATTCTCAGGCCCACCTGACCCACTAATTCAGAAATCCGTGTTTTCACAAGCCCTCTGGGTAATGCTGATGCACACTAAATATTGAGACTACTGACCTTAAACAATGCCCTTGTTTGACCTCCCTACTTACCACGGGTCTGACTAGCATTGATAATATTCTTAAGGCAATATCTTATCTTAACAGGATACAATGCCTATATTATGTCAATAGTTAGGCAGTAAAAACTAGAACATAGAATTTCTCAAAGTATGTTTAATGGATCAGTAATTTATAGGCCATAAATAAGTATTTGTTTAAAAAAGAAATTTTGGGGACATCTGGGTGGCTCAGTCGGTTGAGTGTCTGACTTCAGCTCAGGTCATGATCTCATAGTCTGTGTGTTCGAGGCCCGCGTCGGGCTCTGTGCTGACAGGTCAGAGCCTGGAGCCTGCTTCAGATTCTGTGTCTCCCTCTCTGCCCCTCTCCTGCTAGCTCTGTCTCTGTCTCTCAAAATAAAATAAAGACATAAAAAAAATTTAAAAAATTTCTTAGGCAAATAAATTTATGGTAATAGGTTAAATAGGATTTCTTGCCTCAGAAATTTTTATTTTTATGCAAAAATCATTCTAAATCTCCAAGAAAAGAATACATTTATCAAATTTATTTGAAACAACCTTTCCTTTCAGATAAAAATGTATATACTGGTAAAAATACCTCTTTTACGGTTTCATTTCCCACATCTGAATTTTGTTATAACTTGTCTTTAAGAAATATTTGACTACACCATTTTTACTTATTCTTTAAAAAGTTATTAATGCAGTGGTTCTCAACTGGGTTCTTAGACTATCCGCCACCCTCCCTGCCCCCCAGGAGATAGTTGACAATGTCTGGAGACAACTTTATGTGTCACAATTGGATGGGGGTAGAGGAGGGGCTGTCTGCTACTAGCATCTAGTGAGTAGAGGCCAGAGATGATGCTAAACATCCTCCAAATACACACCAAAAAAGCCCTCATAACAAAGAATTATCCAACCCCAAATATCAACGTGTTAAGGTTGAGAAACCCTGTATTTTTCAATCAAGTATTTGGTGAGCTCCTTCAGTACATGCACACACTGAGCTACAGTAAAGACTTATCTTCTTCATCTTCAGAGTTTCAGTACCTACTACATTGCTTGACACCAAAGAGATACCCAATAAGAGCTAACTGAGTAAATGGATTAATAGAAGAATGAATGATTGGGGGAAACAAGACTATTATACATGAAATAACAGCAAACCTTCCAACACAATATAAAAATCACATTATTTAATATAGCCAGAGAACTCCATGTCCAGGAAGGCTTTGAAAAGAAAGGAAGGTTGTAAATGATCTTAAATGATCAGAGCAGATATCTCTGAGCAAGCAGTCCAGCCCCGAGGGCTATGAGAGACTACACAAAGAACAGGGGTGAGTCAGGTGCCATTACACACCTTGCAGGTCAATGCCTCACAGCTTTATTCATGTGGTTCTACCAGCAGGTTCAACACCCCTCCCCTGATCCTGTCCGCGTTCTGTCACATACAGGCAGCACGTGGTAGACATCACCAACTGGAAGCCTAAAAGCCTAGGTGTTGTGCTTGCTTTTTGTTTTTTACCATCCTGGGATTTTGTTTGCTGTTTATTTTTATTTTATTTTTGATGTCTTTTTATTTTTAGAAGCTCTGTTTTCTTTTTAACTGTTTTAAGTTATCCAAGTAACATATTGTATATCAGTGAACTTTTAAATTTTTTTATTTGTTAAAAAATTGTTTTAAACATTTATTTTTTGAGAGAGAAAGAGACAGTGCAAGAAGGGGCAGAGAGAGGGGGAGACACAGATCTAAAGCAGGCTCTAGGCTCCAAGCTGTCAGCACAGAGGCCGACGCGAGGCTTGAACTCACAAGCCATGAGAACCTGACCTGAGCTGAAGCTGGACAGTCAACTGACTGGGCCACCCAGGCACCCTGTATATTAGTGAACTTTTAACAAACAGTTCGGATAAAGCTCAAAGCTCCCCTTGACCTTCATTCAATCCACTGTCCAATGTTTGACACCACGTTTATTTGTTTGCCTGCCCTTATAGGGATTCTCTCCAGTTCATCATAGTCTTCACCTACTATTTCATACCCAACTCCACTATCATCATGTGGTTACTTACCTGGCCCCTGAGGTCACTGGATTTGAGAGAAAAAGCACTGTACCTAGAGTTAGATGATCACCCTTCTCTGAGCAAACCTTGGCTGACACTAAGCACACTGAGCTTTATTTTGCCATTTCTAGGAACTGTGCTCCCTGCATGACAAGATTGCTGTGAGGCTTAATGCAAATAACATCAGTAAAAGTACCCGGAAAGTCATACTTCCCTGAACAGGAAGTACGTCAAGTAGGAGGACTTATATCTCCAAGAAGTCTGCAAAAGAGCAAAACCTTTCCCATGCCCTGATGTGTCAGTGAAAATCAAACAAAGCTTGAATTCCATTATGAGTGATAAATTCCAGTGTAAGCAATAATATACGTGAAGCACTTGGACATTACCGAAACAAAAGTGGTTAACAGTTTTAGTAGGTTTATTAATGTAAGTAATAGCAATAATAAATCCATTTACTTTTACGTAAAAATATTTTACTTTCTCTTAAATAAAGTTGATACCACAGGAAGATGAGTCATACTTGTCCTAGGGTTTCAGGTACTTCCTGACACCCTACAAAACACTAAACAATTGTGGGATGTTATTACTATCGGTCTTTTAAGACCAGGCTAAAGAATTCTTTTCATAGAACCTTCTCTGACATCCCAACCTAACTCTCTTGAATTTCAGTCGTGGTTGTTTCTCTCTAGTTTTCTTGGTCATTATGCATACACATGACCTTGTATTCCTTCTACTGTTGTCACACAATTATTTAAATATTTGTGGAATTCAGATTCTAGTCTTTAATTGTTTGTGTGTTTATCCCATCTCTCAATTGGATTGTGGGCTTCCTTATGTCAAAGGCCATGTTCTCTGCTGTACTGTGCAACACACCACACATAGTAGGCCCCCAGTAAGCGTCTTTGATTTCATTTGAAGAGAGTGTTAGATCCTAGAATTGCCACGAGAATGTGTCTCTTAAAACCCCTCATCTATAACCTTGTCCCTTCTGGTATGTAACCAGAGAATAGCTTTGAAATGAGGTTACAGTATGTTTCTTTCCTACTTGTTCCTAGGAATGAAAGCTCTTGTTTTCTACCCTGGTAAAGTAAGATGATTTGAATCTGTCTAATACAAAACCCAGTATATGCTGTTCTTTGTATTGAAGGTCATCTGCTAGAATCTAAAAGTATCTGTTGGCAATAATTATTTAAGTGGTGTATCTCTAATCTTCAAAGGGATAGTTCTGTGTTTAAAATTAATTTCCTTATTTGTTTATGGTTGCAACTTAAAACACTTTTCCTTATATGCACTATAAAATGTTAATAGCTACATATAGAGTGACTTTACGACTGTAGTGTCATTTTTCTCAGCTTGATCAGCTCTTTTGAATGGCATCATTATGATCAAAGTTGTTTACAGTAATAAAGTATGAATAGTTTCGATAAAAAAATAGGCAGCATTACAATTAAACAGTATCTGGCATTTTAGAATGTGATAACTACTCATAATGCTGTCATAGAATAAGCAAGTCTACAATATAAACATAGTGACAAGAATGACCTAAACAAGTCTTTGAAGCACAAACAGGAATATGAATCGGGGAAGATGTGATGCCATGGGGTTAAGGGAGGAAGCAGAATATTCAATACACCTGGAGTCTTTCAAAGAAATTGTGAGCACTTTATTAGCATTTTGTTTATACTGGTACCCTTCATCTAGTTCTCTTTTTGCAACAAATAAGCAAAATTTAAAATTAGGACAACACGCCAAATGTCTCAATAAAACTTGGGTCTTAATACTTTGTTTGATAAGGTATACTGCAAAAATCAGCCTATTCATATTCATAGGGTATTTATTCAATTATATTACCATGCTATTGGAAAACATAACAGCTAGAATGTATAAAATAACTCTATAAATCTTTATACCATGTACTAACCCCTCTCCAAATACAGTACTGTTTTCTTGATCAAGGCACTGATTTTCAGGTTTCTGTTCCTTTCCTTAGGGGTAGCAGATAAGAGAAATTTGATAAATTTCTAGTTAATCAATGCTGGTACTGGCTTGAATTTCTGAAACAATGTTTGAAAGACGTAAAAGATGGCAGACTATTTCTTTGGGGGATAAAAAGTGTTTGTTTCAGCAATTTTAAGAGGGTAATTGTCTTCCTAAATGCAGGAATAACACAGAAGCAGCTAAATATGATGAATATGTTGGTTCCTTTCTTGAAGAAGGGAAATCAGTAATTCTTGACATGGTTCTTTTTTTAATGTTCATATATTTATTTTTGAGACAGAGAGAGAGAGGGAGAGAAAGATAGCAGGGCAGAGAGGGAAAGGAGTGAGAATCTCAAGTAAGCTCTGCACTGACAGTATGCCAATGTGGGCTCGAATTCACAAACTGTGAGATCATGACCTGAGCTGAAATCAAGAGTCAGATCAGCTGAGCCACCCAGGCACCCCTTGATATGACTCTTCATACAAAAGTAGTTAGAAACTTGAATAAAAATAAATAAAAGGGTCATTAAAGATTTATTTAAACAAATGGTATGTATATCAATAACACTAAAATATAACTCCTGATATGATTTCTTTATTAATTTATTATTTTTAGTGACTAACAGAAGTGTTTTCTCATGCCTAATATTTTAATTTGCCAAATGAACTAACCAGTCTTCTTAGATCTTCATTTAAGGCTTTCCACAGTATGATCTTGACATCCTTAGACAAACTTATGGCTCCAGGCTTTTATGGGGACCTCCAGCCCTTTCATAGCTCCTTGAATTTCCGTGAATCCCAAACACACACAACCTCTACCACCCAACCTCAGCTTCCTCTCTATATATCTAAACCATATGTTTCTTATGAAATTATTCAATTTCCCCCACCTCTGCTGTAACTAAGCTTCTCCAAAACTCCTTCTTTTGTTGAATCTTCTATTTTCTGTACCATCCACTTGGCATGTATCCAGAGCTATTTTAGATTTCTGTTTAGCTACTTCTGGTTGCTTTTCACATAACATATCCTGAAAACTATTTTGTGGGAATTTTTAATATTCATGAGATATTCCAATTATAGCACAGTTATCCAAGTGATGAAGCAAAAAAGCTATGTCCGTAGTCTATAAGTTTAGAAAGACTTTCTTATGGATCTGCTTTTCCCAATTTCCTTTAGAGTTTGAAGTGTTCTTTCTCTCTTTCCCATACTCCCTGCAGGGGATAGCTAAGTTAAAAGTAAAGCAAAATTAAGAAAACAAACAAACACAAAAGACCCAACCACTGAGATATGAGAATGTCAGCTCAAATACCTAAAAAATAATCTTCACTGGGGCACCTGGGTGGTTCAGTCAGTTAAACGTTCGATTTCAGCTCAGGTCATGATCTCACAGTTCATGGGTTCGAGCTCCGTGTCGGGCTCTGTGCTGACAGAGCCTGGAGCCTGTTTCAGATTCTGTGTCTCCCTCTCTCTCTGACCCTCCCCTGCTCACGCTGCCTCTCTCTCTCTCAGAACTAAATAAAACATTTAAAAAAATAATAATCTTCTTTTGTAGAAGCAAAACAAGACAAGAGCAAAGGCTCCAAACTACATCAAGAAAACAATCCAAAAGACAGTCCATGCTTTATGATGTTTTTGATTTCCACCCTTTCTGAGGGCAATATTATGTACAAACTAAACAAGTGATTTCTAAAGCAGCAACAACAACAACAACAACAACAACTAAAGAAGTGATTTCTAGAGAGGGAAAATAAAATAACAACACAAGCCTTGTCACCACTTTACCAGGCTTAATAAACATTGTTTTGAAGTAAAATTAGAAACTGCTAAGTTAGTAGTTACAGTTTAAAAGATCAGCAAACCTATTACCATGAGAACAAACGTATAAACCAAGCAATAGTTGGCCAATTCAGAGATCATCTTTGAACACGACTTGTGTTTTGTTTGGCACATTTACTTAAAGCAATGGGTTGTGGGGGATGGGGAAGTTGGGGACTTTGGTGTTAGTCATGTTGGTTGTGTACTTTTTGCTTCTGACAAATAAAAATTGTATATATTTAAAGTGTACAATGGGATGTTTTGATATGTGGCTACATGGTGAAGTGATTACCATAATCAAACTAATTAACATTTATATCACCTCCCATAGTTACCTTTTGTGTCTGTGTGTCTGTGTGTGTGTGGTAAGAATACTTGAGATCCATACTCTTAACAAATTTCATGTATCCATTATTATTAACTGTAGTCACCATATTATAAATTAGGCCTCCAGAATTTATAACTAAAAGCTTGGATCAACTCATTCAATAGCTTCTCTTTTCTCCCACCCAGTAACCTCTAGAAACCAGTATTCTGCTTTCTCCTCCTATAAGTTTGACCTTTTTTTTTTTTTTTAGATTTGACATGTAAGTGCAATCATGTGATATCCGTCTTTCTGTGTCTGGATTATTTCACTTAGCATAATGACCTCTAGGTTCATCTATGTTGTCTCAAATGGCAAGAATTCCTTCTTTTTAAAAATGGATAATATACCATTGTTTATATACACCACATTTTCTTACCATTCATCTATCAACAGATACTTGGGCTGTTTTCATATCTTAGCTACTATGAATAATGGTATGAATATGGGAGCCTAGGTATCTCTTTGAGATAGTGATTTTATTTCCTTTGGATATACACCCAGTAGTGGGATTGCTGTATCATATAGTGGTTCTATTTTTAATTTTTTCAGACCTTCCTTCTGAGCAACAGTGCACAAGCATTCCCTTTGCTCCACATCCTCATCAATACTCATCTTTTGACTTTTTGACAACAGCCATCTCATCTGATGTGAGGTGACATCTCGTCGTGGTTTTGATTTACATTTCTCTAATGATCAGTGATGTCAAGGATATTTTTATATACCTATTGGCCACGTGTATGTCTTCCTTGGAAATTTGTCTGTTCAGGCCCTTTGCCATTTTTAAATTGGGTTATTTGTTTGCTTTTGCTATTGAGTTGTATGAGTTCCTTGTATATTTTAGATATTAACCCCTTATCAGATACATGTTATACAAATAGTTTCTCCCATTCCACAGGTGGCCTTTTCATTCTGTTGATTGCTTGCTTTGCTGTGCAGAAACTTTATATTCTGATGTCATTCCACTTATTTATTTTTGCATTTATTGCCTGTGCTTTTGGTGTCAACTGCAAAAAATCATTGCCAAGATCAAAGTTAAGGAAATTTTTCCCTGTTTTTTTCTTCACGAATTACAGTTTCAAGTCTTAGTCCTGTCTTTACTCCATTTTGAATTGATATTTGTGTATGGTGTAAGGTATGGTCCAATTTCATTCTATTGCATGTGGATAGCCAGCTTTCCCCATTGTATATTCTTGGAGACTTTGTCAAAATTAGTTGACTACATACGCGTGAATTTATTTCTGGTCTCTCTATTCTGTTCAATTGGCCGACATGTCTGTTTTTATGCCAGTAACTTGGTAATATCATTTGAGATCATAAATGGTAATGCCTTCAACTTTATTCTACTTGTTTAAGATTGTTTTAGCTATTCAGCATCTTTTGTGGTTCCATACAAATTCTAGGACTATTTTTTCCTATTTCTGTGAAAAGTACCTTTGGAATTTTGATAGGGGTTCCATTGACTATCTATCCTGTTTTGGGAAGAATAGACACGTTAACAATATTAATTCTAGTCCACAAACATGAACTATCTTTCCAGTTATCTTAGACCCGTTATGAAATGCCAGCACATCACAGGAAAGGAAAAAGGAAATCCTCCACGAAGGAGTACATTTACTTAGGCACGCACTCACATGTAGGGCACATGCATTGTCCGTCAGCATCTCAGAGAGCACCCAAAGCAGCACCTGAAGCAAACACCAAATTTAGACCCATGCCAACATTGCCATAGTTTCTAAGATTTGCCTCAGCAACCTCATTTCTAAAAACCTCTCTTTAAAACGATTTTCACAAGTATACAAAACAAAACATAACACAGATATTGTGCAAGGCACCCTATCCTATGAGGTTTTCATCATATGAGAAGTGTATTCTGAGCTGCTTCCAGTGCTTCAGGGAATGCTGTTGGGATGAGAGGAAAGCAGAGAGCCTCCGAGTTTCCTCCTGTTCCAAGATCTGCTTCTATGGAATTAGTTTTGTCACATGCAAACTGTTCCTATTCCACATGGGAACACAGCCCTCTCTTTCTGAGAATACTGTGAAATCATCATTCACATAAGGCCTTTGTGCATCTAGCCAGCTTCATGAAAAGTTTAGAATGAAAGAGGGATTTTACATCACTATGCTGCTCAACCCTTTCTTTCTAAAGACATCTGCTTCTCTGTCTTCAGGCTTGCAACCCACAATGGGAGCATTTTCTTCTCCTAATCCTGACATATATCTCCATTTCATTTTTAGAAAATCATACCCCTTTTTCTTGAGAGTGGGTGTTCTCTTCCTCTTCACAAGGCAGTCTCTATGATGCTATAGGATCTAGGACAGTATGTTTGCTTTGAAGTGAACTAATCAAGATAGAAAATAAATCAAGTTACATCAAATATATTTCTTATTATCTTTAGCTTAATAAAGACCAGGCAGGACCGAGCTTTGAAATTGCCTCATCCAAGTCCTTAAATTTTTAGACAATCTAAAAGCCTATCCGAAGGTGATGGCTAAATAACTTGTATATTGCTATTAAGAAGAATGAAGCAGTTCTCTATGAATTGACAATAAAATGTGTTGTTATGTTATTCTGTATAAAATACTTTAAGGTAAAGAAAAGTATGGTACCATTTTTTTGGTATGAATACATGTATTTATAAATTCATAGAAAAGACTCTACATAGGCACATGTCGGTTTGGAGGAGGCAAACATTTACTAGTTTTTGCATCATTTTAATTATCACAATAAGTATTTCTGAAACTATTTTTATGGTATAAGCACCAGAGTATCTCATAAAATTTCTATTAAGCTTCAAGGAAGAAGTTTATGCAAACAAAAGCATAATGGAAAAGTCCTGTTTTCTGTGAAGTATTTTTTCCCATCTGTATTTGTTATTTCGGGGCGCCTGGGTGGCTTAGTCGGTTAAGCGTCCGACTTTCGCTTAGGTCATGATCTCGCGGTTCGTGGGTTCGAGCCCCGTGTCGGGCTCTGTGCTGACTGCCCGCTCAGAGCCTGGAGCCTGTTTCAGTCCGTGACTCCCTCTCTCTCTGACCCTCCCCTGCTCACGCTGTCTCTCTCTCTCTCTTAGAAATAAATAAAAATATTTAAAATATATGTATATTCGTTATTTCATTTTATTTCCTTATTTGGAAAATTATTTATTCATAGTATTTGGGCATCTGTCAGAACATTGAAAACTGATGAGACAGAAACCAATCCTGACTTATATACTTCAGCCTGAGCTGATGATCAGTATAGAGCATTGTGTGTGGCCTTGGAAGTGGCTCGGGGAGGCTGAGTAGCCTTAGCCTCTCGTTTGACAGTTGTTTGACTGTCCCACTGGACTAAGTTGAGAAATCACACAGCTTTGTTTACTGCCAGCAGCCATTCTGCTACCCCAGAGGAGCTGGCTTTCAGATGAAGCTGATGTTGAGGATGCAGAGCGGAAAGACAGAGAGAAACTGGGTGTTTGGTGATGTCATCAGCCTGATGGATGGACCAGCCCTGAAACCTTCCCTACTCTGTATTTCCAGTCATAGGATGCAAAAATTTTCTTTGTTATTTAAGCCACTTTGACTTTGTTTTTCTGTTGCTCTTGAAGGTGTTCTATTAAAGTGTGTGTGTGTATATATATATGAAAGATTTTATTTTTAAGTAATCTCTATACCTAATATGGGGCTCAAACTCACAACACTGAGATCAAGAGTTACATGCTCTATCGACTGAGCCAGCCAAGCAACCTTCTGTTACTATATTTTTAATATTATTTTTTAAATTTTTTAAAATGTTTATTTATTTTTGAGAGAGAGAGAGAGACAGAGCTTGAAGCAGGGGAGGGGCAGAGAGAGAAGGAGACGCAGGATCCCAAGCAGGTTCCAGGCTCTGAGCTGTCAGCACAGAGCCCAACGTGGGACTCGAACCCATGAACCGTGAGACCATGATCTGAGCCAAAATCTGATGCTTAACCGACTGAGCCACCCAGGTGCTCCTGTTACTATATTTTTTAAGTAAATAATCAATATAGACTAAAACCTTTGCACGATAATTTTCATCAGAAATGTTTTATGACAGTGAAAAAAAGTACAAATGATCAAGATCCTGAATATTAGGGAAACAGATACATATTATATAATAGTATGTAGCTATTCAAATTGATGTTATAAAGTAGTTTTTAATTGATGATCCAGCTCTGGCCTTGGTAACTCTCTGACCTCATTCTATTGTTTCATCTATTTGCTTTGCTTCCTGTGGTTTTCTCCAACTAGAATGCCTCTAAATTCTTCCTACTTGGGGCCCCATTCTACTTCCCCTTTAAAATTCTGCCCAAGCACACTTTGTCCAGGAAACCTTGCCATAAGCTTTCTTACTTGCCCCCCGCCCCCAGGTTGGTACTAGCCTCTCCTTTATGCACCCACAATATCTGTGGTTGCTATTTCTCTAACGGATCGTATTTCAACTATGTGATTTTATGTCTTTCTTCACAGTGATTTTGTGAGCTGTTAAAGACAAAGATCAACTGGTTCTTATTTGGCTGTGTATCCCCAATGCCCAGCCAGAGGCCCAGCATTACATAGAGACTCTATAAATATTTGTAGACTGTGTGTGTGGATGTTAGATGAATAAAGAATGAATCTTAATCACAGATATATCAAGAGTGGAGGGAGGTTACCTTCTAAATTTTGTAGTGGTTTTCTGTATTTTTCCCAGAAATGGGGAACAATGTATTTAAAAAACAATTGGCTATTCATGCAAAAATTAAGACTAGATTTTTTAAAATATCACTCATCTCTTAAGCTCCTTTGTACAAATTTATAAGCCAAAGTTCATTAATAATATTTATAATTGAGATAGCCATAGACAAACTTCATATTGTTGTTCTCTGATGAAAAATTAAATCGACTTACTCTTTCTGATTAATTTTGAAAGCTTTGGTTTAAGGTTATAGAAGTCTGACAGAAAAATTGAAGCCATGATTGATTTACATGACACACTTTTAATGGAAAATGCTGTAAAACATTGCTAAAGCTCTGTGACACCTTTAAAGATGAACTCAAATGAGAAATGTTAGGTTTGTCGGGCAGGGAAGGGGCTCTATAGGTAACATTCACCTCCAACCCACCCTTTCTGAGGCCCCTCTTTGGGCAGTGAGCTTTCACATTTCTAACTGGTACCTCCAGGAATAGTAGACAGACCAGGCAGCATCACACCCTCATCTTTTAAACAATATTAATACTAAGCTGTCTAAGGAGACTTAACATATAAAATATAATTTTATATATAAAGTATATAAAAAAATATATAAAATAAATTAATATAAATATTTTTATATATAATATAATATAATATAATATAATATAATATAATATAATATAATATAAAATAAATTCTGAATCTGCATATTGCACATTTACAGCACAAGACAGGCAAAATTTCCCCTCCCTACCCCTATCTTGAGGACAGGTTGTATTAGTCATTTTTGTATGCACACTACCTGAGAATAGACGACACACCGTAGGCATCCCTAGGGATTGCTGAATTAATGAAATGCTAATGGTGGTTGTATCTATGTAGTGGGATTATCTAGGAGTATTAATTCCTTTGTTGCATTCTGTAGTCTTTTTCAATTTTCTCCAATCTTTTCAAATTTTCAAATGGTTGTGTACTTGTGTCATTATTTCCATAAGCTTACAGTCCATTGAGAGAAAGGGGGGAGAAAAATGATATTCTGATATTGGGACACCTATTTTTCTCTTTTGTCCTTCAGCATGTCCTTACTTCTTGTTGCTTTTGTTCACCGAGATAGAAAGGTCTTTTCGGAGCACTAGGCTCTCACATGCGCAGCTTACCTCATGTTTTTCCTCCAGGTATCAGAATTTTTACTCTGATACCTACCTATGTAAAATCTGAACTCACAAGAGAGTAATAATGAAGAGAACTAATATTTGCTTAGTACCTAAGTGAGTTTGATACTTAGGTCATCCCCCGCCCCAATTTTCCCACTAACCCCACATCACTTAGTAGTACCAATCACGGACATGAGCGTGGGAGAAATCTTTGACTTCTCTGTAATTTCTATCACTTATAATAAATATAAGTAAAGACAGTGTACTTATTTTCCAAATTCAGCTTTATGACAAATCCTATTGCCCCTTACCAACAAGATTGCCATCCCTAAGCCTCTCCTAGAAAGATGATCCATAGCTACCACCATGGATATTATTATCCTCATTTTACTGATGAGAAGATTAAGTAAACCACTCAGGGACATGGTTAGTGAGATGTCGAGCTCAGAAGTGAACACTTGTTTTTTTAACCCCAAAGTCTCCCCTTCTCCTATTGTACTACTTTATAAAATCACAACATGATAGATTTAGAAAGATGGGTTTAGAATTATAGAATGAAGACCATATACAGCTTATTATCTAGAAAGCTTAAGCCAAAGGATAAGCAATTCTGGCATTAGTGGTTGAATTCTCCTCACTAGAAAACATAAAAGTCTCTCAGCCAACAGTGGGTGAAGAAAATATTTCTATTCTTTTCCTAGTTTGAGATTTCTTTCAGATTGACATTCTGTTCCGTTTGTTTTTTACATTAGCTGATCTTCTGTAGCCCATGCTGCTTATATCTTAATTATCTCAATGTTATAGTAACTATATTCTTAGTTTAGCATTTAAATATTAATTACAGATAAGATTCATTCATTTTTCTTTACATAATTGTTACAGGCTCTCACTAAAATAATTTTTTAAATGCTATTTATATTTGAAGGGGAGAGAGACAGAGCATGAGTGGGGAGGGTCAGAGACAGAGGGAGACACTGAATCCAAAGCAGGCTTCAGGCTCTGAACTGTCATCACAATAGCCTGATGCGGGGCTCAAACTCAGGGGCCATGAGATCATGACCGGAGCCAAAGTCAGACGCCTGACAGACTGAGCCACCCAGCTGCCCCTGCAGGCTCTCATTTTAGATGCAATATTAATCAAGCACACTTCTTTCTCACCAAGTAGCTCTGTTATTACTAGGTACTGCATAGATCCATGTAACTCTAGAACATACTTTAATTTGCTCACTTCAAATGACTGGTTATCTTACTTGAAAATTAACTGTCTGTATTTGAGCTATTTCTGGCCTTTATTTCCTTGTATCTAGAAGGGAAATTTTGTATTATCCCTCAATTCTGGGAAGAATGCGCATAGTTATAATCTGATAAAGGTTTTCCACCTTGGGGTTGAATTCACTCACTGTTACCTCCAGTATGACAATCTTAATATTCCTGTCCTGATCACAACAGCTGACTGGATTGTTTTAAGCTCACTAAACAACCAGAACTCTTGAATAGAAAATTTCATCTACTCTCTGTCATTGTTCTTTACTCCTATTAATTTCCTCCTCAAAGCCATCTTCTTATGTTCTCTTTCTCATAGAAGCAATGGATAAATTTCATAAGCCTCAATTGATTTTGGTCAGGAAAAAACCCCCAAAAAACAGCCCCAGGAGTTTCATCTTGAAAGCTCTCCTTTTGTTTCCACACATACTTGTGTGTGTGCAAATGACCACAATATTGATCCACATGCACATCCCAGATCTAGATCTCTTGGGTTTGAATCTTGACTCTATAACCTACTAAGTATGTTTTTAAAGTTTACCCAAATATTTTTATATGTTTTGCAACTCTAGAATAAAGAAGATAATGAAAAACTGGCCCTTGAATCTGATTTAAGTTGTTAGGAAATATGTCTTTTGTTTTTTGTTTTTTAATTCTGGAGTCTATGCCTTTTCCTTCTGGATAAAAGAGGAGGTTTCCCTATACATGCAGAATTAAAAATGTAATAAAATGTAAGGCCACATTTTACTTTTGTGACAGTTCATTTTGAAGGTCAAGTTTTTGCTTTGCTTTGGTCCTTGCTGGAATCTTGTAAAAGGAGGACTCGAGGAGTATAAGAAACCTGTGAATGAATCTGAAACAGTGACTATTTAATATTCAATATGAAGTAGGTTTTTGTCTTTCTGTTTAGCTTTAATTTGTTCTTTCTAAAGCCGGCAAATATACCTAATATGTAACCAAGTATGCTATAAATCTAGCTCTTAACAGATGTTTAAATCATATGATCTCTTCAGAAGCAGGGTTTATGTGTTTGTTTGCTTTGTGTGTGGGGTCGTTTCTCATTTCTTTTCTGTGTGTGTGTCTAATGGTTTTAATGAAGTATAATTTACATACCACAAACACACTGTTAAGTGTACAATTCATTGCTTCTTAGTAAATTGACAGAATTGTGCAGCTATCATCACAATTCAGTTTTAAAACATTTTCATTGCCCGAGAAAGATCTTTCATTTGCGGTCACGCCCTATACCCACTCTCAGTGCCTGCAGCAAATTATGAGGAAAACATCTTCTTAGAAACGACCCAACTCCTCTGTTACCTACTCTTTAGGTAGGTCAACAGGCTAAGGGATTAACATTAGCAAATCAAAACCACACTAGCTTATGAAGTTCAATGCCTCCCTGTGATTTATTTTTTGTTTATTTTACATAAAGGTGGCATCGTTTACATCTAACATATGTCAGAAGGAAGTAAGAGGTGGAGCCAGCATGTTCCTTAGGCTGATTCTGTTTATCTCTAATTTCAACTCAATAAAAATGCATTTAAAATATTTCTTTGAACATAATTGAAATGTATAATTTTTAAGAAACATAAATTCATTTTTTTAGTGTTTATTTATTTATTTTAGGAGAAAGAGCACACAAGCAGGGGAGAGGCAGAGAGAGAAGGAGAAAGAGCATGTGAGAGAATCCCAAGTAGGCTCCACACTGCCAGCAGAGCCCAATGCACGGCCCCACCTGGCGAACTGTGAGATCATGACCTAGGCCAAAATTAAGAACTAGATGCTTAATCCATTGAGCCACCCAGGTGCCCCAGAAACATACATTTGCTTTTAAACACTCTTTCAAATGCATTAATTTTAAAAAATTATACTTTGAGTAAACACTTTTTCCCATACCATTCCAGTTTCCACAAATAATAAACAATGATTTCAGCTAAAATTTTAAATTCTGAAGCAAAAGGATCCCAGTATAAGTCACTGAGGACAAAGGTCAATGTCCCCATATGATTGACTGTACACAACTTGAACACTATAGTTAGTTAGAAGGTGGGCCTTTGAAAGGTAGTATGTGGATCCATTCAAAAAAGATATCTACCTCATCAACCTTGTTAGCCTTGCAGAAGGGGTTAATGCTTAGTGGACACATAGATTTCTATATTATTCATTAACAACCTGGAGAAAGGAATGAAAACATAAGGAGTGGGTTATCAACCTAATATTAGGAACTGTCTCATATCTCCCCCACCAGCTCACAGATGCTTTAAATGGTTTCATTGGATAGTAAAATCTTTGGTTCATGAAGATCAGAATTATCATATCGCTCTACGTACATATACTACCAAATACATAACACATAATAAAGAGCCTATATTTTAGAGAGACCATGCGATGACAGAATTAAAAGTATTTTGTAGTTGGGAGGAAGAAATCTGATTTGTGTTATAGACTAGAGAGGAGGAACAAGAGTACTTAATCCTTCTGTAATTAATTAGGAAGGTTTCACATAACCTGTAAAGACATTAAATCAGTAATAAAAAATCTCCCAACAAATAGAAGGAAGGTTTCAGGAAGAAGACAAAGTTCAGAAGTGTGTTGTAGGTATGTGATAGATTCAGATGCTACAAAATTGGGTATGAAATGACAACAGAGAGCTCTGGTGATATTGAAAAGAATGGAGTTTTGTTGCCAATGCAATGGCAGGAGCTCTATAACAATATGACCTTTTTCAACTCAATTTCTTTCTATTTAAGTTCACAAATATTTAGTAAAAGCTTATTATGTGAAAACCATGCTAGAGCCACAGGGAATGTACTAGGGCCATATAAGAAATGCAACGGGAGAATTTCTGCTCAATTAGAGCTCAACAAAATACAATTGTGGCCTAAAGCATACCAATCATAGTGTTGTCTGCATTTCTTTGGGGTCCAATCTTAAAAACTGTAAGGATTATTCATTTTTCACAAAGCTGAATAATAAAGACTTCAGATAGAGGGGCCCCTCTAGGCAATGCTAAAAATTTCTGAGGCTCTCAATTTTTCTTTGCAACCTTGAAACTCTGCAAGGTAAAATTTCCACAGTTTTCAAACTGTGCCAAATTTGATAAAGCCAGTCACCAAATCCAAATCCAAATTTGAAATAATGTATAGTTAGGAATTCCCAAGATCTCCAGTGACTCTTTAACCACATGTATGAAAGTTGCAGGACAATGTTGACATTGTATGGAAGTTCTGAGGTCCAAACTGGAGGAAAGGAGGGAGTCGTGGTAAGGAGGAGCACTGTGGGACAGCTGACTTTCGAGATGGGTTATGGAGGCAATCAGAAAGTGTTTCTTTGCCAGGCCTCCTGATAATTTCTTCCACACTCCCAATATTTTTCAGGTCATTCTCTTTTATCCAAGAAAATCTATTAAAGAACACCCTACTAAAGAACAAATGAGACAACCAGGCAATTAGAGAAGAAATTTAAAAATATATGGAAACAAATGAAAATGAAAATACAACAATCCAAACTCTTTGGGATGCAGTAAAGGCAGTCCTAAGAGGAAAATACATTGCAACGCAGGCCTATCTCAAGAAACTAGAAAAAGTGCAAATATAAAATCTAACAGCTCACCTAAAGGAACTAGAAGCAGAGCTGCAAGAATACCCAAACCTGGCAGAAGAAGAGAAATAATAAAAATCAGGGCAGAAATAAACAATATAGAATCTAAAAAAACAGTTGAACAGATCAGTGTAACCAAGAGTTGTTTTTTTGAAAAAATAAACAAAATTGATAAACCTCTAGCCAGGATTCTCAAAAAAGAAAATCTATTCGTTAGTGAAACAATTGGCTGACTAAGCATCATCTTTTTAAAATACATATAACTTTCAAAAAAAAATAAAATAAAATAAAATACATATAACTTTCAAGAGAATAAGAAAGCCTGGACCCTGAGGTGGCTCAGGGAGTTGAACGTCTGACTCTTATTCTCACAGCCCTGCATTCAGCTCTGTGCTGATGGGGTGGAGCCTGCTTGGGATCCTCTGTCTCCCCCTCTCTCTGCTCATGCTTTCCTTCTCTCTCCTGCTCATGCTCTCCTTCTCTCTCTCAAAAGTAGTTAAACATTTACAAAAGAGAGAGAAAATAAGAAGGACAGTAGTTATTCATAAGCTAATGAGAATTAATTCTAAAATGTTTACTATAATTGTTTTCCTCTTAATAACTTAAAAGCAACTACACTGTCACAATGGTAGTTTTTATTTGTTAGAATAGTTATAAAACAACAAAATGTGTGTGTGTGTGTGTGTGTGTATTGTTCAGAATTTTAAATTTTTAAAGTTTTTTCAAACTTACACTTATTAGTTAACATATACTACAATAATGATTTCAGGAATAGAATTTAGTGATTCATCACTCACGTAATAACACCCAGTGCTCATCCCAAGAAATGTCCTCCTTACTGCTCATCACCCATTTAATCCATCCCCCCCATCCAAAACCTCTCCAGGAACCCTCAATTTGTTCTCTGTATTTAAGAGTCTCTTATGTATTGTCTCCCTCCCTGTTTTTATATTAGTTTTGCTTCCCTTCCTTTATGTTCATCTGTTTTGTATCTTAAATTCCACATATGAGTGAAGTCATATGATATTTGTCTTTCTCTGACTGACTTATTTTGCTTAGCATAATACCCTCCAGTTCCAAATACATTGTTGTAAATGGCAAGATTTTATTCCTTTTGATCGCTGAGTAATATTTCATTGTGTATGGATATGCCACATCTTCTTTATCCATTCATCAGTTGATGGACATTTGGACTCTTTCCATATTTTGACTATTGTCAATATCATTGCCATAAATATTGGGGTACATTTCGAAGAATGCTTCTTCGAAACAGCACTCCTGTATCCTTTGGATAAATATCTAGTAGTGCAATTGCTGGGTCATAGGGTAGTTCTATTTTTTGAGGAACCTCTACTTAAGTTTATTTATTTGAGAGAAAGAGAGTGATACCATGAGCAGGGGAGCGGCAGAGAGAGAGGGAGAGAGAGAATCCCAAGAGAGGCCCCCCAAGATGCTGGGCCCAGTCTCACAAACCATGAGATTATGACCTGAGCTGAAATCAAGACTCAGATACTTAACTGACTGAGCCACCCAGGAGCCCAAGAACTTTAAATTTAAAACTAATTATCACATGCATTAGCTAGTTTGATGCTCATAAATATCATGTGACAAAAGACACTCTTGGTTGATTATTACCAGTTGTTTGCATGTAAAATCCCGATTTGGGGTATGCTCCACATCTCCTTGTAACTCAGGGCTTTAGCAAGAAAAGCCTAAACCAATCATGGCTTATCACCTGTCTTACCAGTGACTGGTTTGGGGTGAGCATGTAATTCATTTCTGGTGAATGAGATATGGGAGAAATCTGCTGAAGGGCTTCCAGAAAAGTTTACTTTGATCTAAGGGGAAAAAGGGTAAAGGACTAAGGGGAAAAAAGATAAAGGACACACAGGAAGAAATAAGTCCACTTTCTTTCATCATATATGGAATCATATAATAATAATTATATATTGTTATATTTGCATGTGAGACCACACTTTAGGAGAGAAGAAAACCAGAACTGAGGAAGCCATTTTACAACCAGGAGATTGTTAAGTCACCATGTTGAAAATGGCTGACAGAAAGATGGAAAGTTCTAGAGTCTTTAGTCGTGTTATTTAGCTGCCAATTTAAATATTCCAGTAGCTTCACACCCTTAGGATATTTTGTTATATGAATGACTTCATCTAACCTTATTGGTTAAAGTGATTTGAGTCAGAGTTTTAGGTTACTACTAACTGACATCACAATGATACATGTGAATTGGTTAGATTCCTGATTTAGAGATATGGTAACTGAAGTTCAAAAAGTTAAGGAATTTATCTAAGAGCCAGAGGATAAGCTATAGACATGTGACATATTTGCAATTTCACATTCCAAGGGTCATATGCCTTCCATTTAATGCCATGCCAATCTTACTGAGAAGAAATACTAAATAGATTTTTATTAGATGGATACTTTGGAAAACCAAATAGATTTATACTTTTATTCTCTCCAAAATATAAATGTTGTGCTAGAGGCCTTAGGGCATTAAAATTGGAGCTCAGAAAAGGGGTAGCATGGTATCATTCTCTTAATTTGCCTATCTTGGAATTTTCTCTACAGCTGGCCTGAAACTCATGAGAAAGCTGAAACTCTCTTCCTCCTCCTTCTTTCTATTTCACGTGTACTTTTATTCCCAGGACCCCGCATACTGGTGAGTAGTACTGGTAATTCAGCCACATTCTGTTTAATAGAGCCCTATTCAGCCAGGTAACTTAGTTGGAATCTCATGATGACAAAGAAAAAAATCCACTTAAACTAAGAAAAAATACAAATGTATTAAAGAAGAAATGGGGGAATCTCATGGAACAGAAAGCGTACTGCTTGACTGAATAGGGGTTTGGAGCCAGGTGTTAGAAATCTATCAGGAACTGTATGAGCCATGACATAGGAGTCTCTGCATCACCATAGGCTCTGTTCTCTAATTTATGTCTCTTTCTGTTCAGACCACCTTTGCTCTACTCCTCATGCACAGAGGGCCCAAACCTGCAACATCCTATCCCTCGCCAACCCACCAGTACAGATCTAACATGACTTTCCAGGCAAATGCTCTGTTTTAATGGACCTAATTCTGCCCATATCTCAATCCTTAGTCCTGAATTCCTCAGAGAGAGAATAGTTCTGGCCAAGCTGATTCTCTGGATTGGCTTCACTCTAACCAGATATCTAACTTTGTTCAATCAGCTGTGACCATAGGGTGATAGCCATATTGAAACATCATCACCTGTACAGTAAGGGACAGTTCTGAAAGAACAAGCCATGGCTGGGAAATATCCTCAAATGGAATCTGACCAGTATTTGAAACTTTGTTTTATTGAGTTTCTTAATGATTCTGAAGTTTGTAATAGCTAATTTGTAAATAAAAATTTAAATGTAATTTGGTCATAAGTAGGAGACTCCCTTCTACTGATAAAGGGGGAAAAAACAACCAGACATCCTTGATGAAGATGATTACTTTATGTGGATAATGACAAATAAATGGCAAAAACCTCGGAAGTGTATCTCACCATTTTTCAAAATGCTGTTATCTGTGTAATTTATAATTATCCATGACATTTAGTATATACACTATAAATACAAAATATTTTTAATATGTACATATTCAAGGAGAATGGAAATGAATATAGTTTATGTGGAAAGTACATTAAAAACTAAATTCCTATATGGATTATTTGCTTGTGTTAAAGTAACTCAGCAATGTGCCTTCAGAACTATATATGTAATGTTAAGATTCAGATAAATGTGTGATATACAGCCCTGTAATGACATCAAAAAATATAACATATATTTTAAAGTGGTGAAAATAAGTAATGTGAAAGCTAGATCACACTACAAATAATGCCAAGTGTACAAAATATATAATTTAAGTCAAATAAAAATGCCCATATGTGAAATAAATTGAAATTAAATGTTAATGAAAGTTAGGGAAATACAGGTATAAAAACTGTTAAGACTTGTATAGGTTGTAAATTTTCACCATTAGGTTTTTTAAGCTGAAATTCATGTTCTATATGTGTCAACACCAGTATGAATTTTGTTTATCAAAAGTGTTTTTCAAGCACCACAAATTTTAGGGGCACAATGACTCAGATCATAAATTCTGACATGATATATGAATCTATGAAAATATATATTATATATGTAGTTATATATGTGAAAATGTATTAGGGAAAACCTAGCCAACATGAAATTCCTTTTGTAAATTGAAGTAGGCAATAATATAGTTCTTTGTGAGATTTACAGAGAGTTTGAAAAGAAATGCTATGCCGAGTAGATCTTTTGAAAAAGTAATGACTTAAGATTTCAGAGTGAGATGACAGGAAATGTCAGAATTAAATCACACAGATTCATGTGCTATACATAGAGGGGTTATCCAGGATGGGAGCTGTTTCAGCATAAAAATGAAAGTAAAAATCATACCATCCATTTAGAGAAATCAGAACCACACAAACATTTACCCAGTACTGTAAAAACAAATTTCCCACTTTTTTTCCCCGTAAGATAGGGCAATTTCATTCCTTTGTTAATTTCTATTTTCACTAATCTCTCTGCCCTCCCTGAGTTGAGTGAATATGCCCAAATATCATGCAAAAAAAAGCTTTCTTGTTTCAGCTTAATTGGAACCTCAAAACAGAACAACCCAAGGGATTCCTGACTGAGCATTGCAGACACGAAGTGTGTGGCATGTTCCGATCAGATTTTGGATAAGAATGTGAACTATGTTTATTCACATGCTCTTAAATCTCCAGAATCTTTAGGCCAAATCTTCCATGACTTTGACTAAAGAGTGACATTTTATACTATAAATGGGGCCGAGTCTGCCGTGACTACACCAGACACTTCCTTTGGAAGCTTGAGCCCTTCCAACGCCTTCAGCCAGGAGCCGAGGCACAAGGGTTCCAGGGACCCCACATCCCAGATGGAATGTGAAATAACTTCAACAGCCACTACCATTTTGCACAGGGCCATCAGGACACTAACTGCAAATCCACCAGGACACCCCAAATGGATGCTGCTGGGAATCCTCAGCCACTTCTGGCCCCCTAAGGGCCAGTTAATTCTGTCTCTCATGCTTATAATTGTAGGACAATAAGCAATATGCAAACACTTCTAGTCACCTAATTCTTCACTGTTTGATCTGTGCTTCCCTTTCTGTGTCTTGTGTTCCTACTCCGTCTACTTTTTTCTCTTGTCAATTCCCAGTTCTGTTCTTTGAAACTTAGCACTCATTTGCAAATCAACTTTCCTACATTATTAACTTTCTCACATTTACTCGATGGTGGTTTCTCCTCTCACGTGTATATTCCTTTGTAATAATCATCTTCTTGAGGTAGAATTTACATTTTACAAAAGCCCTAGATTTTAAATTTATGCTTCCATGAGTTGTAAATACCTTGACTACCTCTCCAATCAAAATATAGAACATTTCCACCATTCCATAAAGTTCTCACAAGCACCTTTCCAGGCAACTGCTTACACTTCCCTCTAAGCAAGCATTTTTACTTTTTTTTTTTAAATGTTTATTTATTTTTCAGAGAGACAGAGACAGTGTGAGTGGGAGAGGGGCAAACAGAGAGGAAGAGACAATCCCAACCAGGCTCTGCACTGTAGCACAAACCCAATGCGAGGCTTGAACCCACAAACTGTGAGATCATGACCTGAGCTGAAATTAAGAGTCATATGCTTAACCAACTGAGCCACCCAGGTGCTCCACATTTTTACTTTTTTATTTTAAATGTTTATTTGTTTATTTTAAGAGAGAGAGAGAGAGAGAACAAGAATGAGTAAGGGAGCGACAGGGAGACAGAGAGGGAGAGAATCTTAAGCAAGTTCCACACTCAGGACAGAGTCCCATGTGGAGCTTGATCTCATGACCCTGGGATCATGACCTGAGCCAAAATCAAGAGTTGGACAATTAACCATTAGCCACCCAGGCGCCCCTAAGCAAGCATTTTCAAATTTCTGTTACCATAGATTAGTCGAGTACTTCGTGCAAAAGCAACCATATAGTGTGAATTCCTTTGCCTGACTTCTTTAGCTTAGAATGTTTATGAGATTTGCCTGTGTTGTTTGTATCAGTCATTCATTCTTTTTACTGTTGAACAGTATTCTATTGTATGGCTTTTCCACCAAACATTTGGGTTTTTTGAGTTTTTTTGCTCTTGGGATTAAATCTGTTAGGAACATTTATTTACAAATTTTTTTACAGACATATGTTTTCATCTCTCTTGAGTCTTAGGATTGGATTGCTAATTCCTTAGGTATCTGGTTCTTATAAAAATTAACCATGACCCTCAGGTTTTATAAATCAATCTAGTGAGTTTATTTAAGGTTAAGTTCACCTGTGAGAACTGGATTCCCTCTAAGCATGATGACAAATGGGACTTCTAAAACTGAAGAGCAAGCCTGAGTTGTGACAAATGAATCATGGAAAGCTCCCATGAGGAGTCATTTCTGGATGCCAGCTGACCTTCACACCATGTTTCTCTTCTGCTCCCCTGCAGATCATATGTATTGTCATTTGAAGCTCTATATATTTTACCTGTGCTGTCTGTCATGTGTCATACTCTCACCCTCATTCCACCGTCCACTGTGTCACTGTTGGGAGGAAAACTTTTCCTCTTCCAACCGGAGTTCAGTGATTGGGGGCCTGCAAATTAACTGACAACAGATTAACAGGAGAGAAAACAGGGCTCCTTTATGTGTGCATTGCATACATGCAAGAATGCTTAGTGGTGAGTATTTCACTCAACAGTCAGAAATAAAGTTTATCAGAACTTGACAAAGAGGCGGTGAGTGTGAGGGAGGTGTGTAAAGTATCTTTTTTTCTTTTAAAAAATTTTTTACATTTATTTATTTTTGAGCGACAGAGAAAGGCAGAGCACAACTGGGGGAGGGGGGCCACCCAGGCACCCCGAAATGTGTAAAGTTTCAATGGGAAGATGTGGAAGGTTATGTTGGGCTTTTGATACTGATGGAAAAGGGCAGTCTGTCTCCATGGCAGCTGAATTCACAGGAAGCTTCCTCAGAGTGGGGGTTATTGGCAGCTTTATTTTCTGGAGGCTCTGCTTTAGTCAGATAAGAGAAGTTCAGATAAGACTACTTTCTGCATCTTGTTAGCACAAATGTTTTCACTTTAACATAACCTTTATGCCAGCTCTGGGAGTCCAAGTGGGTCCCCATATTTCCCCTATCTTAAAATTTTACAGTACGTTTGACAAAAAAAAGAAGCTAGGTTGATTGCTATGGAGAGATTCAGGTTATAAGTTGTAAGGTAGGAGGTCTGCAAAGCGAGAGAAAAACAAACATTAATGCCTGGAGCAGACTATAAACTGAGTTTTTATGTCCAGAAGGCAGCTAGTCAAGGTTTCCAGACATTGGGATTGAAGCATCTTTAGTGAGAGGAGTCGTGGTAATGTCACAATAATGGTCATTTCCTGGAGCAGAGATTGGAAGATGCAAGTATTGGGTGAACTTTCTGAGGAGCTCATACTGTTCTGGTGATAAAACCTTTGAAGTTATATCAAGTCATCCAACTTCAGCTTACAGGGATTCAGGGAAAAGGCTACTATAGTTCTCAGTGATGCCAAGTCAGGAGAGTGGGAGAAAAATTGGAAGCATTAATTACTGACAAAATGTGCAAGGTGGCAGGATCCAGTCTACAAAGAGGTGAAAAATAGCTCAAAGACAATGAGCGAGACTAGAATCTGATGACTCACAAGACTGGGTTACAGTTTTCCATTGAAACACAACATTTCTCTCTACAATCACCCACATTTTGATCAAACATAATCAAAGTAAAATAATCCTTTTTTACAGAATAAATCTAGTCTCTTTAAATTTGGCCTCATCATTTAATAAGTGCAGCAATAATGATAGTTGACTACATGGGTCTTTTAAAGTTTGCTTTGCTGGAACTTTTATAAAGAATTTCATTTTTTTAATTTTTAAAAAATGTTTTATTTATTTCTGAGAGAGAGAGAGGCAGCGTGAGCAGGGGAGGGTCAGGGGGAGGGGGAGATACAGAATCTGAAGCAGGCTTCAGGCTCTGAGCCAGCTGTCAGCACAGAGCCTGATGCGGGGCTTGAACCCACCAACTGTGAGATCATGACCTGAGCCAAGGTCGGACGCTTAATCGACTGAGCCTCCCAGACGCCCCTTATGAGGAATTTCAGATTGGACTTTTAAAAAAGCTCTCAAGGCTAGTGTGTCAAACTAAGAACTTGCCATCAGATTTCACCTATAGTATCTATAGACTTGGGTGAATTCCTCTCTTCTCAGAGTCCCTGAAATAGCCTAAGTTTTCTGGGCCTGCCAGGAAGTTACCTTCCCTATGTATCTACAATGCATGGAAACTTGTAAGTCAGGTAAGAGGTCATTTTTTCCAAGAAGGCTTTGTAAACATTGATTCCATAAAGCCAATCTTTGTTCTTTAAAACTGTCTGCTCGTATCTGATTTTGTGCTCATCATTCTTAAATATGACATTCTAATAAAACCTTAGGAATATAACCAATTTTCCCAACTATGACTACTACAAAGAGAATAGATTCTTACTGAACTTATGCAAATAACTATATTGCCATGAAAATAAGAATGTTCAATAAGAGTTTCTGAATTATGGAAGAATCAGGTAGGGAGAACAATAGAAATGTTTTATTTTTGTTTACAAAGGTATAATCTACTAAGTTGTTGTGAGTTACGGATAACTTAAGTGAAAAGAGAAAGGGATTCCTTAAATCCAGAGAACAGAACATTAAAGAACTAGCAATGTTCCAAACAAAAGGCTATAAAAATTAGAATCATTCTTTGTCCGTTTGGTCCCATGTAATTAATTCTTGTTCTGCTTGTTGTTGGTTTAGTAGTTTTATGAATCCATACGCTTCTCCACCAGTGTTCTGGACATGCTTATTCAGTCCCACGGTATGATCTTTCTAAAAAAACTTTTTTTTAATGTTTATTTATTTTTGAATGAAAGAGAGACAGAGTATGAGCAAGGAAGGGGCAGAGAGAGAGAGAGAGGAAGATACAGAATGTGAAGCAGGCTCCAGGCTCTGAGCTGTCAGCACAAAGCCCATCGTGGGGCTCGAACTCATGATCCCTGAAATCAATGACCTGAGCTGAAGTTGTACGCTTAACCAACTGAGCCACCCAGGGACCCCTCTTCTTAAAGTGATTTAAGCAATGCCATCAGAAGCTTGTAGCAGAGTACCCATCATAATCTTTTACATGGATCTTTGGGACAGTCTCTTTTGTGGATAAAGTATCCTGGCTTGTTGCTGATTATAAGAGCTGTCAGGAAAGCACTAGAATAAAACAATAACTATTTGTGAGCAGCAAACGATTTAAAATGGCTGCTATTAACAATTTGATGAGAGTTCATTATTATAAAGATAACTTGATTGACAAAGAAAGGTTGTTTCTGTAACATACAACACTTCGAGATAATAGCTGGAGTTACAATTGATAACATCACATCAGAAGATACTATGGACAGCTGACAAATTTCTATTAATTTTCTACAGTTTTGGAATATATTAACAACATGTACCCAGGTTAATATAATCCAGGGAAGGTTAAGTATCCTTCTTATTTAATAATGTTTCTATGCAATTAAGCATAAAATAAACCTATTTCTTAAAAATATCTCTTTTTACAAAATGAAAGAACAAATCCTTTGTGATATTCCAGGGACTCTGTGGGAAATCTCAAAGGCAGTTCAAGATCAAGATTTTATTGAAGATTTGAGTTGGGCAAGATAAAATAGCAAAAGTTGTCAAAAATGACAAGAAGTTTGAATACTTGATTAAATGGGATCAGAGCCCACTGTGAAACAGTACTTAGTATTCAACCAAACCAACAGTAAAAGACTTCAAAAGTACATTTAGGAGGTAACGTAACTGTGAAAAACAAAAACAAAAACAAAACACAAGTTAGCTTGCTTAACACTGAGATTTGATTCTCTCAAATAATCGAAGGGGTTGAGAACAGCAACCTCCTCTCCCCCTGAATGTGCCACTTTGGCATGTGAGTTATTTTGAACCAAAGGCACCTGAGACCCTGTGGCTCAAGAGAAACTTCTGTCCCTCCTGTAACCACATGGAAGACACTAAATTGGGTGTCTTTCCCAGAATAAGGTTTATTAACAGAGATAAATTTTATCTGTATGGCAGGGCAAACATCTAATTACCAAATATCCACTTTTCTGATGGCCCTGTGAAGTGCATTCCTTTCCTCTGGAATCCCAGAGCCCTGCCCCCTCCTCCTTAGTTCAGAATATACCTCAGTTTCCCTGATTGTCTTTGGAATTTCAATGTCTGTGTGGATTCCCCGCATGTAAACTATTAAATTTCTGGTGCCAACCCAATTTAATTCTTAGTCCAGCTAGAAGAAACTTTGAGGGGACAGGTATTCTCTCACCTACATAATCAAGGACATTATAATGACAACATAAAGCACAAAGTAAAGGCACTGATTCTTTGGGATTTTATTTTTTGATCGAAAGCTTTATTAAGTTTTAATTAAATTCCAGTTAGTTAATATACAGAGTAATATTAGTATCAGATGTATAACATAATTCAACACTTCCATACACCACCAGCTACTCATCACAAGTGCTCTTGTTTTTGTTTTTTGCTTTTTGGTTTTTTTTACTGTCGAGGAGGAAGACCTTTCTGTGCCCTATGAGGTCCTTCCAGTTGGACTTAGAACCAAATTGACACAAGACAGATTCACAGGAGACCATCATAAGAGTATGTAAGGGGAATCCACACAAAGATGAAATTTCAAAGACAATTAGTCAACATTCTGCTTATTTGAGCTAAGGAGAGGGACAGGTTCTGAGGATACACAGAGGGGAAGGCCATTAGCAAGGTGAAAGGAGATGATCTGAAAGATAAAGCTTGCCCTATTATGCCAAGAAGTCTCTTAGCTAAAGGGGAGTCTGTTAATAGTTCTCTTCCTGGTACACGCTCTGTTTCCAACATAAATTTAGGTGCTTGAGGATCAGGAAGAGAGCTTTTCCTGTATCTGTTGGGGTTTGATTACTTCTAACTCAAAATAATGTTTATGCCAAAGTGGCCCATCTAGGGTCAGCCTGTCCTTGGCCCCCACACCACAGAGATTGATCAAAAGGTAAGGAAATATTTTTTACAATTTCTTATTAAGAGCAGACCAATTATCTAAGAACACTAGTACACTAGTGTACTAGTATACTATTGACATTAAAGCTCCTTTTAAAAACCTATACTCCTGACGCCTGGGTGGCTTAGTCGGTGAAGCGTCCAACTCATGGTCTCTGCTCAGGTTATGATCTGAATGTGGGTTCAAGCCCCACATTGGGCTCTGAGCTGACAGCACAGAGCCTGCTTGTTATTCTGTCTTCCCCTTTCTTTCTCCCCCTTCTCTGCTTTCTCACTCTCTCTCTTTCTCAACATAAATAAACTTAAAAAATTTAAAATTAAAATTAAAACTTGTAATAAATCCATTCAATCTTAGCCAGCTTGACCCTGTGAGACAGCATTCTCTGTCTCTCCTTTCTTTTTCTTTCTTGCTTTCTTCCCCACAAACCCTTTACTACCGTCTAGATCCATTCAGGTTTTTGTCCTTAACCACCTTCTTTCTCATTCTGAAACAACCTTTGAACAGCATCTGAACCAGTACTTTAGGATGATACTACTCTCTCTCTCTCTCTCTCTCTCTCTCTCTGTCTCTGTCTCTGTCTCTCGCTTGTTACCTTAACGAAAACACGTTCCTATATTCCTTGAAAACCTTTGTGCAGAAATATTATCATTCACCCTTATTATTCATAGTTAGTTGTATCCTTAAAGTTAGTTTTCTAAAATGGAAATGAAATCATAGAACTATCTGACATTCAACAGTTGCAAAGTATCACCTGGTAGATAAAGTTCAAATTCCTATCCATGGGAAGGTGCTCTTGACAAAGATTTTGGCTAACTTTCTAGTGTTGCTCAATCACATACCCTCCCCATATCCTCTGCTTTATTTTAGCCATAGTACTAAGGGCTATTCCTTGAACGGATCGTGCCTTTTCGTGCCTCCAAGTCTTAGCGCCTGGTAACCATGCTCCCTTGAATCTCCCTTCTACTTCTCACAGCAGGCAAACTTCTATCCCTCCTGCAAGAGTCAGTGCAGTCATTTCCTCCTCTGTGAAGACTTTCTGGATTTCTTTATTCATACTTGACGCTTCAGGGCTCCCATTGCAGCTTATACCCCGCTTCCTTCCAGTAACTTTCCCAGGGTATCATTTTGTCAATTTTCATGTTTGGCTGCATTTTGATATCCATGGACTCTCAAGGGCCAGAATCTGATCTTTTCTTCTATGGGTCGCCATCACCCATCACAATGCCTTGCAAAACAGTTGTTGCTCAATAAGCAGTTGTTGAGTGAATGAGTGCATACATGAATGATGTTCTCGAGCACTATTTTAGCCCATGCCTTTGGGGAAAGAAGGTCCAGCAACAGACGTCATTGGCAGTAAGAAGAGGACTTTTACTTGAATGCAAATCCAGGAGGCTTATATGTGATCGTGCATTCAAGTATTCTTTTATTTTTATTTTGAGCCTTTGAGTAACCAGTGACAGGAGCAGAACAGATAATATTTTCATTTCATATTTGATAGGTGAGGAAATAGGCTCAGAATGGTTCAGGGTCATAGAGCTGGGCAGGGACAAAGATGAAGCTAGAACAGTAGTGCCTAGAAATAACAACATCTACTCCACCTTTTTCTGATTTTCGTTATGTTCTTCTTTTTAAGAAGTGTATTTTCATTAACACGCATGCACGCATGCGCACACACACTGAACTAAGTCATAACACTATAAGACACAAACTAGAGGGGCGCCTGGGTGGCTCAGTCGGTTGAGCATCTGACTTCGGCTCAGGTCATGGTCTTGCTCATGGGTTCAAGCCCCACTTTCGGCTCTGTGCTGATGGTTCAGAGCCTGGAGCCTGCTTCAGTTTCTGTGTCTCCCTCTCTCTCTGCCCCTCCCCTGCTCACATTCTGCCTCTTTCTCTCTCTCTAATAAATGTTTAAAAAAGGCATGAGCTAGAAAGAACCCTAGAAATCATGTGATCCTCCTCCTTATAATAAAAGAGTGATGATTTATCTTCCCACCATGAGACAGACACCATCTACATCATCTCATTTAATCTGAACTGGTCTCTTTCATCACCAGTGTTCCTTCTTCACGGTGGCAGATAGGTACCCTTTTGTCTCACTGAAGCCTTAGGAGCAAGTAAAACATACTTCTAAAGGCTGTACATTCCTCACGATGTGACATCCTCCTCCCTTGCAGAAGGACTCTTGAGGTGCCTGGGCGGCTTAGTCACTTGAGCACCCGACCTTTGATTTTGGCTCAGGTCATAATGCCAGGGTCGTGAGATCAAGTCCATGTCGAGCTCTGTGCTGAAAGCCTAGAGCCTGCTTGGGATTCTTTCTCGCCCTCTCTCTCTGCTCCTCTCCTGCTCACACTCGTGCACCCTCTCTCTCTCTCTCTCTCTCTCTCAAAATAAAGTTAATAATAATAATAATAAAAGAAGGTCTCTCTCTTTCTCTCCCTCTTTCTCAGCTCCATCCTCCTCCCTGCCCTCAAACATTCCCCAGGCCTGGTAGCGGAAGAGTCATACCTAGCACATTTTTGTAGTCCCAAACTTTCACACCCTGAATGAACCATTAAGGGCAGCCCTCTGATTTGTATGCAGACCAAAAGACAGTCTAAGCTGTCATTTGTGAGCCTAGAAGGCAAACGTGAACCAACATGTCAGCCAAGTTCTTATACTTGTATCAAAGGAAGGACAATGGAAACCACCTTCACCTTGGCCATATCACTTCCTCAACTTAAATATAGTCAAGCACAAGCACCTGGGGTGCCTGGCTGGCTCAGTCAGTGGAGCATGCCGTTCTTGACCTCAGAGCTGTGAGGTCGAGCTCGTGCTGGGTGTAGTGACTATATAAAAATAAAATCTTAAACATATATTTAAGGGTATTTAAGTACCTTTCCCAGAATAAGGCATATTGCCACAGTGACTGATTTTTATAGGTATTGTTGTTTTGTTTTAGATTTTACTTCTTGTTTTATGTTTTCTGACCCACTGTCACGCCAACTATAGCCCAGTCCTACGGGGTGTGGCAGCTCGAGTAGAGTTTCAACGGAGCATAAAACAATGGAAGTCATTGTGAGTAGATAGAAGTAAGGTCAGAAAGAAAAGAATATCTAAAATTAAGGTTGGGAAGGGTAAGTGTATATTACTAAAAAGATAAAATAAAAAGCAATATCATGCTCGAGTCACAAAGTTCATTACCACTCCTGACTCAGTTAGGTATTTGTAAAGGACCGTTAATTGTTAAACAATCAGCAAAAACATGGATTTGCTTTGTGTGTTTTATTTCTGTTTTGTGCACTTACATACAATGTCTATTAATATCAAAGACATAGGTATTTTCTGGTTTTTTATGGGCACCCGCTGTTTCTCCATACAAGGGTATGGAGAATTTATAGCAGAATCTGAAAATGAAAGCACGCTGTAATACTTTCGAAGTCTAGTATACACGTTTGTTGTACTTTTCTGCAGGTGGCAAAAGAGATTAAAACACAGGAAGTTTTTTTCTGATAAAGTCTACTTTTCTGTCATGGAAACCTCACAGTGAAATAACATTAGATGTGTGAAATGTAAATGCATCTTTTTCATTTGAAAATCTAAATGTGCTTGTCTGTGATTTTCATGACAAAACAAAAGCTTTCTGTACTTTTTACCAAAGTAAATTACTATTGTAGATTACCTAAATCAGAAGCATCGCGACTGATAAGAGTTTTGCAGGATAGAATAGAGCAGGAAACCAGTTTCTTTGGAGGTAGACGTGTTTCCTCTCTCCTCCTCTAAAAAAGAAGCCAAGTGGTAGACAATTTTATTATCTGAAAGCAGCCTAATTGTTTATTATAGACTGCAGTCATATTAATTCTTAATTCAAGTCTCTTTATGTAATTTTCAATGTAAGTTTAATACAAGGAGCAGAAGCTTTTGTATGTAACTTATCAAAGATAATAAAAGCAATGAAAGCTGGATTTGTCTTTTAGGCTTGCAAAAAAAAAAATCCTACCAAATTTACACAGAGAAAGTGATATACAGTGATGACACAGCTATACTCCTGTTATCAGAAAATAACACAATTGAATTGCACTGGGCCAGCTCAAGTTGTCATATCATGTTGCTATTGTTTCTTATGAAATAAATAGCTTTGTTTATCATGAGCCGATGTGACATGGCAGTGCAAAAATCGTATTCCATGCCGTGGCTTCAGGGAGGAGAGCAGATGTCACCATTCAAGTAAACCTGCAAAAGCCTTTGGAATTCCCATTTATTAAAGCCCACATTCTTTGCACCTTTCTCACTAGCTGGTCTACATCCTCTGCAGCCAAATTCACAAATATCCTCACGGATAAACCAATAGAAGTGCCCATCCAGAAAAACAAAGGCCTTTCTTAAGAAACGCTGGAATACAAATTGATTTCACCAGGGGCAACCCAAGTGCACTGTGTAATGTACACTTACTTATAACCAATTAACCTGTTCTTTTACCACCGTTAAAATGCAGCTTTTAAAAATTGCTCTGTGCCTTTACATATAAAAATACAGGGCAGAAATCTCGCAACGCACCATTCATAATAATAATTTCATTTACCTGTCTCTCTACCTCCTCTTGATATTTCTCATTTTATCTCCAGCATCTTGTGGCTTTTCTTTTGTAAGCTGCATTATAGAATCTTACAGTGAGGGTACGATAATGAAGAAAAACAAAACTAATGGGAAAAAATTATAATTAAGCAGTCCATAGCACATTTCTGCATGAAGCAATAAAGGCAATTTACAACATTGGTCGTATCTATAGGAAAAGCTTTTGTTGTGCTAAGGCACATTTTTATGCTGATAAACTATTGAACTAGAGTGCACTCATAATGGCTTTCCCATAATATAACTCTGTTCTGTGTCCTGAGGTGAAGATAAGAGAGAAAAATAAAAATCAAAGTAAATTGATAATGGGTGTTTCTTTTTCCACTGAAAAGTGGAAAAATTCATGTACTCCTTTGTAGATGCACAATAAATGGTCATTTTTATTTGTGTATATATATGTGAAAAACATAGACTATTTTTAACCTCTATATGCAAGTAAGAGATACAAAATGTATTTTATATGTATATGTAATATACATTATATATACATTATGTAATATACATTATATATATGTATATATATAAATACCTTGGGAGAGACTATAAGACAAGATGCCATAATTATAGGGCTCATATTCATGGAATACATTTCCTACTTAAATCTCAAGGAATCCTTTAAAAGGTTAATTTCCAAAACATGCTTACTGATTACTGTTTACTTTCCCTACCTTAGAGATTTGTGACCCATGATAGAATGGGAAAAGGAGTTTGCACACATTCACATAATAAATAGGTGAGCTAGTCTGCTACAGTGTTTGACACCTCATCTTGATAATAACATCCCAATTCTTTGCTACCCTCCACTGAACTTAGTCTTCATGGGACTTGGAAGCCAATGGGTGTGCCTATGGACGAAGCTAAGTCAGTCCAGTTAGACTCTTCTTGGAATAGGAATCTTGAACAGAGTGTCACCAGAATAGAAAATTGTTGGATCTGACTCCTTCTGATCTCAGAGTCCTGGAAAAATTGGTCACAAGTTCCTGTAAACCAGACCCAAATGCCCATCCGGAGATCTTACTTTCCAGGGTTTGATAGTCATGATTTTCCTCTAGTTCTATGAGCTACCCTAAACACTTCCAATAACTCTCTTTTTTTCTTTCATGCTTAGATTATCTAGAATAGCTTTCTGTTCCATGCATCCAAAGAACCCTGACTGAAATAGTTAGCAACACTTTCTACTCTATTTGCAAAATTTTCTATCCCATATACAAGCCATTGGGCTGCTCCAGACAATTCTCCTTTTCCAATATGTAGGAAAGGAATTCTGAAGTGTGCCTGTGATACAATCAATAAAACCTCTGTCAGAAGTCAGTATTGAACTTCAATTCTAGTTTTTCCTGATTAATTTTAGACCTTTTTTCAAATCATTGAATATCGCTGAGCATCAGTTTTGTCATTTGTAAAATTCCTGTTTAGTTACGTTGAGGATCAACTGAAATATGACTTATTTGAAAATCCTTTGGAGGTTGCACAGCATCATCCAACTGGTAGTTGTGATCATGAACTCCTTATTTCCAGCTTTGCCACTTAACGGAGGCTTCAGCATAGCATCTCTCTTTTTTCCTCTCTATTGTAGATTGTCTTTTAAAAAGCCACAATAGAGGCATCCAGATTGGAAAGAAGGAAATAAAACTATTTCTATTTGTAGATGACATGATTTTGCACATAGGAACTTAAGGAGCTTGATAAAAAATCATTAGGACTAAAAATGAATTCCATAAGGTTGCAGGATACAAGATCAATATACAAAAAGCAATTGTATTTCTATACACCTGCAATAAACTATCCGAAAATGAAATTACGAAAACAATTCCACTTAAGAGGGCATGAAAAAGAATAAGGTATTTGCAAATAATTTTAACAAAATATATGCAAAATGTATACTCTGAAAACTACAACGCATTGTTGAAAGAAACTAAAGACCTAAATCTCACGTCATGGATTGGAAGACATAATACTGTTAAGATGACAATACTCCCAATATTAATCTATGGTTTCAATACAATTCCTATCGGAGTCTCAGTGGGTTTCTTTGTAGGAATTACTAGCTGATTCTAAAATTCTTAGGGAATTGCATGGAAGTCAGAGTAGCAATGAGATCTTAAAAAAGAAGAACAAAGGGGTGCCTGGGTGGCTCAGTCAGTTAAGAGTCTGACTTTGGCTCAGGTCGTGAGCTCACGGTTCCTACGTTCGAGCCCTGCATCGGGCTTTGTGCTGACAGCTCAGAGCCTGGAACCTGCTTCAGATTCCATGTCTCCTTCTCTTTCTGCTCCTCCCCCACTCTCACTCTGTCTCTCTCTGTCTCTAAAAACTAAATAATTGTTAAAAAATTATTTTTACTAAAACAATAAAAAAAGGAAGAACAAAGGTAGAGGACGTACGTTTGCAAATTTCAAAACTCACTACAAAGCTACAGTAATCAAGAAAGAGAGGTAATATATGGAGGTTAAAAAATTTAAAAATAGAACTACCCTATGACCCAGCAATTGCAGTAGTAGGAATTTATCCAAGGGATACAGAAATGCTGATTCAAAGGTGCATATGCACCCCAATGTTTATAGCAGTGCTATCGATAATAGCCAAATTACAGAAGAAGCCCAAATGTAAATTGACTGATGAATGGATAAAGAAGATATGGGGTGTGTGTGTGTGTGTGTGTGGGTGTGTGTGTACACACACACGGCAATACTACTCAGCAATGAAAAAGAATGAAATCATGCCATTTGCAACAACATAGATGAAACTAGAGCGTACTATGCTAAGCAAAATAAGTCAGTCAGAGAAAGACAGATATCATATGATTTCATTCATATGTGGAATTTAAGACACAAAACAGGGGAACATAAGAGAGAAGAAGCAAAAAATAAGATAAAAACAGAGAGGGAGACCAACTGTAAGAGACTCTTAAATACAGAGAACAAACTGAGGGTTGTTGGAGGGGAGGTGAGTGGGTGGATGGGTAAATGTGTGATGGGCATTGAGGAGGGCACTTTCTGGATGAGCACTGGGTGTCATATGTAAGAGATGAATCATTGGGTTCTACTCCTGAAGCCAAGACTACACTGTATGTTGACTATCTTGAGTTTAAATTTAAAGATAATAATACTGGGGTGCCTGGGTGGCTTAGTCGGTTAAGCGTCCGACTTTCGTTTAGGTCATGATGTCGCGGTTCGTGGGTTCGAGCCCCGCGTCGGGCTCTGTGCTGACTGCCAGCTCAGAGCCTGGAGCCTGTTTCAGTCTGTGACTCCCTCTCTCTCTGACCCTCCCCTGCTCACGCTGTCTCTCTCTCTGTCTCCTAGAAATAATTAAAAAAAAAAAAAGGTTTAAATTTAAAGATAATAATATTTATTTATTTAAAAAAGAGAGGGAGAGAGATGTACTGGCACAATAATAAACATATAGATCCATGGACTAGTTTTGAGAGTCCAAAAATAAACCCACGTGACTTCGGTCAATTAATTTTGACTGTGGTCCCAAGACCATTTAATGAGGAAAGAATAGCCTTTTCAAAAATGATACGGGGACAACTGGATAGCCACATATAAAAGAATGAACTGGGACCTTTACCATACTACAGAAAAACATTAATGCAAAATAGATCAAAGACCTAAAAGTAAGAGCTAAAACTATAAAATTCCTAAAGAAAGTATAAGATATACCTTCATGACTTCAGATCTGGCACTGGATTCTTAGACAAGACAGAAAATTACAAGCAACAAAAGACAAAATAGATAGATTGGACTTCATCAAGGTTAAAAATGTTTATACTTTAAGGGACACTGGAAAGAGAGTGAAAGACCACCCACAGAATGGGAGAAAATATTTACAAACGATGGATCTGATAAGAGAAAGAGCTCTTACAACTAATAACATAAAGACAACTAAATTTCAAAATGGGCAAAGTAAGTAGACATTTCTGCAAAGAAAATCAAATGGCCGATGATTACGTGAAAATATGCTTGACATAGTTTCCCATCAGGGAAGTGCAAATCAAAAGCACAATGAGATACATTACACTCACTAGGATAGCTAGAAGTAAAAAGTCAGATAGTTACAAGTTTTGGAGAAGTTGGAACCCTCATATGCTATTAGTGCGAATGTAAAATGGTGCAGCTACTTTGAAAAACTGACTGGCAGTTTCTCAAACAAACATTTAATTATCATATGATCCAGGAATTCCATTTCTGGCTATAGACCTGAGATAAATAAAAACAAAAACTTGTTCATAAATGTTTTTAGTTGCATTATTCATAATAACCAAAGACAGAAACAGCTTAAGTGCCCGTCAACTGATGAATGGATACAAAATGTGGCAAATCCATACAATAGAATAATAATTCGACCATAAAAACAAATGAAACAATGACATATGTGACAATATGGATGAACCTGGAAAACTTCATGCTAAGTGGAAAAAGTAAGTCATAAAATACAACATGATTCCATTTATATTAAACGTCCAGAATAGAAAAATATACAGTCAGTGGTTGCTTAGAGCTGTGGGGGATGGGAGGATGCGGGGTAATACCTAAAAGGAATGAATGAAGTTTGAGATGATGAAAATGTTCTAAAATTAGTATATGGTGAATATACTAAAAACAGTTGAATTCTGTACTTTCAAAAGTGTGAATTGTATAGTATATTAATTAAATTTCAATAAAGTTTTTTTAACTAAAGCCATGGTAAAGAAAGGAAATGGTACATCTCCAGGTATAAATATTTAATAAAAGCACATAAAATACGTTCGGTGTAAAAGTTATATAGTGTTGGGATCCATTCAAGCTTGTTTCTATGTTTATAGAGCATATCATGCCCAGCATAGGTATGTAAGTCCTGTAGCTTATGTATGAAACTTTATGGCACAGCCTATGTCACACCTCCTTATCTTCTGTTCAGGATATAGGACTCAATACTCGATGCAGAATCAAACTTTACTCATCTTATACTGGTATTTCTAATAGTAAACTGCAGTACGTTGGTGGAAGGTAATAATAGTGTGCTCTTTGCTTTGGTTTATTGACCCATTTTTATCCATATCCCAAAAAGAAAGTAAAACAGGAGGAATTATCTCCTGGCTTTTCTGTTCAGCTTTTCTACTTCTGTCTTACTACTCCCTCCATCAGGATTAAGTACTATCGTATTTTCTCAGAGAACTCTGTGTATAACTTCATCACAGTATTGATTTCATCTGAGTCATTTCTGTTTTCAAATGCTTGTTATCTCTCCTAGAGCACAGCACCTTGAGACCAGAGACTGTGTTATGTATTTGTATTCTCCCATGGTGATAGACCTTCAGTACATTTCTACAAAAAGGATAAAAATTTTACATTTGAGCATTCTTTTCTAGCAATTATAATAAGAAATCATAGACATTTGAACTTAAGAGACCTGAAAAATTTGGTGTAATGTCTCAATAAATGTAAGAAATGTTTCCACAGCTTTCCTGAAAAAATGCTTTATAAGCCACCGTTTGAACATTTCTAATGCTGCAGAATCCATACCTCTAAAGGGGGCTTGTTACATTTCAACTAGGTTTTACTGTTGAAAATTTCATCATTAGTGCTAAACCTAATCTCGTAACTTCCACGCTTTGGTTTGTCTAAGGTCTGTCACGTATGGCGATACAACATTATCTAATTCATCTTCCATGACAGCATATTAATTATTTAAAAACACTATTATAATCTCCCTTGTCTTCTCTTTGTGGAGCATCCCACTCTATTTAAATGTTTCTCATAGATGTCATTTCTGGACTTTTTGCCATATGGATTCAACTCCTTGGGCATCACCAGATTTTCAATATCCATTTTAACTTGTACTTCCCTAAAAAGAAGCCTAGGATATGTGATTTATGTCAAATACACAGATGTCTTTTCCATCCATACTCTATGACCTGGTCTTCTGTTAATCATTCTAAAACTCTTGAGTTATTTTGAAAGTCACATCATTTCACAATTTCTTACTAAACTTGGCATGAGTTGAATTCTTCTTATATATTTTTTTCTGTATGAATCCTGTTAAGTCAGATCTCCTTAGTTCTTAAACTTGCCATTAGTCCTTTCAATCTTCATGTAAGATGCTATATTGATTTATGGAATAAACAAAATGCTCGGAATAAACCGAATACTTAACGAATGTCTGTACCTCTCTTTCACGTCTCTTATCACATAAGTGCTGTTATGCTTATTATATAATTATTTGAGTCAAATATTTTTGGTCATCAGTATATTCTTTTCACTTAGTAATGTGGCTGACAAACAGTAGTTGCTAAGGAACACTCTTTCTTTTCATAATTCTTTGACTGCATTGCCATGATGCTGAAAACAAGTCAATTCAGAAAAATAGTTAAGTTGTATTCTCAGCCAGCTTAGTCAAAACAGTTAACCACGTGACCTTCTAGTGACAAAGTTTGAACCAATCTTCTTAACAAAGGGTCTAAGGTCAGTGCCATTAAAAACCCAGAGTCAGTGCCAGATTTCTAAATCATGCCCCTTCTTGCCTAAGAATCTAACCTTTGTGTCAAATAGTTAACAATCTCATAGCCTGAGAAGCATTATTTTTACTAAGTGGCTGTTCACATGCTGATGGGTTCACAATACCGATGGCCACTGCTACCACATGTAAGGTTCAAAGGAGGAGGGCTGATATTTTATTTTCCTAATTTTATCAACTCATGAAAATATGGATTTGAGCAAGTATAATTTGTGAGGTACGTAATCCATTCTTGCGTCCTTGGTTAAGTCAAGGTAAATTCAAAGACATCTCCCAAGAAAATACCTTTTAAAGTATAAAGGTTACTTGTAAATAAATCATAGGTACGATTGGCAGAGATAAGCTTCTCTGCAACCTAAATTTTCTAATTAAAATTGGGCTGTCACAGTTTTATAGTTTGTCTTGTCTAAAGATGATCTTTCCTATCTCACACCAACTTGAACACATTATTTCATAAACGAAGCTTGAAATTCCAATGATTTTAGAATTGGGGAAGCTTTTTGTCATTTTTTGATATCCTTATATTTAGGGAAGGATAATCAGACAAACCTTCTGTTCTTTAATAGCATAACATAACATAAGGTACTTCTTGGAAACAGGACACAATAGAGAGAGAGAGAGAGAGACTGTTTATGAGTCAGAGAAACATGTGCCACTGTCAACTTGAATAAGAGCCATCAGATATTTCTGGTGATGAAAACCTTTCAGCGAGGTGAAACAGGCCACATTCCATTTCTTTTATTTTCAGAGATGAGATGGATTTGAAAACCATAACCTGGCTTCTTGATGCAAGGACTCGCCACATGAGATAATCTCCAGCACATTACTATTGGCAAGCAGATCTTTCACCCTTTTGTCTCCATGCATTACAGAAAATGTTAAATCAGTTTGGTGTCCATATAAACTTTTGATCCTAGGAATAGCCTAGGGTACCATCATTATCTTCCCGAGGACCATGTATAGGCCTTCAGTAGGTAGTACTAATTTAATTTCTTTGCTAGAGGAAAAAGTAGCTGATTTTCTAGATCAATATTTGATTGAATATGTTTGAAATGTTGGCAGATAAAGGCCCCTTTTCTGGTCCAAAGACTTTTTGAACCACAGAGGTATAGCGTTCTAGCTCCCCTGGGATTTGAGTGGAAGGAGGTCTCAAAGATCTGTAAGAAGCCTTCCTGCCTTTCCTTGTGTTCTTCCAGCAAGACTCTCTAAAGGTTGAGATGAGAAAAAGATAAGATCAAGAACGGGAATGTCTTTATATCCATTTTTTTAATCTTTCCTGGGGCTTCTCTTAACTAAAAATAATCGTTTATAACACTAGTTTACAAAAACCTCCTATAATAGGATGGTAGAAAGAAAGCCCATCTGATCAGCTTTAAGGAGATAACCCAGTGACTTTGGCAAATAATTTGAGACCTCAGATTCTACCACTCATTCCACTAATTAAACAAGAATGCCCACATACCAAAAAGGAAATTAATAGAAATTAAAACGCTGAGGAGTTAGACATAGATTAGAACTTGAGTTGTCTAGTTAAATTGATGAATAAAAGAGTTTTTCCACAAATTGTACTGGTTTTGTAGAGACATATACAGAGGAAAAAATGAAAGTTGGGGGAAAATTCCATCTAATATTTGACCAGATGAACAACAACAAAAATGTTCAGAAGTACATGTCATTTTTCTGTTTTTCTTTTTAAATTTTCACCTAAATTACCAAAATTTATTTATTGGGTACATAAATGTATTCCCCCAATAAAATAGCTTACATGTGACTGAAAAGTATTATTCAGAGTAAACAATGCTAGAGATACTGCTTTCTAAGTCTACATGGGAAATTCAAAGAGATTCTTGAGGACAACATTTTCTTTAATTTTTTCCTTTACGGCAGAAATGTACATGCATTCTCTAAGCACAAAGAGGAAAGGATACTTTACAAATTCCTTTGACTCTCTTTCCCATCATTGAACTGAAGGGAAAATTTGACTGAAGGAAAAATTTACTTTCCCCTTGTCACTGATTTGAACACACATGTTCATTTTGTAAAAGAGAATAATCACTACATACAAAGCCAACCACAACTCCTCAGAAATGCAGACTCCAAAAGATTATTTTTCTCAGATTATTCAAGTCAATTATCTTATTTTGAGATGGAAGGTTGTGGTCAGTGAATTTTCCTTCCTCCTTCCTTCCTTCCTTCCTTCCTTCCTTCCTTCCTTCCTTCCTTCCTCTCTCTCCCTCTCCCTTCCTCCCCCCACTTCCTTTCTCTCTTCCTTCCTTTCTTTTTCATGACAATTCCTCACTGCTTCCATCTATATTGGTAAAACCATCCAGCCAGAGCAATGATATTTGCCATACAAACTGAATAATTGTTCTGGGCATCGTATCAAATATCTTACTTGAAATGGGAAATACTTAGCTTGTGAAAAGGGACTTAGTTTTCCGTATGTTTTATTTATAACACCTTGCTCCCTGCTATTGGACCTGTTGGGATAGGTATTCAATAATACTTAAGCTGATCAATTATGTAGATAAATTTAATTTTCAAGTTCTGCTCTTAAGGAAGGGTCATAATTTGAATTAAGTAGACCAAATTTCTATCTCTAATTATATTACGAAGTACACAATGCTAATGTTATCAGGGATTCTAATAGAGTATTTTGGCTCAGTGCTTATACATCAACTGAACAAAACACATAAGCTACTGCTATAGGCAGAAGGATCTTAAATGCAAATTCAAATTGTCCCTGAATCTGTGAGTTAGAATCCTTGCTTCAGGTCTTCTTACAACAAGAACCTCCCTCGCCAGTCAGGCAGCTCTGATTGTTAGTCCTTGAAAGACTTTTCATATTTTTCATGACCTAAAAAGAAGGAAGGAAAAAAACACTGAGTGTTATTGGTTGTGAAAATTTATAGTGAGACTAGCCAAAAAATAAAAAAAGAAAAGAAAAAGAAAAATCTAATTAAGTCTTTCATATACCTTTCCTTATTATTATTGCTAATAAAAATATGACTCTACATTTCTCCAAAACCTCAAGTTTTGTAAGGTTCAATTTACATATTTCCATAATAGAGGCCCTTTCACATGCTAAGATTCAAGGTTTTAGATTTCCTGATGATTTCCCTAAAGAAGATGATGAGCACTGGACTAAGACATTCCATTGGCTCATGTCAAGTCCAATTTGAAAATTCTAATTTTATAATGGACAAATATTGGTTACACATATTCCCCATCCCCTCAGAAACCAGAATTGGGGTAGGTCGGGGTATGTATTTACTCCTTCCCTACATAATCCATATTTTTAGGGAAAGTTGACCCTACTCTCAGCCTCCCAGCTCTAGGAGAATCTCACTGACTTGCCTGACAACGTTGTCTCCCATGAACAGGAAGCATGGAACTCCACTGAGGCTGGATACCATCATCTCACCACAGGGGGGGCAGCCTTGGGACGAGGCCCTTACTGTCACCCACAGAGAACTGACTAGAGAGACAGAAAGACACTGGGTCCTTGAGAGCATGTTGAAGTCTCTGGATCAAGTACCTCTATGGTCGGCCCTACCTCTTTATTCTCCTTGGTGGAGCAATCAATCTTCTCTATCATTTCGATTGTTTTGATTGAGTTTCTGTTATTTGCAACATTATATGTGCTGATCCTCCAACTTTCAGTTTTTAGTATGTTTCTTTGCCATCTTGTCATTGCTCAAAGGAACTTAGATCATTTGTGGCAAATAATGCGGTTTCCTTGTGACAATGTAGCCATGCTCCAAATTATACTATTTGGATATTTAAATTCCTAGTTCATTTTCTCAGTGGAGTTTTCAGTGTTTCTAACATCATAATCCATCTGGAAACCAAATCATAAAAATACCTGTTTTAGGCTTGACTACCTCCCAAGTGACTCTGAATCTGGGGATGTAAATGTTTCATGAAAGATACTGTCCTGATAGAGAAACCTACTGATGAGAGCAGAAGGTTTCATCCACACTCTGTATATACTCCATTGAAACTCAATAGATTCTTTTACTCAAGCAAAGTGTATGAGCAAATAGAATTATTTGAACATTATCCTGAAATGGTGATGTTAATATAATCTCATTAAGGTGAATTTTTAAACATACGTCTATGACATTAAACAAAGTGGCATAATAACAAATATCCATAATTAAATAATTCCATTTAATCAAAATTTCATAAAAATAGTACCTGTATTGATATAAATCAGGAAGCACTTTTCCAAGGAACCTGAGTGATGATTATATATATTTTTAAATATCTCAGCTTACTAATCGTTTTTGTTTGTTTACTTTTGCCAATATATTTGCAAGAGACTTTCAGACAGCTTAACTTTACAAATGAAATTAATGTATTTCTGGAGGCACTGGGATGCACTTAGTATACTTACCATTTGTTTGGATTATGTGATTAGCATGTTCTTCTTACTTACTCATACTATAAGAGACAGAATACGGTTAATTACATGACTTGTGATTATAACTAAACAATGCAACTAAAGTCTGCTATCTATTTTTCTTTTATCTGCTACTGTTACCTATTGCATACTCTTTTTGGAGATGAGGACTGGATGCTCTTACAATAGAACAAAGGTGAATGACAGTGGGTGTTATCAATTCACTCCTAACATTTACGGCAAAGAAACGAATATAACAGTGGAAAACTCGAGCAAACACTGTTGTGTATGTAAAGCAGTCTGTCTTTATACATATGTTCTCAAGCATCTTAAATAGTTTGAACATTTCTTTCCTTGATACTCATATTCTGTGATGATTACACTGTCTTTAAATTAGCTAGATGAATATTCTTGTTGTATGTCATAACCCATGACTGAGGGATATGGATTCCCCACTTGCCGAAGCAAGAAACCCCCAGGAGCACAGGGAATAAAGATCTGGTTTAATGGGAGCAGAAAAGGAAAACATGAGACCCATGTAGTCAGAGTTGACTCTGATTGCGTTAGGTGGGTTAGGCCCTGTGCACTGGCTTTCCTTCATTAATCCAAAACACATTTCATCCAGAGTCCTGTAACGCAGACAATGCATAGTCGCCCAGAATGCAAGAAGCAGCTATTTTTCTGGAGTCAGACAAAAGTGGTTGGGCACACAAGAGGTATGCTCCCTCATCTTGGGAATCAATAATGCTTCTAGATACAGTCAAGGCAGAGTGGCATCCTTTCCATCCCTGGATGGGGATTCAGGTCAGGCCTACAAGCTAATAGTACCATGGACACTGAAGTTAGGTGACACAAGGAAAAACAAAGATGATGCCTATTGTCTCAGGAAATCTACCAGAAATGTGTGACACTTGACTCTTTACACCAGGAAATTAACACTGCTACTCATACCATAATGCTGAATGATTTTTCCAAAAGCTACAAATTGGGGAATACTTTAGATGATGTGTTGATATAGCCTAATAAATATAAGCTATGATGGAGGCTTATGGAAGCAGGAGGTATGAATTACGTAGTTCTTGGTAGTTATCTGCACCCGCATATTATAGGCTGAACCTGGAATATTGAATAGAGCACAAATTAGAGGCCCTACATTCTGGTCTTAGCTGTTGCCAATAACTGCATTGCTTTGGGAAAGCCAGAACCAGGATAAGCCTCAATTCCCGCATTTATAAAATGAAAATGAAGAAACCAGTTGGGATGATCTCTAAGATTTCTCAAAAAATTCCATGGTTTACACGTTTCTGGTAGATTTCCTGAGACGATAAGCACCCCCTCTGCTTTTGCTTGCCCCCCCTAACTTCAGTAGCCTTATTCGTTATTATATATAAGCTGATTTTCCTAACTCACTTGCCTTTTTACAATCAGTGGCTCTTCTACTACTTCCATAACGTCTTTAAGGAAATTGATCATATCAGACAGTGACTCTAAAAAGCAGAAACTGAGCAACCCACAGTGATGTTGGATACACAATAGTGTCCAAAAGGATAAAAGTAAGCCCGGCAAAACCTGTTTTGTACCTGCCTCCGATACATTTGCGAAGGAGTGTTAATGAAAAACGAGAGTGATGTTCCCATCACACATTTTTGGATTACCGTGCAGCAGCATCAATTGGAAACCTAATGAAACAGAGACCACCTACGGAGAAGGGATATTGTGTTCCTCTGTCTGCCTGCATCCAATTTACCAACTGACTGTATGGAACAAGTCGCCTGTTTGATTGAGACATGAGGGCTGCCTGACCATACCTTTAACATTGATAATTGGCAGTGCCAGTTTCTACTGTCTTTCTCTGGTAGAGGTATGCAGTGGCGCTATAAAATTATGCGGTGCATGGTAACAGGTTCATAGGCACATTTTCACTCAGGGTGACCTCAAAATTCCAGCACTGTGTCCTCTCACAGTGCCAACTGTTGGAACCAGACCAGGCCCCAAATAAATTAGCTGGTCATTCCTCCATTTAACTCTTTCCATTGACTAAGGAAACATGTTATGTATTCAGCAAATAGAACTTCTTTCAAGCAGGGGAATAACAATAAGAAACCTAGTAGGTGAGTTCCTGCGAAGCGTATCAGGGACTACATATACAGAGGAAAGCTGATGATGTTCCAAATGGAAATGTTCTATTCTTTGTTTTTGCACCTGTTCAAACTGGCATCTGGTATTAGGTGTATAACTAGTCAAACATTACTACTTTCTGTCAAGCTGGCTGGGAGAAACCAAAGAAAGAGAATACAGTGTAAAATATTAGCTTTGTGTTATTTCAGAATGTTGTTACTGTGTTTTCCCTGTCAGGCTTCCTACCTGTGCTTATCATTGACTGCAGTTCATTGTTTTTTTGTTTTAATTTGACTTCTAGAAGCCATCTGGCATTCAGTCTAATTCCCACATTACAGTTCTCCATAAGTCATTCTGCTGACTGCCTGTCAGGTTATAGGATTAAGTTTACGGTTTTCTTAATTCATTGTGAGGTTCTTCATGGATTTGATCTATCATATCTTCCTGAGCTTGTCCAGTTGCAGATTTCTGCATGTGATTTATGTTTAGCAGGTGTTAGTTTGCTAGAGCTTTCTAAATATCAGCTTCACAATGCAAGAGAGCCTCAGGAAGACACTAGGACTCAAAATTGTATTCCTCCACAACTGGAGAATGGCCTCCCTGCTGAAATCCAATGTTGCAGAGCTATTTATTAGGCTAAAAAGATGGATATTTCAATATATGGAAAAGTAAAGAGGCTCAAATTCCATCATCAACTCACCAGTTGCACTTATGTATTCTGTGGTTCCCCGGATACACTATATCATTTAAGAGGTAGGACAAGTGGATGAGTTTAAAAAATACAGATTTACTCTTTGCTGTGAATTGCCGTGAATTGGAGTGTGATTTTGTAATGTCCTACTTTTAAGTTGAATTTCTTTGTATGATTTTTGTTTTCCTGGTATAAAGTTTAACTGCCTAACGGAAACATAGTCATTGTTAGGGAGAGGAGGGGATAAAGGCTTCCTTTAAAGAATATACCTAAGAAAGAATTTCAAAATGTATTACTATACGTTTGGAAGACGTTTAAAGCACTGAAAAAAACACGGCATAAAGAATAGAGCTCATTTAGTGATCAATGTCCATGTAAGTTCTGATGGCTCTTACAAAATGTCTATTTCTCTCGTTACGTATACTTTAATAAAATGTTTAGACTGGGATATGGTGATTTCCATACCTCTCATGACAATGGGCCATTTGTCTTATCTTCGTGTGAAAGACACAGTGCAGGTTTATTAAGTCCATAAAATCTTTAGTGTCATACTGGTCTTTTTTGTGGCATGCATATATGGCACCCTTTTGTTTTAAGCCACTCTGTTTTGTGGTTAGTCCTCACCTCCACCACAGGAAGGAAATTGTTACATACATATTGTAGATGAATAATCCAAGGTACAGGTAGATGGAGGTACTGTGCCTGTGATCGCACTGAGAGTTAATGGAAATTAAAATGCACAGCTCTGAGTTCCCAGGCCACTCCTCAGCCCCTGGAGCAATGCCGTTTTGCACTATAAATTGTCCCTATAATTTTAAAAATTTATAATGCGTTCATAAATTTGCATATCTGAGTATGAATTACAAACATTAAAATTGGCTACAACCTCTCATCAGCCCATTACTAACAAGAAGCACCTAAAAGGTCAAAGTCATGAAAGACCAAAGTAAACAGATGGTGTGCACCTTTTGCTAAACACCATGCATACAATACAATATGTATTCATAATTTTTTTGATGCTAGGAGGCAGTTCAAATTTGGCTTATTCATAATAGTTGCCTTTGAATTACTGGAGACATTAAAATTGTATTTAAAGATTATTTTAACATGATTCAGATTTGATGGTATCTTTAGACACCAACTATTGAGGGAAAGTACTTATGTACATCTAAGCCAGTAATAAGATATAATTTGTCAATTGAAAATTGGCACAATGTTTTTAAAAGCCAGAATATATCAAAAGAGTTGTGTACATTATAATATGTGTTAAGTACCAACTAGATACATCCTGGTTTTGGAATGTCTTGATTTTTATACACATTTCCTCTGTAATAAGAAATTTCCCACAATTTCTACCTTTCTACCAGCTGTCGTTGTTCTCATTCTTCATCCTATTGTGGTTCCATTGTTTGGCTTCTCACAGTCGGTCTCAATGGAGCAATTAACCATATAGCATTAAGAATACTAACTCAAGAAATTTGTCAAAAGAACACAGAAAATTCAGGATCTTTTTTTAAAAGGCTGGCAGCCTCACTGAAAACTGTAATTAAAGTATGTGTGATTCTGCTTGTGTGTTTGTTACACAATTTTACTGGTCTAGAGTTACAGAAAATGTGGGCCCCTACAGTGGAGTACAATGGGAAAGCACTTTTATTCTCTAGGCAGTGATAATAAAGCATAACTCCTTGGGGAGGGACTTTTCCCCCATGGTACTTGTACCACCTTCCTTTTAAATGCTGCTAAGTGTGAAATTAGTGTTGTCCCTCAAAGTGCATAAGATTAATTGTCAGTAATTGAACACAGTTTGGGGGCCAATTATATAAAAATTGATATTAAAAGAATACTACCAGATTGATTGAGTTTTACAGTTTGCATTTAGTTTTCAAATTACACGAGTTGAAAGGCAGTGGTAAGAAACAATGAAAATCCATTCAAAGCTGCTAAAGCAAATCAAGGTTTACTAGTCCTTTGAAAGACAAATGAGTCAAATGCTGTTATGTAGGGAAAGCAGTAAAAATGGTTCTGAAATTAACTACAAAATTAAAATATCACCTGTTCTAAGATTGTATGGCTTGACCACATTTTGTGGAGGTGACCTGGCTTTCTTTGTGCAGCTGACTAGTGAAGGTAGTCTGGCTCTGTCCTTTGACAATGTAAGTTATGATGATTTGACTGGAGAATGGGAAAAAGTGCAGGGCTTCACTCCCTCCCGTTATTCCCAATTTAATTTTAAATTTTCAGCTAAAGATTTCTGCTTTCTGGAGATGGAGTGGATGCTTTTTTTTCCGTTTCTTTCACTGAGTACAACTAAAAACCACGAGAACTTATATATAAAATAAAGGTAAGGAGACAAAAAGATGGGGAGAAGAAGATAGACTGGTTAGAGACCTGGAGACCAAAGGAAGGACACATTGGTGAACTACCTGGTTTTCTTCATGCTTCATATATTCCAGACGAGGTGGTGGAGAATGTCAGAAAACACCAGTGAGTACAGACCATAGAGGTAGAAACCTGTTCTGCCTTGCCAAAGCAAAACAAAACAGAAACCAGAACAAAAACAAAAACAGCCAAAACACACACACACACACACACAGAGAGAGAGAGAGAGAGAGAGAGAGAGAGAGAAAGAGATAGCCTAAGAGGACAGAAATGTTTAGAAATGACTGTTTGTACTCCAGCAAGCACGCACGAAAAAGCTATAGCTCCTCACCCCTCATCCCCTCCAGCAAAGGTCAAGTGGGAAGCCCTTGCCAGGCTCCTCAAAGCACACTAAGCCATCCTCCTGATGTTAGCAGGACAAGATGAGTAGAAAGTTGAATAAAATGAAAAACACACTCAACAAAATAAAATTAACTTTCTTAGAAACAGAAAAAATAAGGTTTAAGGCTACAAAGAATCTAATCAATCCTATAGAGGTTATATTTGAGAAATGTCCCCAGACATCTAAATGACTATATAAAAAGAGAAAATATGAATTAAAATCTAAATAGTTATAAAGAACAGGCCACACAGATCAGAAATAATAAGCAAAGATATAAAAACTTTTCAAGATGTTATGAAAGAACCAAGACATTAACAAGGCTAAACATGGAGCAGACAAAAATTAGGAATAGAGATTAATACCTAGACATAGCCCGGTAAAGCTTTAAGTTTTGCTTTATGTAGGAACTTATAAGCAATCAGTACAAACATGTGCATACATACTTACACATATACTTTTGCTTTTGGAAATAATGAAAATTAGATTGGCCTCGCAAAAATAAATATCGGAAGATAATTGAGAAAGTTTCTTGGAACTTCTAGAGAAAAAGAGGAAAAGGCAATGTTCCAATAATTTTATAATTAATTAAGTTGTTCATGTGCAACGGCAACAAGAAGACATTCTTAAATACCAAGAGCCACAGAAAATATATCAGCCAGGTATAATTTCTGAAAGGTTACTGAAGATTACTCTTCTCACTGAAAAATGAATCAATGGTAATTTGTGTCAGATAGGGATGAGATATGAGGATAAAAATGAGTCGAGGAAATAACAGTAAGTGGAGAAAAGGAAAGTAATCAGGAAATAGTTTATATTGTCACAGTGGTTAAAAATATGGAATAAAAAATTAGAAAAATAACATAGTTTTTAATGATGAAACTTGTGAGTCTAGATTAAATTAGCAAAACCAATAAAAGGGAAAAGAGTTTGAGTGGAATATGGAACATGAAGTATCTTGTCTCCCTAAAAAAAGTCATAACTCACTCTTTTGCTTTTGCTAATAAGAGCCATAGGTTCAGCTTTAAGGCAAATAGTATATTTTAAAGCAAGATACTTGTTTCACAAATCATTGAAATATTCAACAGAATGTAGCACATATCACAAAGGAGCTGTGCCAATAAACAACTGAAAAACAGCGAAGAACCTAAAAATAGAAAAAACTAAACAATCATGTAAGTTTGGGTAACACTAGCTGTTATAATAAACAATTTCTAAGATTTCAGTGCTTTTACACAATAATAGTCCGGGTTTTGCTCGCAAAACAACCTAATGTGCATATTAGCAATATGTGGGGGTTGCTGTACTCTGTCTCTCAGGGAATTAGCTGAAAGGCTCTGACATCTCCAGTTTCAAATGTCACCCTCAGCTTTGACATCCAGCCAGAATATGGGAAAAGAGTGAGGGTGGAGAGGACACAGCTACTTTCTCACACTGTGACTCCCCAAGGTCCAGTCCTTGGGCTAAACAGCCTTTCTCTACATTTTGGGAGAGGAGCACAGATCTTCAGTGAACAGTCCACGGTCTCTAGCACAGCCATATACGGAAATGGTTTTATGTAACTAAAAAGAAAAGATTCCCAAATTGGGTCCTTTTTTTTTTTTTTTTAAACCCAACTATTTTCTGATTACAAAAGATATGGTTTAAATTGAAACAAATAACACAGATAGGCCAAACATAAAGTAAAAGGGACTTAGGTGAAAGAAAGGTGGTAGTGTTCATTTCAAACACAGAAGCGTTTACAACACGATTCACTTCAAAGCAGAGATATTACTTGTTTCCCCATTTTTCTTTTCCCCTGTGAATGAGGAAATAAAACAATCCAAATTCAAATGAGAATGTGGTCGGGACCTCTTTGTTAGACAGGACTCTGCTTCTTGGCAGACAAGCGCAGGGTTACTTCTGTCTCGTATCTTTCTAATGCCTTCTTGGTACCACCTTGCACTTCTGAAGCTGCTTAAACTTCCTGACTTCATATCTTCTCATCACACATATTCAGCTCTCGCTCTAGGCTCTTTATTCTTTTGTACACACCACTTGGCCCACTCTGTGCCCTACTTCGTCCCTGGCTTCCTCTTTGACTCTCTGGTACTGAGGCCTTTTTTGTTCTAACCACCTTGGCATCTACTAGTGCTTTCGGCAGTGTCACTCCATCCTTGTCAAATGATCTTCTTGCTGGTCTTCAACTTCTGATTGCCTTCCTTCTGAGCACCCTGGGGACAGACCCCACGGATGGATTTTGGCCACCCCAGGCTAGTCATCTTATAAGAACGAATGCTGAGTGCCAAATAACAGTCAGAATAACAAAATACCTAAGGGAAAACAAATCAATTACAGAGCAAAAAGAGACAATCAGAAACACAATTATGCTAAGGTATTTTTAACCTAGTGTTATTAATCTAGGATGAAGCAACTTGGTTAAAATCAATAAGATCTCAGAGGATCAAACAAAAATTAACAGCTTGGAGCTCTAATATTTTGAAAATTATACCACGCAAAGGAAATATAAGTTCTCTCAGAACTCTCTGGAATAATACATACGGAAGAGTATTTTTTTTAATTTGGGGAAAAATGGATAATGAATGGGTATCAGCTTTACTGTATGTGAAAATAATTCTATACGAAGTAAAACAGTAAGAGTTCTGGTATAAAAATAGACAGGTCAATGGAACAGAAAGAGAATCTCTAACTAGAATGTGTTATAGGTAATTATTTAAAGTATCATAAGAGTTCACAATCGAGGGGGGAAGAAAAGGGTTACCAGGGACCAGTTTTTGGATAAGTGATTGGCAACTTAGGAATAGGATCCATTTTGACTTTCACTTTACATCATATATCGGTGATTTTAATCTACTTCTCAAAAAACTAAGGATATTCTCAAATATAGGACTGGGACTGAGTGATTAACTATCCCTCCAGCACCCATTCAGCTAAAGCATTCTACTTTCTCACTTTTATGAATTAAGTTTTCATGTAAGATTTTGTTTGAAGAAAGTTTTTCACCTAAGAGAAAACAAAAGTTTTAAAATTGGCCATACACCAAAAATAAAATAAAATAAAATTTACCATATATCAAACTATATTCAGAGGGATGAAGTGTTTATTATTGAAAATAAAATACTGACAATCCAAGAGAACACATAATTCACTAGTAGTAAATATCTGAAGCAAGTAGACTTTTCCAAATATAGATGCAATGCAATAAAATATAGGAAAGACTGAGAGATGACTGGATAAAAATTTAAATCTTTCTTTATTGGGGGGCATCTGGGTGGCTATCAGTTAAGCATCTGACTCTTGGTTTTGGCTCAGGTCATGATCTCATGGTTCGTGGGTTCGAGCCCCACATCAAGCTATGCTCTGGAAGAGGAGAGCCTGCTTGGGATTCTCTCTCTGCCCCTCTGCTCCCGTCCCTCTGCCCCTTGTGCGTGTGCACTCTCTTGCATGCTCTCTCTCTACCTCAGAATAAATAAATAAACTTTAAACAAAATCAGAAATTACTTTCTGAAAGAAAATGAGCCACTTCTCTGGGGAGGATTCAGGAATGTGGTAACACTGCCTCATAGCGAAGCCTTCTTTAGGGCTTCCCAGCATGGTGGCTGGCCTCCACCCTACTCACCCTAGCGCAAAGCATGCCAGGGGATAAACTCTACTCACGTACACAAAGCACGCAGTGATTTAGTTTTACTGTCACATTCTTAAACACGAACATTTAAAAAAAGATCACCTGGCGTTGGGCAAAACCTGTAATATGAAAGAGAATGATCACAAAGTATGAATGGAAATAACCGTCAAAGACAGAATTCAGGCTAAAGGAAATAAATGAAGCAAAAAATCTAATAATACCTCATGAATATTTCAGGAAATACCATATTTATAAAATATGATCAGGATATATAAAATATAAAAGAGGAGGGTCAATCAGAGAACAGGAAAAACTCATGGAAATTAGACTAGAATAGCTAAACAAAGAACTGCTACAAGCAAACGAGTATAGGGGAAAGTGAACAGGGTCACGAATATGTAAATTAAGCCAATTAACACAAAATGCTTTGCTTTGTTCGCTCTTAACAAAAGCAAAAGAAAATTTTAATAAAACAATGCTGGGGAAGTTGCAGTGAAACTCTGCTTGTGGTATTGTACGTTTTTACAACTCTTTGAAAATAATTTGGCAATATGTATATGAAAAGAGGCATGAAAACAAACTTTTGGCCTGGTAATCTTGTTTTGTTTCCATCTAGGTGGAAGATAAAAGGAAATTAAAAGAAAATGTAGAAAGAGGTGCCCAAATATATCATCACTCTAGCTGTTCTTGAGTGAATCCTCATTACTCTGCATACACTTCTGAAATATCCAGAAAGTATCACCGAGGATGTTTGAAGTCTCTTCCAATAGGTTGCAGAACCTATGCTTGGAAGTGAATTATTTTAGCTTTTCTTCTTACAATTACTGTGAGAGAAAAGCTGGTCAATAAAAGTTGTTCCTGGAAGACATAATGCCTGGGATGGGGTTTGAAAGATGAATAAAAACTAACCAGACTAAGAAAAGTGAGAATAGCTCTTCTCAGCACAGAAGAGCATGAGCAAGCGTATGCAAAGTAACATTGTATAAAGTGGATGAAAAACTATAGGTGGCTTGGAGTTCCTAATGTTTAAACTATTAAGCTGGGAGAAGTTGGAGATGAGGCCAGGGAGATGGACAGAGGAGTGCCAGGTCAAGGAGGGCTTTACCGTAACCAGGCCAGAAAGTTTTGACATTCAATAACGGAGAGCCATGAAAAGGTGTAAGCACAGAAGTGACAATTTCAGATTGTGTTTTGAGACATCACCCATTGCCACATGAAAGGGAAAATGATTTCCTTTGTCTACGCTCACATATCTCTGAACGTCAAATGTGTGGGGATTTTCTCACACCTAGCAATTCCACTCTCCAGTGGACATGAACTGGCTGTACCACAGTATAGCTCAACTTTGAAACCATTTACCTGGAGATCATGTCATATCCCACAGGTTAAGAGCTTGGTCCTACAAGACTGCCTCCTCTGCCACCACGACCTTTACACCCCAACTGCAAGTTTAGGTATCACTTGTACTTTTGACCTACAGACTCTGAATTGGGAGTTCCCCGGATTTCCTCTTCAGATTCAATCATTTGCAAGAATCGCTCATCAGAAAAGCAGATTACTGGTTTATTATAAAAGGATACAACTCAGGAACAGAAGATGGAAGAGATGCATAGGAAAGATGTATAGGAAGGCGCAGGGAGCTTCCATGCCCTCTGCAGGTGTGCCAGCCTCCCGGGGTCTCCGTGTGTTCACCTGCCAGGAAACTTCTGAACTTCTTTGGTTAGAGGTTTTCTGTTTTTTGCTTTTTGTTTTTGTTCTGTTTTTGTATTGGGATTTTTAAAAAAATTTTTTTGTTTTTGTTTTTTTAATGACAGTTGTATTGCATAGGCACGACGGATGAAATTGTTGGCCCTTGCGATTTCCTCAACCATTCAGCCTCTCTCTCCTCCCTGGAGGTTGCGAGGTGAAGCTAAAGTTCCAACCTTCTAATCCCAGGGGTTGGTTCCCTTGGCAACCAGTCCCCACCCATAGGGACTTTCCAAAAGTCACCTCCTGATCCTAAACCCAGGTGTGGATGAAAGAGACCTTTTATGAATTACTGAAGACTCTCCTCACATCTTTATCACTCTTGTCAGTTAGGAAATCTCAATGGGGGCGCCTGGGTGGCTTAGTCGGTTAGGCGTCCGACTTTCGCTTAGGTCATGATCTCACGGTTCGTGGGTTCAAGCCCCACGTCGGGCTCTGTGCTGACTGCCAGCTCTGAGCCTGGAGCCTGTTTCAGTCTGTGACTCTCTCTCTCTGACCCTCCCCTGCTCACGCTGTCTCTCTCTCTCTCCTAGAAATAAATAAAACATTAAAAAAAAATAAACAAAAAAAGGAAATCTCAATGGTCTTAGAAGATCTGTGCCAGAAAGATTTTGAAGACCAAATATACATTTCTTATTACAAATCATGATATCACACTATAGATAGAGTAGGAAAAGATGGGAAGGAGAAGGGTGGGAGATGATGAGTTCAGTTTAGGAGATAGCACATATATGGTTATTATAAAACACCTAAAGGGACATGTCTAGAAGGCAATTGGATATATAAATATAAAGGGGAGGAAATGGTTAGGGCTAAAGACACATTTCTTGAAGCTATTTGCATCATAAGTAGGAGTTAAAGCCCGGAAAAGGAAATTGCTATACACTTTATACGAGAGAGTGTGTAAAAGAAAAACAATTACAATGAGTAAAAAGTGGAACTTTCTGGGACACCAGTACAAAAGTGGCAGGCATGAGAAAATTCCACAAGGAAATGAAGAAGGAATGGACACAGGTGAGAGATGAAAATGAAGTAACAGTAAGATGTCAACCAATGGAATAGAGAGTTTCAAAAATATATCAACAGTGGTAAATGGAATGGGGGGGTCCCTAAGATATTCAGTTGAGGACCAAAATATGACTTGGGTGCCTGAAAATTGTCAGTAACTTTTCTCCCAGCAGTAGCCTCTGTAGAGCCTAATTGCAGGAACTTTGAGTGTTGGAGAATAACAGGAAGCAAGAATCACCTCCTCTTTTTTTAAAAAATACTTATTCATTTTTGAAAGAGAGAGTCAGCAGGGGAGGGGGAGGGGGACAGAGGATCTGAAAGGGGCCCTGTGCTGATAGCAGCAACCCAATGTGGGGCTTTAACTCACCAACTATGAGATCATGATGTGAGCTTGAAGTCAGACGCTCAACTGACTGAGCCACCCGGGTGTTCCAAGAGTCACCTCCTCTTTAAGGGCAGCTTATTAAGCAATAAAGGAAAGTGATAGAAGCAGGTAGGGGAGAGTAGAGGGTATGGGAGGGGGCAGGTGACAACTGTAACTGCTTTGTTCATTTAAAACTTGGGAGATGCTTGAACATATTTATAGGATAAAAGAAAAAACAAGAGAAAATAAAACATGAAAATAAGAAAGGATAGTATGATCTTGGAGTAGATGACAAGAATTGAAACATAAAGCAGAGGAAGTAGGAGTCTTCAACAGAAAGAAGTACACTTGACCCTTTGAGACTTGAGAAAAGCAAGTAACATGAATGTGGGTGTAGATAAACTGGGAGTGGGGATAGTCAAGGTAGAATAAGCTGAAGTCTCCAACCTCATAGCCTTAATTTTTTGGTGAAGTAGGAGACAAAGTTGTTTCGGTAAGGAAGTTGAAAAATATGGCAAAATATGGTGAGCTTGAAGACTCACTGAATCCAAACAGGAAAGAGAACTGACAGGGTGCAACTTAAGGGGTGCAGGATGGTGCTGAGGCCCAAGGGGAAACCATAAATGTGTAACAGTGCCGATCTGCATGGTCCTGACGATTCTCTCTGGCTATTCTCAGCTTCGCAAGTGTAGCCGAGAGTGGTCTGTCACAGTAGCCAGGGTGCGATGTTGTGGGGAGAAGTGTTACAAGAGTAGTGGTGGAAGAGTTTGGAAAGCAAATAGTTCAGGGGATGATCCCTGTAGTGTAGGCCGGAAACATGAATTAGGCCAGAGTGGGGCTAGTAGATGAGGGAGAAATTGATTAGTCAAGGGAGTTTTATCAAATCACGAGCAGCTATAGTAAGAGTGGGCCTTTACCTACAGTGACTTTATATTACTATTATTATAAGGAAAGATAATTCACAGAGGTTTTTAAAGTCCACCATCAATTATAAGTATAGAAGTATTTCTTGTGAATTCCCTATCCTGAGATTAAAACATGTCATTTTCAGATTATAGTAGAAAAGATAACCTAGCATTAAATAGAGAATAAAATTTTATGATATAGAAACACCTTTCTAATGTTCATGAGCTATGTTATCAGTTTATTATTTGCTCCAGACCAAAAAAAAAAAAAAAAAGCCTACTGACAAATTCATTTTAATGTTTATCTATTTCCCTCATAGATGTTCAAGTTACTGTAAGTATCAAAGTAAATATGAGTAATTTTGAGCACATGCCCGCCAGGACTTTTGACTCATGCTGGGTCATGTGTTTGGTGTTTTAACCAAAAAGATAGCTGGAAAAATTATAAGGATCAATTAAAAGGTGTCTGTTAAAACATTTAAAAGTTAGCACTTTAATGACCTCATTCTGGTAGGGAGGTGCAACTTAAATTGACACGGATGAAAATCTTCACTTAGATGGAATGTTTTCAAGGCTTTTTCCTATGACCAGAGGCTATTTGAAGACAATTCAGGGGCGCCTGGGTGGCTCAGTCGGTTGAGTGTCTGACTCTGGCTCAGGTTGTGATCTCATTGTGGGTTCAAGCCCCGCGTGGGGCTCTGTGCTGACAGCTCAGAGCCTGGAGCCTGCTTTACATTCTGTGTGTGTCTCTCTCTCTCTTTGCCCCTCCCCCATTCATGCTCTGTTTTTCTCTGTCTCAATAATAAATAAACATTAAAAAATTTTAAAAAATGAAGACAGCTCATTCATTCATTCAGCAGGCATATTTTGAATATCTATTGTGCCCTTTGTACTGTGCTAAAGCCTCAAAATCAAAGGTCCCTGTTTGCCGGGGGCCTATCCAGTTTTAGCACTCAAAGTCCTGCATCCCAGAAAATCCCTTAGTTCTGGGCAAATCAAGATCACCCCCCAAAGTTTAATAAAACACAGTACTTGATCAAAGGACTTCCCAGACAATTAACCAATAACTACAATCTGATATAGTAACATGGGTCTACAGTTGCTAACTTAACCTCCCTGCAGCCAGATGTGTTTCACAATTCCCTATATTTTAGAAAAGTAGTATTGGGTGTATGGCATATGTCCTGCCACCGCCCTACTGTGGCCCTGGGGAAGTGCTCCCATAATCAACAAGCACATTACTATTGCTGCAGAGAATCTCACAGGTCAGGTCCTGCCTTCCAATAAATTGCACCAAGCATAAAAGGCTTTTGTTTTTCACAAATTTTTAGATTGCAGAACTGTCAATAAGGGATTTTCGGATTGTAGTTTTAAAAGAGTGGGCTGTCCACAGTTTGATAGGAAATCACATAGGAGCCAAAAAGGAAGAGAAGAATTAGGAATTTTCCCAGTTACGGTGACTCTTGAGCTGAGTTTCAAAGGGCAGTGAGCCATTAGGGCAGGAGGAGGTAACAGTGTTTAAAATAACTAGACGTTTGCCTGTCACCTTCTGAAATTATTAATACATTTCACAGATTAGCCCTCAATTGGGTCTTCCCTGGCTTTCTCCAGAAAACATTTCACAAGAGCCTCTGTAGTGGGACGATTTACTTTGGAACACTTTGCTATCAATTTCCAGTGAAGTCAATGTCATCTATACCTCCTGAGAAAAACTATTGAATATGAAAAAGAATCTTGTTAAGAGGTAGAAACCTGTGTGAGAAATGACAGACATCAATACATCATATGCAGATACAGATTAATTAAAGCATTATTAAGTCAAACATCAAAGTTTCTTATTACTAGAATTTAACTGAATCAAAAGGTTTTTGTATTACAAGAAAGTTTTACTCTGAAAGAAAGAACTTTTTAGGGAAAAATGCTTATCTGTCATTTTGTGCAGTAGCATTAAGCATTTGCTAGTTCAAATCTAATAAAGCCCTCTCCATGAATGCATCATTAATAAAATCTTCAAAATGGCTTCTCTCGACATTTTCTTTTTGATTTTTCATGATTTAATTAGAAACATCTTTAAAAAGGCTGGTTTTACTATGGCAGTATCACATCTGCATTTTCAGCACTATGCTGTTTAATCACAATGGGTTATAAAGTGAAACTCCCAGTACTTAGTGTATTATCTAGAAGAACCCACACATTTTGTATTTTTAGTGCCCCTGAGTCATCATCTTATATTTGTTCATCAACATTTTAACTGCCCCTCTTAAAAAAAATGTAATTTGATAGTTAATTTTCTATACTTGTTATTCTTCTATTTCTTTTCGAAGTAAGGACATTTCATAGGCCTTTGATATATGGTTTATCCTGCACCTGAACCCTCTAACAAGTCCAAAGTTATCTCTTTCTTTTTACCTTATATTATCTTTGCTCTTTTTGTTTGAAGGTTCGATAACCCTAAATTCTTCAAAGGTTTTACAATCATCAGTAAAAATAAATTAGCTATTTTATGCCACATCATTGGATAGTTTTAGACCATATATAAACACTATGGTGGGAGTCTTGAAGTGGTAGCAGGAGATTAAATGTCCAGGAAAATTTTATATATATTTAGAAAGAGAGAGAATATATGAATACATTGGTTATTTGGGCAGGAGAAAAAATTCAAGTTATTTTCAAATGAAATATTTCTTTTTCTCATAAAGAATAATTCTCAGACGTTTCAATATTCAAAGAATGGTGAAAATAAATGTGTGGGTTAAGTGCTGGTTGCCAGTTTGAGAGTTTTTCATTCATTGTTGTTTGTTGGGAACAGAATCAAACATGTATAAAATGGGTCACAAATTTGCTGGTTAAGAGCAAGGCCGTTTCCCTCTTACCCCCTCTTTCCTCCCTCCCTCCCTTGTCCTCTCTCTCTCTTCTCTCTCTGCCTCTCCCTACCCCCTCTCATCTTCTATTAAACTTCAGAGAAACAGAGGGAGCAAGTTAAACAGGTATTGTTAATTATTATACGCCTCCTTGAAAGCAAGAGCTTGTTCTTAGCATCCTCCGAGGCTCCCAGCACAGGGCGTTTATCATTGTCTGCATTCCTGAGAGTAATCCTGGGATTCACGCATTCAGCTGATTTCAGTGCTGGTTCTGTCTTACGAGATATGTGACTTTGGGAAAGCTACTGGACCTTCCTTTATTCTGAAATAAAATAATAGTTGTAGTAGTAGTATTTCATATATAGTGGTGTATGAACTAAATACTTCAGTTAAAGCATTTAAACTTTCTGAAACAGTAAGAATTTAAACGTTGTTCGTTACTAATGTTATTATTATTGTTTCTCAAGTTCATTTTGCTGGAAGGTACATTCCTCTTAATAAATGTAACAATTTTAATTTCCATGTAGTTAACAAATTCCTTTTCTTTTTAAAAATTGGACTTCATTTGGGGCACGTGGGTGGCTCAGTCAGTTAAGCGTCGACTTTGGCTCACGTCACGATCTCATGGTTTGTGGGTTCGAGCCCCGTGTTGGGCCCTGTGCTGACGGCTAGCTCAGAGCGTGGAGCCTGCTTCAGATTCTGTGTCTCCCTCTCTCTCTGACCCTCCCCTGTTCATGCTGTCCCTCTCTCTCTCTCTCTCTCTCAAAAATAAATAAAACGTTATAAAACTTTTAAAATAAAAATTGGATTTCATTTACCCAAGGGGTTCTCCTTTAAGAAATTCATTCAATAACGTATCCTTTTATTCAACACATATTATTTGAGCACTTGTCATATTCCAGAAATGGTACTATATTCTGGAGACTTAGGAGTAAGTAAGAAACCTATGGTCCTATTTTCAGCCTTGAGTCAAGGAAGGGCTTCCCAACTAAGCAAGCATTACAATGCAGTGCTCTGAAGGATTATGGTTGGAGTGTTGGGTGGTGGCATGGAGCCAGAGGATGTGCACCCAACCTTGAGTGGGGAAAGCACCTGGTGGGGAACCCCTGCAGGTGACTGTAATATTATCTTATTGGAGACTGCCATGCCTTGCCACTCTCTAACTCCTAAAACATTCCTCCCTTATCTTGGTAGGTGTCTATAGATTCACAAATCGAGTTTATTTAATCCCAAAGAAGGAAGGGCCCTCACAGGTCCAAATACTTTAGAAAGCACTCCAGTTGATTTCTATTCAAGAGTCTGGAACTCAATTTGTAGTAAGTCTTAAGCAAAATGGGAAAGACAAGAAGTACTTGAATAAAATCTCAGTGCCGTTGCAGCATGTCCAAATTATAAACAAATCGATACATCATTCCAGTAATGCATTAAGAAAAAGATCTTTCAGGTATTGTGCAATTCAAAGAGGTTTATCATAAACAGAACAATTAACCATTGTTACCACCTTCTATTCAGTAGTACCATGCCAGAAAGACCTAAGTATCCAAGAGAGAGAGAGCAGGGGAGGGGCAGAGAGCGAGGGAGACACAGAATCCAAAGCGAGTTCCAGGCTCTGAGCTGTCAGCACAGAGCCCTACGCAGGACTTAAACTCACCAGCAGTTGCAATGAAATCATGACCTGAGCCAAAGTCAGAGGCTCAACCAACTGACTGAGCCACTCAGGCGCCCCCCAGGTACCCTATTTTAAAAGACTTCCAGGTAAGAGGATTCTGTAACAATCCTTGATAACACTTTCTAATGATTATAATGTTAATTATCATCACATTCTTGGGCAAAATTAAGAACTTGAGCTCCCTTACTCTTATATTTCATTTTCTGCATTTTTCACCCTCAACAGCTCCTATAATTTCTTCTTTCAACTTCTCAGTTCTCCTATTCCATCCCTTTTCTACACACTGCGTCTGGAAAGTATGTGGAACTCATTAAAATAATGCAACAATGTATAAGGTTCAAAGAATAATTCATCTCAAAGAGTATTTGTATTTTAAAGTAAAGAAAGTCTTTAAAAATACAAATTAAATTTTGGAATTTTGAGAAAACTGGTGATACATGGCAGAGGTCTTTTGTGTGGGTTTTGTTTTTGTTTTTGTTTAGTGTGTGTGTGTGTGTGTGTGTGTGTGTGTGTGTGTGTGTGTTTGCTGTTCCTTAAATTATGCCACCCTGGATGGCTATTGATTGGCAGCCAGTGCTATTTTTTAGGTGCTTAATTACTAGGATAATTACATTTATATTCCCCATCACTATATATGTGCTGTCCTGCTTTGAGTGTGTATCATGTGCTGAGAACTCTGTGCTCTGATTGTATCTGAGGTATGGGGGAACAAAATGAAATTGTCCACAATGGGTTTTTAACGCCAATTGTTACTCTTTATCCGTGGCAGAATAATAATAATAATTGTCACCACTTAAATAGTGCCTTTCATCTATAGACCTCAGGGCACTTCAACATTGTTACTTCACATTATTTGAGAGAATTTCCTTTGGAAGACAGGGCAAACGGAGAGACACATAATACATGGTTAGCTATGCTAATTTTGTTTTCTTTAACAAATGCACAATAAATAGCCTACTGAAAAGCCAGATAATATCTTGAAGATAAACCCTTCCTAAAGTAGGTTATTCTAAACAGATGTGTTTTGTTTTATATCAATGTTATTTTAAAAAATATTTTTCACACAGACATAAATCCTAGACTTGATTAGTTAATACTGACTTTTTTGGCTTCTACTTTATCAGAGAAACAGAAACAGGCAAACTTGCTTGCACACAGAAGAAAAAAATGGTTTTAATGAATAAGAAAACTATAGATTTTTTAAAGCTTTGCTGCCTTCTAAATTTTATGAGTAAATTTTGTGGAAAGCTGTGTAAATAGAGCGTAATTATTTTAAAAATAGAAGTCTTTGTTATTAGTCATCTAACTGTCATGGGTATTCAAAGCACCCTGCTGTATAGACAAAGGACTGGGGGAAAAAAAGTTACCTGTAGAGAGTTTTTGCTGTTGAAAGAATAAAATCTAAAGCGGTGGGGTGAACTTTTGGTTTACAGACGCAAATACAGAATGCTAAACCTGGCTGAGGGAAAATCACTTTAGCCTGATAACCGGATTACTTAGAACAAAAATAGAGAAAATTAAGAACTGAAGAGCAGAAAATTAAGGTGGAATGCAATTTAAAGAGTAAGTAGATGATGTAGGCTTTCATTTTCTTCCCCCCCAGTGTCCAGCTAATTAAAATTACAATCAAAATGAAAGAGTCTAAACTTGTAAATATCTTTAGCTAATGATTTTGTCTTTTTAATCATCTTCACATTCAAAGTCTTCTTTTATTCATTTAGGTCTTTACAATAAAATGAAATTGTTTTTCCCCTGTAAAAATCCTCCTTTAATTTTCCTTATCTGCTTCTCTTTATATTGTATATTCTGTACTTCCTTTTTCTTCCTCTCTCTCAATGCCGTATTTTTTTTAAAGGTTTTTCAATTGCTTTGAGCAGACTTTAAGAAGGAAAAGTTGAACAGGTGTAGAAGTATTGTCTTATTGTAGAATTTAACTGCCATCCAAATACAACTGTCTGGTTCCCTCACACACAAAAGGCATAATTATTCATTACATAATGTATTCATTATAAATTTGTACTTTCAAAAATTAAATGGACTCAATTTTTTTTTTTTACTAGAAATATGTCTTCATTGCTTTTACCACCAGGAATCTTCTTTACATTCCCACGTGAATTCATAGCTGAAGATGCTGCTGACCCATGAAAATCTTGCTTTATACCTGTGTTTACAAATGTATCATGCTTCAAACTCTCCTAGAAATAAGTACCTGGGGACCTCGGGAATGAAGAGGCACCTATGGAGCATGACACCCATAATGGTGGGGCTGTTTAAGTGTCCAGGTTCCATGCACATTAACTGAGTGCCACCATCCATGTGTCTTGTGGAGGACTTGTTCCTGACCCTGGAGGTCAGATCTGGCCTTCACATAGTCTGCCACGTCTCTCTTGTTCAGTTTCTGCTCTAGCTGCCCAGGTGCTTCTGGCTTGCTAGCTTACAAGCCAGAATGAATTAAACCCTGGCTACTGAAAGTGTGAGCAGCAGCGTTCCCGTAGCCTGGGACTTTATTGAAAATACAGATTCTTAGGCAGAGAATCAGATGAACTGATCTGAATTTTCATCTTAACCAGAACCCCAGATATTTTTTGTGCACATTAGAAGTTGAGGAGAAGTCCTCTTTACAGAATTCACCTCTAAGCAGCCTAAATATATTACTACTCCTTTTTTCCCTGTTGCACTCCTTCAACACTACCCATTAGTGAGGAACATACAATGTCTAAGAGAGGAAAGGAAAGGATTGGTTTTCATGCCTTGTCAGCATAGTACCTAACCAAGAATGTCATTTCTTATGAGCAGGGTCCCTTCCTGATAAGCTGGCTGGAATGCCTAGCATGTAGCTTGACCACGGGGTGATGATGGCATGCCAACTAAGGCCAGCTTGTCACTCTCAATGCCTGTCTCCTAAATATGAGATGAGTGTGGGCCAGCCATACCCAAGACCAAGCACAGTGGCAATGAGGGCATGCGTCTTGGGGGGAGGGACAATGTACTTTTGATAACCAAGAATGAATGCTCCCAGCGGGCTTAAGTACCTCTATGTCATCTATAATATCCAGGTGCATTACCAGGAAACATTTTTTTTTTGCAGGTAAGGGAAGAATCTGGCAGTATATCCCAGAACTCTCCTACACACATTCACTCGACAAGCATTTAGGCTGATGCTAACTGGTTTTCATCCTACCCCGCTGGTAACATATTTTCAATATCTTTGGATGATCCTTTTTCCTATATCTAACTTAGAAACATTTGAGTTCCTTAAGACAACCTCTTCTTTTCTTATGTTGTCTAGACTCCATTTCTATCCAGTCCAATGGCTTCCATTACCATCTATGCGCAAACCACTCCCGTTTCTCTCTGTAGGCCAGATCTTTCCTCCATGCCTTAAACCCATAAACACAGGGCTCATTTTGCAAGTCACTTGGATGTCCCCCCAGGTATCTCACTCTCACTGTGTTCAATACCGAACTCACCATTTTCTATCACTATTCAGTTTACTTCTCTGTTCATGAGACCAGTAAATAACTCAATTATGCTTCCATTTATGCCCATCCTACCTCATAACCAATTAATTGGCAGGGCCTACTGATTCTCTTTCTGTCTTCAGAATCCTTCCATTCTTCCCATCTCCATCACCCCTCCCCCCTGTCCAAGTGTCTTCATACCTTAACCAGCTCACTTCAATAGCCTCTCAGTTAGCCTTTCCCTATCTACTTTAATGTATGAAAAGCACAACTTAAAAGATAGTCCTAAGAGAGCTCATTCAGATTATTACTAGAGACATCCAATGGCCTCATTAGAAGTTAGCAAAAGAAGGTATCTAACTACCCTCTTAACTAATCCCTGCCTTTATTTGGGACCTTCTGTTATCAACAGGGCAGCTTCTGAGATTCTATACACCAAGCAATGTTATATTCCATACTTGGGGTAGATTTCCTATTCTGAAAATCAGGTTCTAATCATGTCTAATCATGTCAGTCTCCTGCTTAAAATCCCACAAATTCTTCCAAACTCTGATAAAATTAGAATTTCTTACACTGACTTCAAGGCATTCTAAGAACTGTCTTCTGCCTCATACATTAGAGTCATTCCTCTCTACAGTTCTATTTGTTATACTCTAATCTCTAGAATGTGCCACATGCCTTCTTACCTCAGACTGCCACCCCTGCATATATTGTCTTCCTCTCTTTTGCCTTATTAACTCCTATCTATCCTTCAGCTCTCAAATTAATCACTTCCTATGAGACTTCGTATCATGCACCTCAGATTAGGCCAGATCTATGTTGTATGCTTTCTTACCAACGCCTTCTTATCAAAGGCTTCTCCTTTGTAGTAGATACCGTAATTGTGTTATGTTACATCTGCCTCTCTAGTTAGACTCAAACTCCATCTTGGTAAAAAACTGTTGGGTCTTGTTCACTATTTTAGCTCTAGCGGTAGGTTCTCAATACACGTAGGTTCTCAATAAATATTTCTGAACAAAGAAATAAAATATGGAAGGAATGAATTAGTAAAGTATGCCAGGTGCTGCAAGGGATGCAGGAGAATCAGCAGGATGAGATTGCTTTAATCTCTGTCATCCCACTGGTCACCGAACTTGATTTGCCTGAGAGGGTCAAACGTCCCTATTGCTCTCCACGTGAACCCCCCCTAAAGCTAAGGGCGTCACTGGATTCTGGCATCTGATATAAATAGAAGTGCCTATGGCCAAGACCTGTTTATAACTCCATGCGATGGCAGACCCTGAAGTGTTGGATAACTTTATCAGGTAGTAGGGTTAGTTAATCCTTTACCAAGTTAGAATAGTATGCCCAGTTGCCAAAATAATTCATGACTAATTATATCTGACTATTGGATGCCTTTTGCTCCATGACACAAGAAAGGTCTCACAAAGGAACGTCCTGACCCTACTAGTGATGACGTGATGAAGTCCTGGCACTGGTCGCCTTTATACGGTATTCTTCCCCATGAGTGATGGCCAGACTTGAGTTAGTACCCATAGACCCATGTGATCTACCAACCTAACTTAAATTTTATTTTTGCTGTTGTTGGTTGTTTTGTTGTTGTTGTGTTGCTGTTTAATCCACATATGTCTGGATCTGGAAGTAGCTCATCTTCTAGCCAGAACAATTTCCACTACAGTTTGAAGCAGCGTGGGGATGGATCTAACTTTCTCCTCGCACCACAAGACAATAGGTCCTTCTCAGAATGAGTGATCCATTCGGTTGACTATATTCCTCAAAGGTGTTCAAGGTCTCAATACATTATAAATTATAAGAAAGTGTGACATTCATTTTTATGATTGTATTTCATTTGCAAAATGTGGCATTCATTTGTATCAGATCATTTTCAGAATCAGATTATGTAGCTTATTTATTCATGTTTTCATTAGTAACTTTATGACTACCATAGCTGAAGACTGACAACATTAAGGCAAAATTTGTGTATACGTTTGTCCATTCTGCAAATATTTATTTGAGTTCCCATTATGTTCAAGGGACTAATCTAGGTGCTGTGGGTATGGCAGAATTAAAACAAAAGATATGGCTGTTTCTGTAGTCTATATACATTCTTGAGAGGTGAGATAGGCAAGTAAAATAAACAAGTTAAATTTGTAGTCGTTAGAAGATAAGTTTAAGGGAAAAAATTAATCAGGCTAAAAGATACAGGATGTAGTAGTAGGCTACAATTTTAAATAGAGTTGGCTGAGAGGTCTTATTGAGGGGATATTTGGGTAAAGAATTAAAGGTGGGGAGAGAAGAAGAAGTCATGTGGGGAACAAGCATTCCAGGAAGTGAGAATAACCAATATAAAAACCTGGGACTGGAGCATGCCTGGTGCGGTCAAGGAACAGCAAGAAGGCTAATGTGGCTGGAGCAGTGTCCTGGAAAACAGCACAGGATGGGATCAGAAAGGAAAAGGAGGCGGCAGGAGAGACCAGTAGGGCCTGTAAACTCTGAAGAGGATTTTGACTTTTACTTTGATTGAAATGGGGGAGTTATCAGAGGGGTTTGAGCAGTATGGTGACATGATGTGATTTTCATTTAAAAAGGATCTTACTTAGGTGCTTCTGTGTTGGGAATAGAGGACTGAGGGTGGACGCAGGGATCAATCAGGAGACTAGTTAGCGAACAATTTTTGCTAGGCTTTCCAACGAGGCTATCACAGGCCTCCTCTAGTGATAATTCTAAATAAGCTGTTTTAACATTATGAATTTTAAGTCTTATTTTTAATATAGTGATGAATCTGGTAGAGATACATTAAAAATAAATTCAATAGGTTCAACATAACTATTCTTTCCTCTCTAAAAGTGGTAGAGATTCCTTGTGGAACCTGACAAATGTTAACCACAGCTCCTTGGCAGATAGAAATAGGGTACTGCTTGGTACAAAAGTACCTAGCCATGTCTTATAGAGCACAGAAAGAGTCACTTTTTTTTAAAATCATGCTATTCTGGTAATTTGGAAACCTGTGATATTCATTCATAAATTCATTACACTGTATTTCCTTAATTCCTATTACTGCACAGCATAGTTAATTTAGGGGATAGAAAAATACATATATACATGTTCCTAGCCTTAAGCAACTTATTTATAATATAATTAACTTCATGAGTATGATTATAATGGAATAAGAATAATTTTTATATAGGGAATCAGACTTACTATCTAACTTGGGGTAAGATATCACACATTTATGATCAGATATGGCCTGGTTCTATAAAATTTTATATTTAAAATTTACTGCAATCAGATTGTGTTTCAACAAATGGTTTCACCGTATTTCATGCCTAATATGAAAACAACAGAAACTGACCTTCAGTATAGAGAGGATATTGCTCTTGCAAAGTAAAAGACACAACAGTTAAAAAAAAAAAAAAAAGACACAACAGTTAAAGAATGTTTAATGCTAGTAGATGAGATTAAAAATGTTCTTTGGGATGTTTTCATAAAGGTAAAATAAAAACAGAGTCTATGCTAACAATTTAAAGTAGCAATCTGAAGCAATTCATTCTGAATTTCCAGACTTAAAACTTAAGTCCTAGAAACCTTAAAATAGCTAAAATTTGATATAAATATCGATTTTAATAGAAGCCAAATATTGAAAATGTTTTTTTTCTTTACAAATAGTTTCTTGTCAAATTAGTTTCCACATAACACCCAGTGCTCATCCCCACAAGTGCCCTCCTCCATGCCCATCCCCCCTTCCCCCCACATCCATCAGTCCTCAGTTTTTGTCAGCATTCAAGAGTCTCTCATGGTTTGCCTCTCTCCCTTTCCCCCACCATTTCCCCCCTTCTTCTCCCCCTTGTTCCTCAGTTAAGTTCCTCCTAATCCTCCTATACGTGCAAACATATGATATTTGTCCTTCTCTTCCTGACTTATTTCACTCAGCATAACACCCTCAAGGTCCATCCATGTTGCTCCACATGGCCAGATTTCATTGTTTCTCATTGCCATGTAGTATTCCATGGTATAGATAAACCACATCTTCTTGATCCATTCGTCTGTTGATGGACACTTAGGCTCTTTCCATGTTTTGGCTATTGTTGAGAGTGCTGCTATGAACATTGGGGTACATGTGCTCCTATGCCTCAGCATTTCTGTATCCCTTGGGTAAATTCCTAGCAGTGCTATTGCTGGGTCATAGGGGAGTTCTATTGTTAGTTTCCTGAGGAAGCTCCACACTGTTTTCCAGAGGGGCTGTACCAGTTTACATTCCCACCAACAGTGTAGGAGGGTGCCTGTTTCTCCACATCCTCGCCAGCATCTCGGTTCTCTGATTTGCTCATTTTAGCCACTCTGACTGGTGTGAGGTGGTATCTCAGTGTGGTTTTGATTTGTATTTCCCTGATGAGTAGGGATGCTGAGGATCATTTCATGTGTTTGTTGGCCAGTATTGAAAATGTTTTTAAGTGTTGGTCAGTGGCCTATGATTACAGTGCTTTATAATCTCTTTTGGAATTTGATGTGATAAAAAATTTAATAAGCACCAAACCATGTCATAAAAATTAACGCATGTTCAATATATGTATACACACTGTTAACATATATATTTGCATATATATTTACCTATGAACCATCATAGCTTGACCTGGGTCTCATGATTCCTCTCCTGGTGCTGTTTCTCATTATTTATAAACTCAAAAACAAAGGGATCAGAAGAATTATCTATTTTGTCTAATATTCCCCTTGATGGAGAGTTTCCTCTCTATAACTTAGCAAAACTGAATAATCTGTCCACATTTTAAATTATATTAAGTAATCTTTTCTAAAAAAAACTATTACTCTAGATCAGACTTAAATGATCTTATTTGGAACTAGTTAAAATGGACCAGTTTCTTGGATGCCAGATCATTTTTAGTTTCATATGTATTGTCACTGAACAAATCTTTGAAGATGTAAGGCTCAGAGGCTTTGACGCATCCCATAAGATATGGAAGCCTAAAGCAAATAGCACATTATTTTGAGGATTGTTTTTTAAAAAAGGGAGTTTATCAAACGCTGACAATATCTTTTATGAATGGAGTAAAGAAAGTGTTTTTTTTCCAGGGGAAATATTTTCCGTAACGTTATAAAGCAGCATTTGTCAAAATGAAATGTGTTTCAACTCAAGGCTTTTGTTTGTAAGAGGACCTCATGAAAAATGCTAGTACTGTATTAGTTCATATTGTTGGTATTAAAATATAAGATACTTCCTGGTGCAAGAGTTATCTCATTAACATCATAGATTAATTTATGTTCTCTTTAGTAACAATTTTAGTAACTTTCCATATAATTTTTAATTATGGATAAAATCTCCTCTAAAAATTGATGACTATTACTTCTTCACTAGTATGATCTTTTAATTTTGTCATTGAATTATTGAATTTATTTTATTTTTATTGAATTTTTTCATTGGAAGGTATAATGCTTCTCTACCGAATTGGAAGCAGAAGTAAAGCACTTTAAAGGTGTATTTTATTAATTTCTACATTTCTGGATTTTGTTGGGGTTTTTTTGTATGTTTTTTGAGAGAGTGAGAGAACTCAAGTGCGCATGTAGCACAAGGAAGCAGGGGAGAGGCAGAGGGAAAGAGAGAATCCCAAGCAGGCTCCACGCTCAGCACAGAGCTCGATCTCAGGACTATGAGATCATGCCTGTGAGATCATGACCTGAGCCAAAATCAAGAACTGGATGCTTACCCCACTGAGCCACCCAGGTGCCTCACACACTTCTAGGTTTTAAAGTTCACTATTTTTGCCTCCTGGCAAAAATGCTTTTGCAGTAAGATTCAGTTTCTTTTTTCATAAAAACAGAAATACAAAGTTAAAGTTCAAACTTTTACTTTTCATCTCCAATAAAAATATAAAATTTAGATTTCTTAGTAAAATCTTAGATTTAACAATTTAGAGCCTATCCATACGATCCAAATCAAAGTAAACATTTTAAACATCTCTTTTGTATCAATAATCTCACTGGTAAACCCACCATGTCCAAGTATAAAAGAAAAGATCAGATACTTGTTAGCAATAGCAATTTTTCAAAATATTTTTATTTATTTCCAGGAGAGAGAGAGAGAGAGAGAGAGAGAGAGAGAGAGACAGACAGCGTGAGCAGGGGAGGGTCAGAGAGAGGGAGATACAGACTCTGAAATAGGCTCCAGGCTCTGAGCTGGCAGTCAGCACAGAGCCCGACGCGGGGCTCAAACCCACGAACCGGAATATCATGACCTAAGTGAAAGTCAGACGCTTAACCGACTAAGCCACCCAGGCGCCCCAAAGCAATAGCAATTTTTAGTTGGGGTAGGGAAACAGAACAAATGCACATGTAATAAGTGAAAACACTTTCAGAGAAACATCAACAGGTGCAAATTACTATAATATACAGTCTTCAAATAGGACAAAATCAAGATGTAGATTAAGGGTGGATTAAAATTAAGCCATAATTAGGGTGATTACAAACATAGTTTTTGGAGATGAGTTTTGAGCAAGGTTTTGAAAAAGTTACAATACATGAATTGGCCGAGGGGAGCAGGTTGGAGCAGATTTCCAGTGAGGTGAGTGGGCCAAAGACATGGAATGGAACAATTGTAGGAAGGGTCAAGAAAATACTAATGGCAGAACAGGGGCAGGTTGCAAGAATATATGCTTCTGACCCACATGCTTCTTTAATCTCTTAATCCTCTCTCTTTCAGCCTATCACTTGTCACTTCTTCACCTATTCAGCTTAGACTGTCTGGTGTGTCACTGCAACTATGCTGTGGCTGGAACACTCAGTGCCTCAGATCCTGTCTTTTTCTATTACCACACAGGCATGGCCAGTTTCATAAATCAGAGGAATAAGCTTTGCTGCCAAGCCTGCGCAGTGGTTGGTAGTGAACTGAACAAAGGTGGTCAAATGTAAGTTATCTTTCTTTCTTTTTTTTTTAATGTTTATTTATTTATTTTGAGAGAGAGAGTCAGAGAGAGAGGGAGAGACCGAATCTCAAGCAAGCTCTGTGCTGTAGCTTGAGATTCGGTCTCTCCCTCTCATATGGATAGGCTCTGAATTGTCTTTGACCTAATAGTGCAAAGCCCAATGAGGGCCTTGAACTCATGAACTGTGAGATCATGACCTGAGCCAAAATCAAGTCAGATGCTTAAGGGACTGAGCCACCCACGTGCACTGTGAGTTATCTTTCTAATGTGACTCTCAGTCCTGCCCTCACACTGCTTCCTGTTGTGCTGTTTCATCATAATCTTAACACTTTTCATGTCAAACTATTTCCTCCATAAAACGTATTTTTGGAAAAGTTGCCATTGTCTCCTTGGGGACAGCAATAGCTCTTCTATTTCCTATCCAACTCTCCCTGTAAGCTGCACCTCTAGTTATAGCTACCTGTAAACCCCCAAATTTGGGTTAATTTAGCTCTTCCATTCTTAAATCTAGGATGTTAAAGAAAAACTCGTACCTGCTCATGCTGCAGCTATGTATCTGTCATCTTTGGCTTCACTTAGGTCCAGAGTCATTTTTGGCAAAAATTCTATGCCCCCTGTCTTTTGTGATGTCCTCTCCCATTTTCCATTTTCTCCCTTCTAATTGTCCTCCTCAGGACTCCTAGCTCAACATTGCTCTGTTGAGCAGATCACCGATCAGATACTAAGCCAGAAGTTCATCTTGTCCACTAGATTATTAAGGGGCTTCTCCTTCTGCTGAGTATTGGCTTGAAGCACAAGTATTTCCAGGTTCTAGAACTATTTTAAGTGATCCACCCTGTATCTATGCCCATTCCATACATAAGCTTGCTTTTTACCAAACCTTTGATTTTGTTCTTTCCAAATCCTAAAGATCCACACCATTAGCCCCTGACTAGGAATCAATATATATCTTGACCTCAGGCCAGACTCTCTTCCATGAAAAGTGTCTAACATGTTAAAGAACAAGTTCTGCCTACTATTGTGATTTTTATTCTCCATTGTCAAAGCCAGCAATCTTCTTTCATCTGGTACAGACATGTTGTGTAGCACCATCTTTAAACCAGGATACTCCACTACCTCCAGCATTTAAACTGGGATGTACAATTGATTTTTACATTATCTGTCAAATGCTCATGGGAAACTTCCTCTAGGCTACAGATGCGAGTTTAAGCAAGTGTGGCACTTTGCAGAAGGCATAAAAATGTAGAACCTGTTCAGTTATTAAATTATTTGGCACCACAAACTTTACAGTTGGGTTCACTGAATAGCATACAGTTCATTATTGGCAGCATGAACCAAACAGGACCCGATTGTCAATTTCCTCCAGAGTTAATATCAAGTCAGGAACGTTGTAACAAAATGTTAGTTATTGAAGAGGGCATGGCCTTTGTCCAAACTTGAGGATCCTTCTCTATATATCTCCTACCTGGAGTTAGCAAGTCCATTCACTATCTCAGTCGGCTACAAAAAGTTCAAGAACTATGAAAGATTCCGGATCAAAATGACTAGTTGACAGTTACTTGCACCGAAACTCTGGACCAGATGCTAAGCTTCTTTTACTATGGACCCCAATTATAGATGGGTAAAATTTGGATCATTTTGTTAATGGTCAGAGTAAGGCATACAAATATGCTGCATCCAAAATTTGGACACCTATTTTTAAAAGAATATCTTGGAATACCATAGATATTCATGTACCCAGGCCCTTTCTCTGTCTCTGTCTGTCTGTCTGTCTCTCTGTCTATCTATCTATCTATCTATCTATCATCTATCTATCATCTAGCAAGGGAGGGGTAGTGGGAGAGAGAGAGTGGGAGGGGGGGATCCCAAGCAGAGTCCATGCTCAGAGTGGACCCCGACACAGCGCTCAATCCTGGAACCCTGGGATGATGACATGAGCTGAAGTCAAGAGTCAGATGATCAGCCGACCAAGTCACCCTGGCGCTGTTCCTCAAGCACTCAGGCCCTTTAGTGTCATATCAAAATTGTTATGATTTTTATTTTTATAGAATTTCACACACATGACTTGCAAGAGCATCCAGGAACATTTCTATTTTCTGATCCTCATGTCCTTTCAGCATGATGTTTTGTGAGTTTTGGATCAAATAGATGTACCACTTGGATCCAAGAGGTGACATTCTCAGCAAACTAGACTATAACATGGATCCAGAAAGCTGACGTATCCCTGCAGCATAACAATAAGGACTTTTTGGTGCTTATGTCAATGAGGGCACATTTCTGGTAATGTCTATAAACCAAAATGGCCAAAAAAATGTTTTGGCAAGACTAATAACTGCCCACTTAGTGGTAAAAGCTACATTTATTCTGGTGAGGAGAAAAACAAATCAGAATAGCAGCCACAACTGGAGTCTCACCTGGTTTTGTTTTCAATAATCTGTTATTCTCCATGACTCATGGGATTGCAAAGGCCAAACCAGCCTATTGAATTAATCGCCAAATCTTCACCTTTCAGGAAGCAGCCTCCGGGGTTGTAGTGCTCCTGTCGTTCTGTTTTGGCAGGGAAGGAGAGTGCCAAATGGCCCCCACTTGGAGTACCCAAAACGATAGCCCTTACTTTATAAGTGTAGGAAACTGTGTGGGGGTTCTGCTGGTTCGCCAAAATATCCATTCCAGCAATTCCCTCAGGATCTGAGAAAATGACCCCAAGATGGTTTTGGGAACCCCACTTTGCCTACCATGAAAAAAACTCAGGGCAGAACTCCACTTATCATGTAGGCTCCATAAGGATCCCAAACCCTCACCAACTGACTATAGTAGAATTACAGGTCCCCAGGAAGTGTGACAACTTTGAGTCAATATTCAATATTTCTCGAGTTTAAGTATTTCCCTTTTCTCAATGCACAAGTATTCAGATTAATGGGGCCAGACCCATTAGAAAAGACAAGGCAAAAGCTTACAGCAGGATCTTTTCCTCATAGGAACTAGCCTCCCCTTCATTGGGTGATGCTGGGTCTGTGAACCCAGAATTCTCTAGCACACCGGCTCCAGTAAGGCCTCTGTTCACCAGACCTAGAATAGCTTTGATTATATAAATCAAGACACACCTTAATTGGCTGTCTTTCTATTTCATTCCTGGGGACCCATGATTAATTAACCACAGCCAGAGATTTCTGCTACTGCAGCCATTCCCTGGTCCCCGGGTATAGCATCTGGCTATTAAAACAATACCCACTTTGCTTCAGACTGTTAGCAGTCATCACCTGGGCCAGGCCTCAGCTGGCTTCTCACTGAGATCCCCTGAGATTGGAATACCATTTTTATTGTAGCTCTCCCCACCAGCATTCTGAGCTCAGACAAAAATAAAAATAAAAAATAAAAGCCAGAAAAGTGCTTTTAAATATTTGGGTATTTCTTTTTTTTGCTCTGTTCTATTGGCAAGGGAAAGGAGTCTTCAGGCTCTGGCAGGATATGGAAAGAAGACACATGATCCATTTAATCTACTTTCTTACCTCACAAAATCTTTAAATTCTTTCCTCTATGTTGTGCCAAGGACTTTATAGCCTTTATTTTACCAAAAGCAACCAACAGTGGGTTCCTTTGTGCTTTGCCAAACCCAGAAAAACTGCTAAAACTTTTTGAGCTACTGCACTGAATGTAGTATGTTTTATGAATAAACTCCTCATAATGAATACAGTTCATTTGTGTTCAGAAAAAAAAATCTTAGCTTTCCAACACTGGCTACACATTAAAATAATATGAGGTTTTTAAAAAATATGATGCTTATTATACCCTCTACTCCCAGACATTTAAATCAGAATCTATGGGTTTAGACCAAGCATCTGCATTTTCTCAAAACTGTGCAAGTGATTTTGAGCCACAGTGCAGTTTGAGGCTCACTGTTCCAGAAGTTCTCATTCATTCCAAGGTTTCTAGCACCACTTTATGCTCATGATGTACATTTATAAATCCTTCTAAGATCAGTCTTCTAAGCTTCGGCCCCCAAACAATATTTCCCTCTTTGCCTCTCCCCCCAATTTTCCAAGAATCTGTAGGCTTATACAATAGAAAAGGGATTATCAAATCTTTTTGCTTACCATGTACCAGGAACTGTGCGAAGATCAAAGTAAACATATTAACCCTGGTCTCTGCCTTCTTTTGTGTAGACATTTGATCACCTATTTTGGGGTTTCTTAACCTCAGCACTATTAACATTTTGGGCTGGGTCATTCTTTGTTGAATAGGGCTGTCTTGTGCTTTGTAGGGATTTGAGGAGCATTCTTAGCCTCCACCCACTACTCCCTCCCTTCTAGATATTGCCAAATGTCCCATGGGGCTCAAAATTGCCCTTGGTTGAGAACCACTGGTTTATGGTCATTTTCACATCAAGTTTTCACAAGAACTTGCACTTTCACATTTTATATTCTGAGTAATAATTTTCTCTTCCTAGTCTTCCTAGTTTTGGAAGTAATAATTTCCTGTTCCTAGTCTTGGATGTTTTTACCATTATCAAGACTTTGCTCATCCAGGGACCCAGTACTCACGATTCAGTTTCAGATTGCCTTTGAGCATTATGTTTCCTAGTCTCTTTTTGATTGAACAGTTTTTTTCCCCTCCTGCCCACCCCTCCTTTTTTTGCCCATGCTACTGACTAAAGAAATTGGTTTAGTTGTCATGTGGTATGTTTGACATTCTAGAGTTGCCCAATTACTCCATCTTGACTTTATTTAGCTTGCTCCTCTATCTCTGTTTTACCAGTAAACTAGATATTACATCCATTAGATTCATGTCAGCTATTATTGGTGCTGTGGCTTATATTATAGTGTATCAGTTGGCACATAATTAAGGGTGCCCGGCTTCTAGCTAAAGAGTTATCACGTGGGGATAGCCCTGATTCGGCCATCACGAAGTTGATACTTTTGCATCATGTGATTATTTCACCATAAATTTTCACATAATGGTTTAGGCACTTATTGATGCTTATTGCCTAAGTCAATCATTTATTTAGGACTTATAAATTGTCATTTTCTGGAGATCCATTTTTGATATAGTTTGAGATGGCAATTACATATCTAAAGTGGGTATCTCAGATAGCAGTTAGGTATGCAAGTCTGAAGCTTAGTGTGAGAAAGATAAATCTAGAAGTTATCAGAAGATGGCTGACATTGACTATTCATAGATTGGATGAGATCACTAAAGGGAGATGATAGATGGAGAAGAGGGTCCGGTAGTGAGCAATAAGGCACCCTAAACTGTTATAACTGGATGGGAGAAAGAGCCAAACGAGGTCTGAGAGCAGTATATCTGCCTCATTAATATTATTTCTCATAGCTTTTCCCTCAAGATCTTCTCTGGACTTTGGTAATGATCTAATTGATCTATTGTCTCTAGTTTTGCCTTTCTAATTCATGCTCCACATGACTGTCTGAGAAATTATTCTAAAAGTTAAATCTATCAGGGGTGCCCGGGTGGCTTAGCTGGTTAAGCATCCAACTTTGATTTTTGCTCAGGTCCTGATCTCATGGTTCATGAGTTCGAGCCCCGTGTCCGGCTCTCTACTGACAGTGCAGAACCCGCTTGGAATTCTCTCTTTCCCTCTCTCTGCATCTCCCCTGCTTATACTATCTTTTTCTCAAAATAAATAAATTTTAAAAATTATTTAAATCTATCAGCTCTATTAGTTTCTGGATTAAAACGCACTAAAAGCTCTGAATTGCCTTTACGATAAAGCCCAAATGTTTACTGTCACCATGTGAGACTCCTTCTGATGTGTGTCTTTCCTACTTGCTTAGATCACATCTTGACATTCTCCATCCTTTACCTGTAAGCACCCCAAGGCAGTTTCTTTAACATTCTAAGCTTCTTAATATTTCTGTAACCGTTATTCAACTTTCTTGTGGGAGAAATTTGTTTCACCTAATTCATGTTTTAGAACTAAGCTAAAGGCAACTCTGAAAACTTTCCTGACCCCTGCAAGGTGGAATTGACCACCATTATTATTTTTTTATTTTTATTTTTATTTTGTTAATGTTTATTTATTTTTGAGACAGAGAGAGACAGAATGCGAGCGAGGGAGGGGCAGAGAGAGAGGGACACGCAGAATCTGAAACAAGCTCCAGGCTCTGAGCTGTCAGCACAGAACCTGATGCGGGGCTCGAAGTCATAAACCGAGAGATCATGACCTGAGCTGAAGTCAGATACTTAACAGACTTGAGCCACCCAGGCGCCCTGACCACCATTATTTTGTAGTGGTGTGTGTATATGTGTGTGTGTCTCAAAGTGAGACCTTAATGCACTGCTCTACAAACTGAGCATAAATATGATCGCTTATTTTCTCTCCAATTGATTACCTAGAGTATATCTTAAATTCCACACTAGGGAAATAAAAAACATTTCCCTTTTTGTTCCCCACCTCATATTTTCCATAGTTCTAGAGGTTTTCACAGTCTAAAAATGGGTAATAAGGATGATATGCTGTGATAGTCATTATGGATGTTAAAAAAGTATCCTTGTTCTCCTCTTACACACACAGCAAATGTATACTTTTCTGCTCCCTTGAAGAAGTAAGTAGCCATGTTATCTGCTCGGACAATGAAATGTAAGTAAAAAGGAGACATTTCCCTTCATTGAAGAAGCATTTGATTTGTCCATCTCATCCCTATGTCGTAGTGGCTGTGGAAGCATGTGTTGAAATGATCTAGTCTTTATCAGCCTAGATCCCTGTGTGACGAGCATTTCAATCTGTGTTGGAATGTAGCATGAACAAGAAATAAACTTTATTGTGTGTTCAGCGACTGAGATTTTGGAAGTGTTTGTTAGCACTGAACAATGTATGTAATTTGGGCTGATATATACACTAAGTAGGAAGAGTATAAAGTCTGATGATTCTAGGAAGTAAAGCTGGTAACGAAGCCTGGCTGCTGAGGAGTCTTGCTATAGAAGAGAGTTCCTCAACCTTGGCATGTTTGACATTTTGGTCTGGAAAAATCTTTGTTGAGGGAGGCCATCTTATGTATTGTAGGATGTTTAGTAACAGACCTGGCTTCCAACCATCAGATGCCAGTAGTATCCTCCACCCCAGGTTGTGACAATAAAAATGTTTCCAAGTATTGCCAAATATCTCCTGGGGGACAACATTGCTCCCAATGGACAAATCACTGCTTTAGGCAATACATATTGGCTATTGACACAGCTCTCTACTCAGGCTGCTATAGATCTTTGGGAGAGAAATGCTATTCTGTCAGAGCTCAATTCTGCCAGTGTGCCCTTGATGGTTCCTAGAGTCGCAGATTTTACGTGTTGGCTCTTCCAAGGCCACAGGGCTCAAAACACCTTCCTGTGGCAATCCCATAGTCTACTTCTTGTAATCCTGGATCTACTATTCTTGGACATCAATACCATCAGGAATAGGGCAGACTTTGTGACCCTGAACAAATATCTAATTTAAACATATCTTTTCCAGGACAACAGATGTACCAAGCCCAAAAGGCTCAGCTAACCTGATGGGATAAGAAAAGATAAGGTAAGAGCAAATTTATGTATAATCAAATGTTTTTGAAATTCAGTAGGAATTTGTTACTAGTATATAGTACCAGATATTCTTTAAAAAATTTTTTTTTAAATGTTTATTTATTTTTGAGACAGAGAGAGACAGAGCATGAGCTGGGGAGGGGCATAGAGAGAGGGAGACACAGAATCTGAAACAGGCTCCTGGCCCTGAGCTGTCAGCACAGAGCTCAATGTGGGGCTCAAACCCATGAGTGATGAGATCATGACCTGAGCTGAAGTCGGACGCTTAACCAACTGAGCCACCCAGGTGCCCCTAGTATCAGATATTCTTAAAGATACTAAGTTTTACTCTACTTCTTAAGATTTTTAAATTTTATTTTAATTTTTAATTTTATTTATTTCTGAGAGAGAGAGAAAGAGAGACAGAGACAGAGACAGAGACTGCATGAGCAGGAGAGGGTCAGAGAGAGAGGGAGATACAGAATCATCTGAAACAGGCTCCAGTCTCTGAGCTAGCTGTCAGCACAGAGCCTGATGTGGGGCTCAAACCCACGAACCGTGAGATCATGACCTGAGCCGAAGCTGGATGCTCAACCAACTGAGCCATCCAGGCGCCCTATACTTCTAAGTGTAAGGAGGATAAGAAAATATTTTCAAAGAGAAGTTCAGCATTAAAAAAAAACTCTGATAGGGGTGCTTGGGTGGCTTAGTCGGTTAAGCGTCCTACTTTCGCTTAGGTCATGATCTCGCGGTTCGTGGGTTCGAGCCCTGTGTCAGGCTCTGTGCTGACTGCCAGCTCAGAGCCTGGAGCCTGTTTCAGTCTGTGACTCCCTCTCTCTCTGACCCTCCCCTGTTCATGCTGTCTCTCTCTCTCTCCTAGAAATAATTAAAACATTAAAAAAAAATTAAAAAAAAACTCTGATAGATAAAATGTTTGTCCCATAGTAGTTTTTTTTCAGATTTATTGAATGTGTTTAAATGTGGATTCCTTACGTGGAAACTAATTTGACAATAAACTATTTAAAAAAAAATAAATGTGGATTCTTAATCTGAATAATATCACCAGAGTTTTATCATGTAAATAAATGGAAAAATAATAGTGGAATAATTACCTAAGGAGAATAATAGTGAAGCCACAGAGCGGTGGTCTTTACACATTTTCACTCACATAATACCACAGATTAAATTTTTCATTCCAGATATTTCTGTTGACATCTAAAATTTGTTGTAATAAGTTTAAATGGATCCAAAGAATATATTTTTGGCATATTGTAAATATTTGACTTTTTATAATAAAGCTGTTATTTCATTTTTTTTAGATGTTCAAATAGAATCGAAATACTAAAGCAACTTGATACCCACCATATTAGAGTAACACCATTGAGTAACACCATTAGTTACATGCTGTATGCTAGTATAACACATGAATCCCCCAATTTCAATTGTCTTAATAAAGCTTATTTCTCCCTCACACATCTCAGTTGGAAGACATTTCAAACACAGCTTCTTTCCATCTCATGCCTCCACTATTCCTGAGGTCTTTACAATACCTTGATTCAAGCCAGTGAATAAGAAAAGAGAATGTTGAATCATGCACAGAAAAGTTTTATGATCTACCCACTTTCCATTGGCTACAATTCAGTCACCTGGTCAACTTCATCTCCTGCTGCAATAACTGGTTCATAACTTTCCTACATCATTTCCTGAAAGCATTTATTGTCCAACTAAAGGTGAACAAGACTAAACTATCTTATCAATTGTTGACAAAACAGCAAAAATATCCAATGTCAGTATTCCACATTAGATTTCACGAACACAATCTTATTAAGTGGAGTTACAATGTGAATGAGATTTTTAAAGTTATGTTTATTTTCAGATTTATTTTCAGATAATCCATACCAGTTGTTTTTGAGTCTGTTCACTTTAAAATTTTATTTTAGTATTTATTTATTTAATTTGAGAGAGAGAGAGAGAGAGAGAGAGAGTGTTCCAAGAAGGCTCCATGCTGTCAGCACAGAGCCCGATGCAGGGCTCCATTCTATGAACTATGAGATCATGACGTGAGCTGAAATCAAGAGTTGGGCACTCAAGTGACTGAGCCACCCAGGTGCCCAGAGCCCATTTGCTTCTTACAAATACATTTTTAGAATTGCAAAGGACCTTAGAGATCATAAGGTGATTTATATAAAGCCAAGCATTTGAATTGAAGTTTCTTGACTCTTTTCATTATATTGTGCTTCTTCTAACTTGATAGATGATTTTAAGTTGGATAGCATTTACATTTATAAAAATCTTTGCTAATACTTTCTTTTAAAAAATTCATGGTAGGGGTGCTTGTGTGGCTCAGTCAGTTGAGCATCCGACTTCGGCTCAAGGCATGATCTCAGGGCTCATGGGTTCGAGCCCCACGTCTGGCTCTGGGCTGACGGCTTGCTCAGAGCCTGGAGCCTGCTTGGGATTCTGTGTCTCCTTCTCTCTCTGCCCCTACCCCATTTCCACTCTGTCTCTCTCTGTCTCTCAAGAATAAATAAATGTAAAAAAATTAAAAAAAAATTCGTGGTACTGTTAAGTAATTTGCTTTACATGGATAAATGAAAGGTCTTTTATCTTTAAAATATCAACTGATTATGTAAGTTTCTTCGCTTTATCTTGACATTGTTTTACCCTTTTCACATTCAAGATTTCATATACACTTTTAATGTACCAATATTGCACGCTTACATATGGCATTTTAATGACATCTATCATCTTATATAACTTGACCATTTCTAACTTATTAGACATTAAGTTGCCTCTTATTTCTATAAACATTTTTGGATTATCTTCTTGGGATATACTCCCATAAGTTGTACTTGTTCAAAAGAAAATAGATTTTATGTTTTCTGCTGTATATAAGTAAATTGCTTTTTAGAAACATTTTGCAAATTACACATAATAATAAGCAATGTATGATTATATCTGTTTCCTCATAGACTTGCTAACATTAACTTTAAAGAAGATTTCACAGAATAAAAAAGGTGTTACTAATTTTTTTTTTTTTTAAAGGTTTGATTTATTTCTAGGAGAGAGAGAGAGAGAGAGAGCGTGAGCAGGGGAGGGTCAGAGAGAGAGGGAGTCACAGACCGAAACAGGCTCCAGGCTCTGAGCTGGCAGTCAGCACAGAGCCCGACGCGGGGCTCGAACCCACGAACCGCGAGATCATGACCTAAGCGAAAGTCGGACGCTTAACCGACTAAGCCACCCAGGCGCCCCAACTAATTTTTTGAATAAGATACTTTAAAAATGTTTTTGTTACTTTGGAGTGACTTTATATGTATAAAATTACTTCTAAACTTCTGAAAATTGGTGTGAATTTTAATTTATTTTTGTTAATTTAGTTATTTCTCAAAATTTTATAAAATCAGCTATTTCCACATTATGGATAAGTCATATAACTTTACTTGCTCTCTTTTGTCTGTAGAAAAAAGCAACACTGAACAGAAACGAAATTGCTATTTTAGCAAATCCTATCCCCATCAACAAAGGTTTCTTTAAAGGAATGTGATAAACCACAACCATATCTTATTTATTTTTCATAGTTGAAGTATATTTTTGGATGAAAAATATACTTGTGATTTCATGGCATCCTTATTCAATTTGCCGGATATTTTCATTACTATGTAGATTACACTAAGTTTCCAAAATGTAAAATTGGTTCCTTATTGCTTATAATGTTACCTATTCATCTGATTTCTTTTTTTCTTTCTTTTTCCTTCCTTCCTTCCTTCCTTCCTTTTTCTTTCTTTTTCTTTTTTTTAGAGAGAGAGAGTGAGTGAGTGCAACTGAGGGAGAGGGACAAAGGGAGAGAAAGTCAAGCTGTCAAGCCGACTCAGTGCTCAGCTGAGAGTCCGATACTGGGCTCTATCCCACGACCTTGGGATAATGACCTGAGCTGAAAGTAAATGTCGGATGCTCAACTAACTGAGCCACCTAGGAGCCTCTATTCATTGATTTCTAATCCTTAATACTTTTATAAATGATGTTCACTCCAGTTAGTCAACAAAATATAAATTTTAGAGCTCTTTGAAAGGAAAAATCATCTTGAGAAAAAAAGAAGATACAGGAAAATATACTATCATACTTTTAGAAGTACACATACATGAAAAATTGTCACATAAAGTATGCATTTCATTAATAATGTGGTGCCAATAAAGTTAAAATCTTTTTTGTTTTTCTTGGAGGGGGCAGGTGAATTTTGCAGTGTTGCAGAAATGGAAAGCAGCCCATCTCCACCATTCTCTCCTTTATTGTTACTAACAGAATTCCAACAATATATTTAGCCAAAAAACCCCCAAACTGTGTTTCCCAGACCTTTTGCATATGGGATGGCCAATATGATATAAGACTTGTTCAAAGGACCTCTGTGAAAGCTATCATTGCCTTCTATCTATTGATAGGGCTACAGTAGTGATCATGAGGCCATGATAGAAAAGCCAAAAAAACTTCCGTTCTCTAATATCGGACACAAATTGCAATTAATCTTGCAGCTTTTTTTTCCTTTAAAGTTTCTCTTGTTATAATTGAAATGATCTCTGTATTAAGAATGTCTCTTTAATAATGGTTTGACACTTATAAACAATGTTTATTCACATAGCAAATATCTTCTATGTGGCTAGGTAACTCTGGTGTTGGAAGTGTGAAATCTTTGACAATTATTCGTTTGATTAGTGCAATGACTTTCAACTGGCTTCACAGTAGAATCAGGTGTGAAAATATAACTTCACTAAGTCTAAGGTAACGGTTTTCAAATTTTGGCTTATATCAGAGTCCCTTGTAAAACACAGAGGTGTTAAACATGTGATTGTTAAAGCACAGTTTGCTGAATTCGTCTCCTAGAATGAAGAGATTCAATTGGTCTGGGGTGACATGGCCCCAGATGATACTGATGATTGTGGTCCAAGGACCACACTTTGAGAACCCCTAGTCAAGGCTATAGCCTGGGCATCCGTGTAAATAGTTTAACATTATTGTGATGGTTGAATGCAGTATCATCCTTAATGAATGAGTTGCATAATTGAGGGGGGAAGGGGCATATCCCTAAGAAGGTTCTCAAACTTTGCATGCATCATAATCACCTGGAGGGCTTGTTAAAACACACATGGTTAGGCCTCACTCCCAGGGTTTGGGATTCCCTAGATCTGAGATAGAGGGGTGAAAATTTGTGTTTCCCAGGTAATACTGATGCTGATGGTTCTAGAACACATTTTCAGAATTACTGCTTTAGTTTAATTTATACCTAACCACCAGTGCTGTATTCTTGTTTTTCCCTAAGTATCCAGAATATGGTGATAATTGTTGTGAAACTTTAAGAATCCTCAGGAAGTCAATTTCCATTTTGAGGGCAATAAAGATGGGAGGGAGTATATCTTAGTCATCTTTACATGGCCTTTGGCATATTACCATGATGTTTTGCAAATACTAGGGTTCAAAAATACAATGTATTGAATACTGATTGTGATATCAAACAATTTTGTGGTAAATAGTAATAAGCTTCTTATTTAATCAACCCTCAGTAAAAGGAAATGATAATCTCTGTTCCTGAGTTAAAAAATGTATAGAAAGGGTTATCAAAGAAAAATTAACTTAGACTCATCAAGTTTATCAGCAATCTTTCCTCATGTTTTACTTTTAGACACTTGTGAATGCAGTGCACCAAAGCCAAGTAGGTGTTGACTCATATCTGGAGATAAGTGTGTATACACACACACACATACACACATGCAATTGTGCACTTCTCAAATAGTATCTAACTAAACTTGGTAAACCATAGAATTACAATGTTGCATATGATATACTGAATGGGTAATGCATACAAAATAATGCATTTTTTCTGTATGCTGAAGGCATAAAGAAGGCCCTGTAGAACAGGTTAACAGACTGATTACAGTGAAGAAGGCTAGTTGAAGCAGGTTCAGGGTAAAGGAAATACAATACCCAGGCTGTACAAATCATCTGACGCGGGAAGAAATGCAACTCCACAGAGTTGCCGTAGTCTTTCAGTAAAATCAAACACAGTTACCAAAAGGGTTATATGGGACGATCAAAGCTGGAATGATCTTGTTCAATTACATTTGTGAATCTGAGAACAGTCTTCCCTCCTGCCCCCTATTGGGGCCAATGCTGCCTCCCGCCGAGCATCTCCTGTGGCTGGGCCTGAGTCCAGCTGCCCGGATTGGCGCAAGATCTTCATTTCCCCTCGCGCGGAATCTTCGAGGCCTTTTCCCGCCAAAGCCCAAGCTTCCGCCCCTCGGCGACCAGGGCTCTGGCGGGACTGCGCATGTGCGGAGCCCGGCGAGCGGAGAAACCCCCGGCGGCTCCACGAACGGCCAGCTATGGCGGAGATGGAAGCGAGCCTGTTGCGCCAGTGCCCGCTGCTTCTGCCTCAGAACCGGGCGAAAACCGTGTACGAAGGATTCATTTCGGTTCAGGTACCCGCCCGCTTGTTGCTCGCTCGCTAGCTGGGCCCTTCTCTCGCGCGGCGCAGCTCCGCCCCTGGAAGTCAGTTACGGGAGCGGTTAGCGGCCGGACCAGTGGGGGTCGAGGAGGGCGGCGCGGGACCGCTCCTCGGGGTCTAGAGGTCTGGGGGTGGCCGCTGTTGCTGGCAGCCGGCCCCCCCTACCGCGTCGGGGCCTGGGACGGGGTCGCAGTCAGGGGCTCGGCCGGCGGCCACCGCGCGCGCCTGGAGCGGGGGGCGGGGTGGAGGGCCACGCCCCCTCGCTCCGCTTCCTGACTTTCTGTCTGTCCCACGTTTTAACTCTGTGGAGTTTTTTGTTTTGTTTTGTTTTTCTGCAAATTTTTGCCTACCTCGATTCCACCACCATCCCCTCTCTCCAAGCCCCACGAAGGCTGGTGCCCGTTCACAAGGAAATCCGTTCTAATTATGTTCGTTTTCCAGACCATAATATAAATATGTACTTTTTTTTTTTTTTGAGGAAAACCTCCGTTTGACTCTGAGCTAAGTCGTGTGTATCTGAACACATCCATCCGATATTTTGTACGGAATCTTGACAACAGAATTACTTTTCCTGAGTGCAAGTGGCTTCTCTTGCGGAGTTTATTGCACATAGTAACACACGTGTACATCTTGAAGTTTACAGAGCGCTTTCTAATTTCGTGATTTCACTAATGCTCAGCCCCTTGAGGCAGAATAGAAAAAAAAACCTTCTCTCTTCGTAGTTGAGCAAATCAAGGCATGGGCAGGTGGAGAGGTTAAGTTACTTGCCCGTGATCCCCAGAATGTCTTAAAGCCAGGCTGTGTGATTCCACCCCTGGATTTTGCTCCTCTGTGTTGCACCAAGATCCCTTAGGGTAGAATTTTGAATATAGATTTTCGCTCCCTTACCTTTATACTCAACATGATACCACCTCCTTGATCAGCGCGCGCGCGCGCACACACACACACATGTTTTAATCTTTTAAAATTAATGGATTCAGTGTAAGGAAAAACTGGTGAAACCACACACAAATGAACCATGACCTGCAACATTTTAAAAAAGTTTTTAAAGTTTATTGAGAGAAAGAGGGAGAGTGAGAGAGAGATGGAGCACGAACGGGGGAAAGAGAGAGAGAGAGAGAGAGAGAAAGAAAATCTCAAGCAGGCTCCAGGCTTTCAGCACAAAGCCTGATGTGCAGCTCTGAATTCATCAACAGTGAGATCATGACCTGAGCTGAAATCAAGAGTCATGCTTAAGTGACTGATGCTTAACTAGGCAGTGGGCCCTAACCACCTGCACAACTTAAAGTATGGGTCGTGAATAGGTTAAATTATCAGCGGTACCTTCTAGCTGTAAAATTTAACAAGTGACTGACTAACCAGAGGATTTGATTTGCTCTGCAAAATAAGGAGAAATTCCTGAAGAGGAAAGAAACAAAGTGGTCTTATTTAAACAACATTGAAGGAGAACTGTATTTGCTGGGAAAATAGGTTTGAGTCTTAGGCAAGATTATTTGAACTCAGTTTTATAGAAAAGCAAATTATGCAATTTTGTCATAATAATAAATTTAAAATTTAGTGATTAACCAGATAATTTGGAAAAAAGTATCATGATGAATAAAAATTTCTATTTTCAGAATTATTTTTATTTTCTGAAAGGAAAATGAATAATTGCATTGCCCCACCTTACCTTGATTAACGCTCCATTCAACGATTTTCATCAAAACAGACATTGCCAGTATTAAATTAATGGGATGGAGGTAAAATTTAACTCTTAATTATAGTCATTAAGAGAATCGTTTCACCTTTCAAAAATGAGTATTGGGTATTTGAAAACTTCATAATTTATTTTACTTTAAAGAGAAGCATATTTCATGTTTTTTTTTTTTAGTTATAAATGACATGCAACATATTTCAGGTGTACAACATAATGATTCAGTATACGTATGTATTGTGAAATGATCACAGTTCAGTCTAGTTGTTCATCCGATTTGCCATATGTAGCTGTAGAATTTTTTGCTGTAATGGGAACTTTTAAGATTAGTCTCTTAGCAGCTTTCAGATACACAATAGTATTAACTCTGGTTGCCATGCTGTACGTTACATCCCCTTAACTTATTTATTTTAGGACTGGGTGTTTGTGCCTAGAAGATAGACAGTCTTTACCTGCCATTTCCCCACCAGCACACATACTTTTTGAAGATCAGGGCCATATCCTGGAATTACCATGTGTTTTGAAGTTTACGCAAAGCTTACGTTTATCTCTCAAAAATAATGAGTGCCCAAATTTACTTGCTAAAGGAAACTTTTACCCACCCCTCAGAATATTGAGTGTATAACTAATCAAAATACACTGTGATTACAGGAAGGTTAGAGAGGGAGACATATGGATATTTTCATTTTCCTTCAAATTCATGGGTATCATCACAAAGTAGAGGTTGAATTTCATTATTATTTTGGGAGTAAAAGTAGTTCATTTTTCCGTTCTGCAGTTGGAAGTATCGGTCTTGAATGACTTAGGTGAAACCATGGTTCACTTTCAGACAACATTTAGAACAACTGAAGAGATCTTAAATTATGTTTTTATCAGGAACCATGTTTCCCGCCTTTTAGGCACTTTGAGGAAAGTACTTTGTGTTAAATGTGTTGTCTACTAAAGCCTCTTAGAAAATGGGTAAACATCAGAGTTGAGATTAGATGAAATTTGCCTGTGACTTTGCTGTTGCTACCATTCTGATTGATACCTGCCTTAAGCAGCGTCTTAACCTAAACAACCTAATTTAACATTATTTTGTTAGGTGGAGCTGATTTTTGTCTAAAAATGTGTGTCTTTTATATAATTTCAAACTTACAATAACAAGCATGTATGAAGATTACCTAGATTCACCATTTTACTTTTGCCCCATTTGATTTATTATTCTGAGTATGTATGTGGATGGGTATATATACATTATTTTTCTGAACAGTTTGAGATTAGGTTGTAGACATAGTGCCTCTTTATTCTTAAATATTTCAGCATATATTTCATGAGAACAAGGGTACACTTATATAAACCCACAGTAACTATGGTTACTGGAAATTTAATCATGATGTAATGCCATTATCTGGACTCCAAATTCAAATTTTGTTGATTTTGCAATTACATATTCTGTAGCCCTTTCCAGCCTCCTGAAAGATCTCACATTACATTTAGGTGACATACCTCTTTAATCTGGAATGGTTCCATGGTCCCTTTGCTTTTAACAAACTTGATAATTTTTTTTAAAGTTTATTTATTTGCTTTGAAAGAGACAAAGACCATGTCAGTCAGGGAGGGGTAGAGGGAGGGAAGGGGGGAGAGAGAGAGAATCCCAAGCAGGCTCCACACTGTCAGTGCAGAGTCTGATGCGGGCTAGAACCCACCAAACCATGAGTGAGATCATAACTTGAGCTGAAACCAAGGGTCCGGCGCTTAACTGACTGAGCCACCCAGATGCCCCACGCTTGATATTAAGAATACAGTTTGGTTATTAGGCAGAATGTCTCTCAGTTTGGGTTTGACTGATGTTTCTTTATCATTAGATTTAGATCATGTAACTTTGGCAGAGATGACATAGAATGTTGTGTCGTTTTCAGGGCACGTGAAGTCAGCAGGTCTCCTTGGTGATGTTACCTCTAATCACCGGTGATTAGATGGCTTGTGCCAGGTTTTCATTTTGTAATTCAGAAGTACTTCTAGAGAGCTACTCTGAGGCCTCAAACATGCAGGTACACACACCAGCTTTAGCATCTATTGACTCTTGAATGAACCAGTTAGTTTTGTGGTGGTTGCCAAATAAATGATGATTTCATTTTCTTTTTTAAAGTTTATTTCTTTTGAGAGAGAAAGACAGTGTGTGCATGAGTGAGGGAGGGCCAGAGAGAGAGAGAGAGAAGGAATCCCAGGCAGTCTGTGCACTGTCAGCACAGAGCCAGATGCAGGGCTCGAACCCATGAACCTTGAGATCATGACCTGAGCTGAAATCAAGAGTGATGCTCAGTCAGCCACCTAGGTGCTGCACCAAATGATGATTTTTTTTAACTTCACTAGTTTTTCTTTATTGTCATTTTATTGTAAGGAGTAGCTTTCTCTTTTTCCCCACTTACTTTTATCAGAAGGGACTGTTGGTTTTAAAAATAATTTGTTTAATGGATTATAATCATTACTTTCATTATTTGGTTGTGAGAGTGCATTTGTATTGATACAAGTTTTTATGGCTCTGTATTTTCCTCTTACTGTTTCTATAGTACTTCGTATATGCTGACTTGCAGTGTTTCTTCTTCATCATGTTTTAGTACTTAAGTTTACTTTGTAGATCCCTTGTACCTAGGAGTTATTTCATAGAAAAGTAAAACATTTTCTCAAGTCTTTTTTTGATTTTTTAATTTTGTTATTTCAGGTTCTTTTGTGATTAGGTAATGTTTGTAAAAATTATAGTGTGTGAAACTTACTGATCCTTTGTATGTGTATGTGTGTATGAGAATAAACCCTGTGATTTAAAGAAGATATTTTCTCTATTATTAGGTTGTTCCTTTTTTTTTTTTTTTGAGTGAGCTTTGGCAGTTTGTGTCCTTTTCCTTTAGACTTTCGAATTTGTTGGCTTAAATGTTATTTTATAATATTCCATTATTATCCTTTTAGTGAATCTTTTTAGGGTCTATAATGATGTTCCCTATATTGATTATCTTTTGCTGCCTAACTACCTATCCCAAGTCTTCGTGGCTTAGAACAAGTTTTATTATCACATATGCTGTGGATCAGGAATTTGAAGGTTACTTGGGTAGATGGTTCTCGATCAGTGTTTCTCATGAACTTGCAGTGAAGATGTCAGCCAGTTTGCCAGTTCGCTTAAGGTTTGACTAGAGCTGAAAGACTTGCTTCCAAGATAGCTCATTCACATGGCTATTGATTGGAATCCTCTGTTTTCTGCTGCTCTTGACTGGAGGCCTCAGTTCCTTACTGCATAGATCTCCATAGTGTCCCAGAACATGGCAGCTAGCTTCCCCTGGGTGCTGCAGCAGAGATCAAGCAGAATGCTGCATAGTACCTTTTCCCCCCTGGCCTCGGAAGGTAACGCATACTTCTACTTTATTCAGTTTTTTAGAAGCAAGTCTTAAATCTAGTCCATATTCAAAAGGAAAGAAATGAGGTACCGTCTCTTAAAAGCAGAAATAACTGGATAGAGGCTTATAAATTTTCTTGATCTTGGGGCACCTGGGTAGCTCACTTGGTTAAACATCCGACTCTTAATTTTGGGTCTGATTCTTGATTTCGACTCAGGTCATGACCTGACGGTTTGTGGGTTCAAGCCCTGCATCCAGTGGGCTCTGCACTGACCATGCAGAGCCTGCTTCTGATTCATTCTCTCTCAATCTCTCCCTCCCTTCCCCAACTTTCTTGCATACTCTCCCAAAATAAACTTAAAAAAAACCCAAACTTTATTGTTCTCTTCAAAGAACCTACTTTTGATTTTTACTGATTTTTCTTATCTTTGTGCTTGTGTTTTATTGCTTTCTATTCTTAAGTTTCCCAGTTTTGTCAAGTGGGAGGTTAGCTTAATAATGAGAACTTTTTTGTTTTATAATATAGATGTTAAGTACTGTAAATTTTTCTTCAGATGCTACTTTAGCTATGTAAGACATACTTTTGTATGTTGTATTTTCATTTTCATTTTTCCAGTTCAGAATACTTAATAATTTCTTTTTTGTTGTATAGGTTACTTAGAAGAACAGTACATCCTTCTAAATATTTGAGGATTTTCCAGATCTCTTTTTGATACTGATTTATAATTTAGTTCCATATTGGTCACAACATAATTTGTATGATTTAAATTCTTTTAAATATTTTGGGACTTATTTTATGGCATAGACTATGGCCTGTATGGGTAAATGTTGTGTCTATACTTGAATGTGCATTCTGCCGCTCTTGCATGGATTATTCTGTAATGTCAGGTATAGTTGGTTCATAATGCTTTTTGAGTTTTTATATGGTCACTGAATTTCCATCTGCTTGTTTTATTAATGAAAGAGAGTATTGAAATCTCCTACTATAATTATCGATCAATTTCTACATTGATTTTCAGTTTTTGCTTTATTTATTTTGAAGTTCTTTTATTAGGTACATAAACTTTTAGGATTGTTAAGCACTCTTGAACTGATTTTTTTCTTTTCTTTTTTTTTTATGACTGTGAAATGACCCTTTTTATATGTTGTAATCTTTGCCTTAGAATCTCTGTTTTTTTATATTAGTATAGTGACTCTAGCTTTCTTTTGATCAGTGTTGACTTTTTCCATTCTTTATTTTATACCTGTTTGTGCCATTATATTTAAATGGGATTTCTTTTGGACCTTGCTTTTTCGTGTAATCTAACAATCACTGCTTTTTACTTGAATGTGTTTAGACCATTTACTTTTTTTTTTAAATGTTTATTTACTTATTTTGAGAGAGAGGGAGAGTCCCAAGCAGACTCTGCACTGTTGGCACAGAGCTTGAAGCACAGCTTGACCTAACGAAATGGGGTTCATGACCGTGAGATCATGACCTGAGCTAAAAATCAAGAGTTGGAAGCTTAACTGACTGAGCCACCCAGGTGCCCCTAGACTATTTGCATTTAATGTAATTACTGATATGGTTGGGTTTAAATCTATCTTGCTACTTGTTTTCTATTTGTTTAGTGTGTTTCCTTGTTATCCTTTTCCTATTTTTGTGAATTTTGTAATAGATTATACAGTATAATTAAATTTTACCTCCTCTTTCAGCTTATTAGCTTTTTTTCCTCATTGATTTATTGCTTTAGGATTTAAGTATACATCTTAAGCTTGTTATGATTTAACTTAAAGTAGTAGTAGGATTCTGTTTTATATGCACTATTGGTTTATTAACTATATCATTTTTGTCTCTTTTTTAGCTAGGGTTTACAGTATGCATCTTTAATTTATCATAATCTACTTACAGTGTACCACTTCTCTTCTAGTATAAAAATCTTACAACGTATTCTTTCTCATCACTTGGCTTTTGTGCTCTTGTCATATGTTTTATTTCTGTTTATCTTGTAATCCTCCCAATACACTGTTATTTTCTTTTAAACAATTCTTTTTAACCATTTTCTTCTTTTATTAGAAGACTTTTAGTTTCTAAGGACAGTTTTAGAGTCACAGAAAAATTGAGCAGTTGGTACAGGGAGTTTGCATATACTATTACCTTCTCCACACAAGTAGGTTGATCTACACAAGTGGGTAGATTTGTTAACATCTTATATTAGTGTGGTACATTTGTTAAAATTTATGAACCAGTGTTGGTATGTAATTATTAACTCAAACCCGTACTTTATTCAGATGTCCTTAGTTTTTACCTAATGTCTTTTTTTCTATTCCAGGATTCCATCCAAGATACCATGTTATTGTATCTCTTAAGCCTTCTCTTATCTGTGACGGTGTCTCAGACTTTCTTGGCTTTTGATAACTTTGACTCCTTTATGATTATGAACTGATTTATTGAGAAGCACTAGTCAAGTATATTATAAGATACTAGTGTACTGGAACTTGTCTAATGTTTTTCTCATGGTCAGATTGGGGTTATTGGTTTTTGAGAAGTGTATTGTAGAGTTTAAGCACCTTTTCATGACATATAAAGGGAGCATATTGTCAGTTTGACTTACCACTATTGATGTTGACCTTGGCTGAAATGCTGTTTTTTGGGTTTCTCTACTACAGAGTTAACTCTTCTCTCCTTTTCTCTACTGTACTCTTTGGAAGGAAATCTCTTTGAGTACCCGCCACTCCTTAAGGAGTGAGGGGTTATTGCTTTCCCTCTTGTAAGGTAGGGTATCTCTATAATTTAGGTAGAATTATTCTGTAAGGAAGGTTAGTTTAACTTCCTTATTTAAGTTTTAAAATTTTGGTTCCAGTATAGAGAACATACAGTGTTATATTAGTCTCCGGTTACAATGCAGTATTTCAACAATTTTGTACATTACTCTCTGTTCATTATAAGTATACCCTTAATTCCCGTCACCTATTTCAACCATGCCTCACTTACCTCCCCCGAAGAGTCTGTTTCTTGGTTTGTCTCTTTTTTCTTTGCCCCTTTGTTTTGTTTCTCAAATTACACATATGAGTGAAATCATTGGTATTTGTCTTTCTCTGATTTATTTCACTTTGCATTGTACTCTCTAGTTCCATCCAGGTTGTTGGAAATGATGAGATTTGTTTTCTTTTTTTATGGCTGAACAATATCCCATTGTATATATGTACCACATCTTTATCCATTCGACTGTCAATGGATATTTGAGCTGCTTCCGCAATTTGGCTACTGTAAATAATGCTGCAGTGAACATAGGGGTGCATGTATCCTTTGAATTTTGTTTTTTGAATTTTGTGTTTGTAATTTTTGGGTATGTATCCAGTAGTATAGTTACTGAATCTTAGAGTAGTTCTATTTTTAACTCTCTGAGGAACCTCCGTAGTGTCTTCCACCATGGCTGCACCAGTTTGTATTTCCACTTACAGTGCAGGAGGGTTCCTTTTCTCCACATCCTCACCAACACTTCTTGTTTCTTGTGTTGTTGATTTTTTTAGCCACTCTGACATGTATGAGGTGATAGGTCATTGTCGTTTTGATTTGTATTTCTCTGATAATCAGTGGTGTTGAGCGTTTATATTTTATGTGTTTGTTGGCCATCTGTATGTCTTGGAGAAATGTTTTTTCATATCTTCTGCCCATTTTTTGAATGGATTACTTGGGTGTTTTTTGTGTTGTATAAATTCTTTATATATTTTGAATACTAACCCTTTATCATATATGTCCTTTGCAGATATCTTTTCTCATTCAGTAGATTTCCTTTTAGTCTTGTTGATTGTTTCCTTTGCTGTGCAGAATCTTTATTTTGATACAGTCCTAATAGTTTAGTTTTCCTTTTGTTTCCCTTGCCTCAGGAGACCTATCTAGGAAAATGTTACTGGGGCTCCTGGGTGGCTTAGTGAAGTGCCTGACTTCAGCTCAGGTCAGAGCCTGACCTGATTCCTTCAGCTGACTTCTCATGGTCTGTGAGTTTGAGCCCCATGTCAGGCTCTGTGCTGATAGCTCAGAGCCTGGAGCCTGCTTTGGATTTTGTGTCTCTCTCTGTCAGTGTCTCTCTGTTACTTGCGTTTTGGCTCTCTCTCAAAAATAAATATTAAAAAAAACCAAAAAGCAAAACAAAAAAAAATGTTATGGCTGATGTCAGAGAAATTACTGCTTGTACTCCCTTCTAGGGTTTTTATGGTTTTAGGTCTCACATTTAGGTATTTAATCCATTTTGAATTTATTTTTGTGTCTGGTATAAGTAAGTGGCCCAGTTTCATTCTTTTGCATGTAGCTGTCCAGCTTTCCCAACACCATTTGTTGAAGAGACTATCTTTTTTCCCATTGCATATCCTTGCTGTCTTTGTTGAAGTTTAATTGACCATATATTTGTGGGTTTATTTCTGGGTTTTCTATGTTGTTCACTTGATCTATGTATCTGTTTTTGTGCCAGTACCATACTGTTTTGATTACTGCAGCATTGTAGTATAACTTGAAGTCTGGAATTGTGAATACCTCAGTTTTGTTTTTCTTTTTTAGGATTACTTTGGCTATTTGGGGTCTTTTTCACTTTCTTATAAGTTTTAGTAGTATTTGTTCTGGGTCTGTGAAACATGCTTTTGGTATTTTGATAGGGATTGTGTTGTGTAGATTGCTTTGGGTAGTATAGACGTTTCAAGTTTCATAGCATTGTGACCAGAAAGTGTGCATGGTATGATCTCAATTCTTTTATATTTATTTTGAGAGCTGCTTTGTGACTCAGTACGTGATCTATCTTAGAGAATGTACCATGTACACTTGAGAAGAAAATGCATTCCACTGCTTTGGGATGTAGAGTTGTAAATATGTCTGTCAAGTCCATCTGGTTCAATGTGTCGTTCAGGGCCATTGTTTCTTTAGTGATTGTCTGTCTAGTTGATCTATCTATTGCTATACGTGGTGTATTAAAGTTCCTTGCAATTGGCACATTCTTATCAGCAAGATGGCTTATGCTTGCGATTGTTTTATATATTGGGGTGCTTCTGAATTCGGTGTAAAGACATTTATACTTGTTAGCTCTTCCTGATGGATAGACCTTTTAATTATTGTATGATCTCCTTCTTCATCTCTTGTTATTGCCTTTAATTTAAAGTCTAGTCTGTCTGATATAAGTATGGCTGTTCCAGCTTTCTTTTGATTTCTGTTGGCATGATAGATAGTTGTCCATCCCCTCACTTTCAATCTGAAGGTGTCCTTGGGTCTACAATGAATCTCTTGTAGACAGCAAATAGATGGGTCTTTTTTTTTTTTTTTTTTTAATCCATTCTGATACCCTATGTCTTTTGATTGGAGCATTTAGTCCATTTACATTCAGTGTTGTTGAAAAAATGTGGGTTTAGAGTTAGTGGTTGTCTGTAGGTTTCATGCTTGTAGTGATGTCTCTGGTACGTTGTGTGCCTTGCAACATTTCCCTCACAGAGTCCCCCTTAGGATCTCTTGTAGGACTGGTTTAGTGGTGATGAATTCCTTCTGTTTCCATTTGTTTGGGAAAATGTTTATCTCTCCTTCTATTCTGAATGACAGGCTTGCTGTATAAAAGATTCTTGGTTGCATATTTTTCCTGTTCATCACATTGAAGATTTCCTGCCGTTCCTTTCTGGCTTGCCAAGTTTCAGTAGATAGGTCTGCTACTATGCTTATGTGTCTACCTTTGTATGTTAGGACCCTTTTATCCCTAGCTGCTTTCTTAATTCTCTCTTTATCCATGTATTTTGCCAGTTTCACTATGATATGTTGTGCAGAAGACTGACTGAAATTACGTCTGAGGGAAATTCTCTGTGCATCTTGGATTTCAATGTCTATTTCTATTTCCTTCCCCAGGTTGGGGAAGTTCTCAGCTATGATTTGTTCAAGTACCCCTCCAACCCCTTTCTCTCTGTCTTCTGGAATTCCTGTGATACGGATATTGTTCCATTTGATTGCATCACTTTGTTCTCTAATTCTCCTTTCATCTCTTGGATCATTTTATCTTTTTCTTGACTTCCTCTTTTTCCATAGTTCTATCTTCTAATTCACCTCTTCTCCTCTCTGCCTCTTCAGTCTGTGTTGTGGCCACCTCCATTTTATTTTGCACCTCATTTATAGCATTGTTTAATTCATCATGACTATTTTTAAGATCCTTGAACTCTGCAGCAATGGAATCTCTGCTGTCTTCTATGCTTTTTTCAAGCCCAGCAATGAATTTTATGACTATTACTCTAAATTCTTGGTCAGTTACATTGCTTGTATCTGTTTTGATCAATTTTTTAACTGTCACTTTTTCCTGGAATTTTTTTGAGGAGAGAATTCTTCTGTTTCATCATTTTATCTAGTTTTCTGTCCCTTCTACGTTTTGAAAGCTTGTTATGTGCTTTGCACCTGTGAATACTGCTATATTAAATGGGGCTTATACAGTGTCCAGGGCCTGGCTGTTTAGGAGGTGTTTTTTGGAGAGGGTTACTTGCTCTCTGTTGTTGTGACTTTGGTTATTTTATTTCCCTACTCATGATGTTTTGGACCTTCCACCAGGTGGGCTTGGGTTGTTCCTAGAAGTAGCCCTGGAAAGGAAAACACACACAGAAACAAAAACATGCAAACGCACAAACAAGCAAACAGACAAAAACAAAAAACCCGGACACAACCTAAAAGCAAAAAACCAGAAAAACCAGCAAGTAAAGAACAGGGTAGAGGTGGTGCTGATGGAGGAGCATATACAAAGAGAGAAATGACAGGGGTGGGGGGAAAAAGAGAAAATGAACATTGACCAGGCAGAGAGACTAAAAGGCTTAATCCAGAGAGAGAGAGAAAGGAGAAAAAGGAAAGAGGCGAGGAAAAAGAAACGGAGGTAAAGTTACCCAGAGAAACTATATGGCCTGATTATTCCAGAGAGAGAAAGGAAAAAAGGAGGTATAGAACGTACATCAAGAGAATGGATTAAATATATCTGTTTAAGCAAACCAGTAACCAGAGTAACCATCCTAGAGGAGGGAAGAGATAAAAAGGAGAAAACGGAGAATATAAATAACAAGAATTGACCTAGAATTAATCCAGGCAGTGCTGCGGTGCTGGTCTGGAGGGGGCCGTCTGGCCCTGGAGTTCTGCCGCTCCAGTAGATAAGGGGCTATCCAGCCCAGCGCCAGCAGCGTGGTTTGGTGTTGGCGGGTCCTGCCTCCACTGTAGGCCCCGCGGACTGATCCCTGAAGCCCTGCCTTGGTGGTTGTGGGGAGAAAAATGGCAACTCTCACCATCCCTTCTTCACGGACCAGGTGTCCCGAATCACTCCTTTGGATCCATCCTCACTGTGCCGTGCACAGATGAGGAGGGCTGTTTTGTTTTGCTGTCTGTGTCTCATGCTTAACTGGGTTTTAAACTCCTGCTCAGTGCATGTTACTGATGCTGCCTAATGATATGCAGCCCCGTGGCTGTGCTAAAGCACTTCTGCAGAGGGGACCAGTTCCTCCTGCATACTCTGCCTCTGACCTACCACCAAACCGTAGGTGACTGCCCTCCTTCCCGGGTGTGCAAACAGGGCAGCTGGCCTCAGTCAGGAGAAAGCCCTGCAGTTAGAGATGAAATCCCTCTCCTTCCGGTCTGAGATTTTTCTCTTGTCCAGATACAGACTTAAGCTTCCCTGCCCACTCTTTCTTTTCCCTTTGTCTCTCCCCAGAAGGAGATCCCTCCCCTCTCTGCTTCCTTGGCCCATTTTATCTCCCCCAGTTCGCAGTCACACACCTTTGGGGGCTGTTCAGTTTTCCCGTTTTCTTCCTGGTAGACTCTTGACTCTTTTCCTCCCAGACTCTTGGGGTTCAAAGTCCTTTGGCTTTAGCTCTTCTTTGTTTGAGAGACGCGGGAAGTACGTCTCCCACTACTTCTCCGCCATCCCTATTTGTTCTATTTAGCATACTCCTGCTCTTCTTTACTTTCTTGGATGTCTGCAATGTGGTTAAAACTGTTGAAAATTTTTTAAGCAGTTCTATTATCTGCCATTTTTGTATTTCTCTGGATTTTTCTTTTTATTATGAATCTTCTTTTCCTGTCTCTCTGCATGCCTGGAACAGTTTGATTAGATGCCAGACATGTGCATTCTAACTATTGTGTGCTAGATAATTTTATTCTCTTGAACATTCTTGATTTGTTCTAAGCTGTAGTTAAATTACTCAAACGGTTTAATTTTGTCATGGTTTGCTTCTAAGCTATGTTAGGCAGAACCAAAACAATCTAGACTTTAGTCTAGATTAATTTGGTTCTACTACTGGGGCAGTAGTCTTCAGTGTATTTTTTTTTTTTTAATGATAACTTTTATAGTATAAGGTTTTCCATTCTTGCTGGTCAGAAACAGGACTATTCCCAACCTTGTTGAGCTCCAAAATTGTTTTTCATATTTTTGTTCTTATGGGTCCTCCGCTTTTGGTGGTTTTCTCACATACATGACAGTCATACTTGGCTGATTATACTGAGTTTTCTAGGTTAATTCTCTAGATTTCTCTCTTATCCATGTATTTCTTTCCTCTTTGGTACTGTACCTTGTGAATTATACACGTGCCTTTGCCTTCCCCAACATATCCCTTTTTTTCAAATCAGGGGCAGTGTTGGTCCATTTAGTTCTCCATTCTTCCTGTGTAGCCTGAAAATTGTTCAGACAATAAGAGTGGACTGCTATAGAGATTTTTCTCATTTGTTTCCATTCTTTCAAGGGTAACTGTCTTTTGGTGTCTGTTTGATGTCTGAATATCATTGTTTCATATAGTTTGGCCAGTTTTTAGTTAACACAGAAGGTAAGTCCTACCACTGTTATTCTCTCATAGCTAGAAGAAGAAATCCTCCTTCAATGTCTTAAAAGTTATATTGTTGCTTTTTAAAAATTTTGCTTCCAGAAATGTGCTGCTTTTACTATTCCCTGTATATTGTCTGATCTTAGAAGCTGTGGACTTTTTATTGTTAAGGTCTGTATATTAAGGTAGCTTTTAGAGTGGATCGTTAGGAGTCATTTCTCACATGTGAAATTTACATATGTGAATTTCCAGAAAATATAGTTGGACAATAATTTATTTTTTTCTGCTATTTTATTTTCAAGGTCTCCAATTCTTTGTGTATTGCAGTGTCTTTACCTATTTCCACTTCACTTGTGTTTTTTGAATGGTTTTTAAATTTTTTTTCTCATTTGGTGATTGTCTAGCTTTTTGTTTACCTCTTAAGAAACTTGAATTTATTTATTTATTTTTGTAGTAAAGTACACGTAACCTTAGCCAGTTTAACCGTTTTATTTTAAGTAATCTCTACCCCAGCTTGGAGCTTAAACTTCTAACCCTGAGATCAAGAGTCATGCAGTCTACCAACTGAGCCGTCCAGGCACCCCGTGTCTTATGAAATTTTTATTTTGCTCTGTTCTTTGAACACCTGTTAATATAGTCTTTCATTCTAATTCCATTTTCTCTTTTTCTGAATTAAAAAAAAATTTGCTTTACAATTTCTCTTCTTAGCTTTTGAATTTTTGAATCTGGGTACAAATACTTAATATAATTCAGTATTGAAATTTGTTTACGCCCATGGTTTGTTTTTGTTTGCACAGGTGATTGTTAACACTTGAAATGTTTTCTTTTATTCTGGTTTTGACTCCTAGCTTGGCATTGATGAGAACTATATCTTGTTGAATTTGGTTGTTGCCAATACTTTATAAAATTCCTAGCTTAAGAATAATTTCTTCTGTAGGTGAAACAAAGTGCAGATTATTTAATGGATAATTTTTTAGTAGTACTGAGGGAGAGTTGAGTGTTTTTGTTATTTAAGCTCCTCCTTTTCCCCCACTCTTAATTTTTCCTCCTAACATCCAGTTTCCAAAGGATGGCTCTACCTGCCTTTTTACCATCTACTCGTGTATTTGTTTTCCAAGGTGAGCTTCTTGACTTTTGTGTTTATACTAAGCTCCCTTAGGTGTAGTCAGTGCTCTGATCTACCAAATTCTTTATTATTATTATTATTATTATTTTTTAAATGTTTTATTTATTTCTAGGAGAGAGAGAGAGAGAGACAGCATGAGCAGGGGAGGGTCAGAGAGAGAGGGAGTCACAGACTGAAACAGGCTCCAGGCTCTGAGCTGGCAGTCAGCACAGAGCCCGACGCGGGGCTCGAACCCACGAACCGCGAGATCATGACCCAAGCGAAAGTCGGACGCTTAACCGACTGAGCCACCCAGGCGCCCCATTATTATTTTAACACTTAGTCCAATTCCTCTTTTCTCCCATGCATTTTTTTTGAACCCTCTAGTTCTTGAAGAGGACTTGGTATGGGAGCCCCAGATGGAAGCCACTAGAAAGTGGTTTTTACTTTTCTTCCTACTGGTAATTTGAAGTTAGTAATGTTCTCTCTCTTCTGATTTTGCTGGAGACATGGGATTTTTGTGGTTTTAATTGTTCTTAATATTGATCTGTTTGGGAGAATGTGTGGAGAGATTCAGATTTAGGCAACTGTCAGTACTTTGTTCTCTGCAGCCATAAAGATCTGCTTCTTGAGAACAATTAACATTTTTTATATGCTTTAACTAAAAAAAGCTAATTTTGAACATTTTCTTGAATCAGAAAAATATTGTGGCATGTAACATGGCATTTGACCTTTTAAAATGGCTGGGTTTTGCACATAAGGGACTTTGGAATTTTATTCTTTCAGATAACAGATCGGTGGAGTAGTTTTACTATTTTTCATGTAAATTTGAATTCCAGATTGTTCTTACACCTATGTGTGGGATGTCTATAAAGTTAGGTTAAAGTTACTACATAATATCTTCTAGTGCTTTAATGAAATAGTGAATTATTGTTACTTGACCTTTTGAAAAGGTCAGTAGTACATTTTGTTTCATTTTTTTAAAGGACATTTAAATGTAATGAAAGTCAGAACTGTAATATTATCATGAAAGTAAAGGTTATGGGGTACATTTAATTGTGTTCCTCTAGTTTTGAATCTGCTTTGAGGGAGCCTGTACTAAAATTCTCATGGTGATTATTTTTCGAGAATTTTATTACTCTTTTTCATTTTATATTGTTGGAGTAAAAGATTATATTTCTGTTTGTCTTTTTCTGCTTACCTTTGCTCAGATCATGTGTATTATCCTATTTAAGATAGAAAGTGTAAGCTGCTTACCCATTCACTTTCGCAAGAAAGTAACTGAATATATTTTTCAGAGGACAGTTCTTTCAGAGAACAGAAAGACTCTTGAGTAAAATTTGGTATATTCAAATGTATAGCTAGTGAATATTTAAATTAAAATAAATGTTAGTGATTTTATTTATTAAAGGCGCATGAATGTGGGAGAATTAAATGTTTTATGAAAATATTTCTCTCATGTCTGGTTGTTCAGATAATGAAACGAAATATATTTTCATTTTATTAAAATTAGGAAATTAAACGTTACAAAGCTGGTAATGTATCCTATGTTCTTATTTTACGTTGTGATTTTTTTTCTTCCATAGTCAAAGCAATTGAAGCAGTTTCTTTTTTCACAGATTTATTTTCTAAGAAATACTTGAATTTGTTTGCGTTAACAGTTTCTTTATTTCTTGTGACCTGAGTTGATTCTCTTTAAGAGTCTTTGTTTTGATTTCCTAATAGTTACAGAGTTTCTGACATTTTAAAGTTACTCCCTTCAAATATAGTATTTTATTCATTTTAACAAAGTAAAGAATTGGATAAAGTTGATACCTTTTAGAAAATAAAGGAAAACCTTGCTTTTTCTATGTGATTGGTTTTAAATGTTTAACTTCTATTTAACATTAAGCAGAAGATGAAAATTTGAGTGAACCTTTTCAATATTTTCCACAGGAACGAGATTTTCACCTTAGAATAGAGTTGCCTGAAGATTTACAAATGAAGAATGCAAGGTGACATGTTGTTTTGTTATATACATGTGTGTTGGTGGGATGGGCAGTCATTTAATCTGGTAAAAACTGATTCTAGCCATTATTTTGCCTAAAGTGCTTGTTAGTCAACCAGAAATGTTCCTGATTTTTTTCTAATTAGCACACACTTATAAGTTAGTTCCCCTTGTGCTGAAATACTTTTCAAAGGTAACACATTAATTCTCTAATTTTTTCTTTTCATTTAAGTAGTAAATAGCAGTTGTGTAAGGTACTGCTTGGTACAGAAAGCGCATCAATGAATACCGAGAGATGAGACCGGAAAGTAGGTAGCGTCTAAAATCGCATTTCTGGGGGCGCCTGGGTGGCACAGTCGGTTAAGCATCCGACTTCGGCGCATGTCATGATCTCATGGTTCGTGGGTTCGAGCCCCGCATCGGGCTCTGTGCTCACAGCTAGCTTTGAGCCTGGAGCCTGTTTCAGATTCTGTATCTCCTGCTCTCTCTGACCCTCCCTTACTCACGCTCTCTCTCTCTCTTTCTCAGAAACAAATAAAACATTAAAAAAATTTAAAATCTCATTTCTGTTATTAAACATCTCTGGGAGTAGAGTGGGTGAAGAATCCAGAGACATTATTAGTAGACTTGACAGGATTTTGTGACTTATTAGAAGTAGAAGATCGAGGGAAAGAGAAATGAAGGATGCTTTCCAAGTTCCTGGCATCACTAAGCTAGAGAAGAGGTTAAAGTGGAAAAGTAAGAGAGCCATTGTTTAAAGACATTGTCAGGTGTGAAATATCAAGAGGAGATGTTTAGTGTATTGGCATCAAAGTCAAGTGTGAGACATGGAAGTCACAGTAGGCATGGGATTTGGGGCTGTGAGTATGGATACTTTTCAGTTTCTGCCAAGTGTGGGGTGAAAAGAGAAAGCGAACAGTTAAAGGACTGGTAAATAAGGAGGAACTTGGAAGAAGAATAAGGATTGACCACAGAAGTTAAGAAGAAAATCTGGACAGTTATCTCTAAAGCCATGTAGAGGGTTAACGAGGAAATGGTTCACAGTACTGAGTATTGCAGAGGGATCAGGTTAAATAAAATATGAATAGGTTTCACGTAGTGGCAGAAGACAGTATGTATTGGGTTTAGGAGTGGCTAAGGGAGTAGAAAGGAAACATAAACTGTATAAAGTACAGTTGGCCCTTGAAGGACCCAAGGGTTAGGGGTACCAACCTCTCGTACACTTAAAAATTTGCATATAACTTTGGACTCTCCAAAAACTGTTGACCAGAAGCCTTATTGATAACATGAACAAGTTGTTTAACATTTGTATACTGTATGTTGTATGTATTATAGACTGTATTCTTAAAGCAGACTAGAGAGAGTGTATTAAGAAAATCCTAAGAGGAAATGTGTTTATAGCACTGTATGTATATTTATTGAAATGATCTGTGTGTAGTTCAACCAGTGTTGTTCAAATGTCAAGTCTATTTTAAAGAAAAGGAGTGTCTAGAGAAGGGTATGCAGTCAAGAAAGAGATGTAATGATCTTATTGTTTTAAGTTGAGATTTACTTGAACAAGTTAATATATTAAGTTGAAAAAACTAGAGGAAATAAAGATATCACCGTAAAGTGATAATTAATGAACTGATGGTCAACTTGGTGCCAAGGGATGGAGAGTATATTTAGAGAAGTTTTCTTGTGGGCAGTTGAATGAACTACTTTGCAATTAAGAGAGGAAATCGAGGGGAGATGCAGGTTAGCAGACCAAGAATGAGAGAGTCATGGTGGTCTGAAAAGGCAGTAATTGGGGAAACTCAGAGGGGCTTCCTACTTCAAGGTAAGGAAGAGTGCATCTTAGAAGTTACTTATCTAAGCAATCGAGAGCACAGTTGAGGTGAGCCAGTGGATAGATGAACACTAACTTACTACTACTTATGTAATTAAAAGTATCTTTCACATTAATCTTAAATTTGAAGATTGTATTGTTATATATGCTTTCTCAATGACAAGTTCTGTACATTATGATCAAAACTGTTGGTTTTATTTAACCTAACTTGGAGAAGAATCTAGTTCAATAGAACATTTTGCTTTGGATATGTTAGGAAAAAAAAAAGATTTACTGTTTGCATGTCGTTTACTGATGGCAGTTATTTATATTTTGAAATAAAATTAGTACCGACAGTTTGAAGACAAAACTTTCAACAGTATCAGTGGTAAAAATTTTATTAACTTGTCAGAATTATATTTATGTCATTCTTTTCTATGTACGTGCATTGTTTGTGCTAGCATACAAATAAGTTTTTTCCTTTTAATTGTGAACAATGAACAAACCATTTTGTTCCATTAAAATTTTAGATTATTATGTAGTTGGCAACTGAAAACAATACTTAATGGATACCATCAAATAGTACAACAGGTAAGTCCTTTAAAAAGTTTGTTTTGGGGTGCCTGGGTGGCTCAGTCGGTTAAGCGTCCGACTTCGGCTCAGGTCATGGTATCACAGTTTGTGGGTTCGAGCCCCTCATCGGGCTCTGTGCTGATAGCTAGCTCAGAGCCTGGAGCCTGCTTCACATTCTGTGTCTCCCTCTCTCTCTCTGATCCTCTCCTGCTCATGCTGTCTCTCCCTCTCTCTCCCTCTCTCTCTCCCTCTCAGAAATAAAATAAAGTGTTAAAAAAAAAATAAAAAGTTTGTTTTAAGCAAGGACAAGAAATGACTAACTCTTTTTTTAGAGGACTGTTTTGCAGAATGTTATAATAAACTGGTTTAATAGTTGCTGATTTTGTGGGTTTCATCTCTGTTACATATTTTAAGGACCCATGCATTATAGAAAATGTTTTCTGTCTCAGAATCCTTAGTACATCTCTAGACAGCATCTGTTCTAAGACTGATTTCCATCCTGGAGACTTTAGTGTCTTGAAATGTATTCACCCTCATCCATAGCCATCACTTTTTGAGAGATTTTTTTCTGCTAAGGCTGTATAGTGGTAGTGAGAAGAAATCCAGGACCCATTTAGGAATTATAGAGTATCTGTGGCAAAAATGGGATTGTAGTTCTAGATTAGGAACAGGAAAGATGTGGTGGAAATCACTTAGGATCATATATACGTACTTAGTGAGTGTAGATGTAAATACAGCATACGTGAAGTATAGGCAGGATTAATCCCCCTTTAAAAAAAAATTTTTTTTTTTAATCTTATCGTCCTAACTGGAAGTTTGTATTATGGATTACCTACATCTATTTCACCCTCAGCCCCAGTGTAGTTATTTTTGATATTTAGGTTCTTCTACCTGAAAATTAGAGAAACTTAAAAAAAAAGTCACTGTTACTAAAGAAACGAAAAATAAATGAAATGCCTCTTGTAGAAAAATAAATGTAAGTAGAACTGCATTTCCTTTGATGCTTTATTCATTTGTATGTTTTTCCTGATTTCCTCTATTCCTATATTTTTTCTATCTTAAAAGCAGGTTATTATCTATGATAACTGACAATGACAGTCACTCTCACATAAAGCATTACTGAACCACAAAGAAATATAGGAGATAAACTATTTGGTTTGTAGAATGTGGGCTGTCATTGCTGGCAGCATAATTACTGCAGTTTTTTAAGGGGATGTTTAAATTATTTCTCTGTTTTCTTTCCACTGCCGCCTCCTCATCCACTGTGACTATTTATATTGTATACTAGATTTTAAGAAATGAATCTATTGAGATACTTAAATAGCCTGGAAAAATTGTTAATAAAGACTAAGTATAATATCTATAACTGTTTTTCTCCACCAGTTCACCAAGAGGGTTTCTAGAAAAATTCCCAATTACTTGTTAATCTCTTTTCTGCCCTCCAGTGGGTCATATAGATCCAAAAATTCGTTTTTCTTTGTTTTATTCCAATACTACTGTTCTTTCCTTGTATCATTCTTAACTTTAGTAAGTATGGGTTGGAGAATCAGCAGTTTTTTTCTGTAAAGAGCCAGACAGTAAATTTTTCAGGCTTTGGTGGTCCATGAAATCTGTCATGACTACTTAACCTGTAGAGCCAAAGCAGCCATGACCAGAGGTAAATGAATGGGTGTGGCTGCATTTCGGTCTAACTTTATTTATAGAAACAGGTATTGGGCTGTGTTTAGCCTCTAGGCTGTCATTCACAGAAATTCAATATGATTTATTGCTCATTACAAGTAAGCTAGAGCAGGGCAGATATTGTATTAGAAGATGAGAAAGTCAAAGATTTATTTTACAGACTTGCTCACTCAAAGCTATGTTGTGATTCATATGTCTCATGCATTGTTGAAATATCTTAGATTATTATTTTCCTTGTCTAAAGAAGTGAACAAATTCACAGATGGGCTTTGTTCAGAACTGCATCATGGTACTGCAGTGTATCACAAAAAAGTAACAAAAAATACAATATTTTGATTTCAAGAAGAGAAGTGATATAAGGTTTCACCTAAAAGTTACACTTGAGAATTCTTTTTGCTTTCCTTTATTCTGTAGTTATGTTAAGAATCAAAGATTTCTAGGAAGTAGAATTGTAACTCTTAAATATTCAACTTTAGAAGTTATTTCCTTTTTGCCTTTTTATTATAATGGCTTTATCTTGTTTAAAAATTGACTGTTTTTGGGTGCCTGGGTGGGTCAGTCAGTTAAGCGTCTGACTTCAGGTCAGGTCATGCATGATCTGATGGTTCGTGGGTTCGAGCCCTGCGTCGGGCTCTGTGTTGACAGCCAGCTCAGAGCCTAGAGCCTGTTTCTGATTCTGGGTCTCCCTCTCTCTGACCCTCCCCTGCTCGCTCGCTCGCTCTCTCTCTCTCTCTCTTTCTGTCTCTCCCCCCGCCCCCTCAGAAATAAAACATTAAAAAAAACAAAAACAAAAAAAAGATTGACTGCTTTGGAATTAATATGGGTTACTTGTGAAAAAACAAACTTAACAATTGTAGGTAGTGTGTAAGGTCAAGGGAAAAAATATAGTATTGATCATTAATTCATCACTCTAATTAGATTTTTTAATTGTATAGATTTGCCTGAATTTTATATTTTATATTTTATTCTTTTCACTCTTAAACCACCTCTTGCCTTTTTCTTTTCTTTTTCTTTATTTTTTAAGTTATTATTTTTTAATAATCATGTGGTTTGGCAGATTTGCTAAACTTGACCAGTAGTCAGTGCTGAGGGAACTAATCACAGTGTGTGATTTTTAAGGGATTTTAAGTACAATTCAGTATATCTCACCAAAGTAGATTTGAGAGCTGTAATTACCCTTTCAAAATGAAATTGGTAGAAATAGTAGGGATGATTTTCAGTACTTTAATTCTTATACCTTTAAGATATATATACATTTTTAATATTTTTTTTCACATTCACATGAACCTGTACTTAATTTCAGTGTATGGAATATTCATTATACAAATGAAATTAATGAGAAATGTTTTAATCTAGAGAATGCAGCACTCTCCTGATCTAATGAGCTTTCTGATGGAGTTGAAGATGGTTTTGGTAAGAATTTGTTTTCTAATCCTTTTGCCATGTTCTTTAAGTCTTGATGTTTTAAAAACTTCTTTTAAAAACTAACATCATTGGAATTTAAAACTTCTCAACTCCCAGTCACTTAATGTTTTGTTTTACTGTGTGTGTAAATGTGGATGATGCCTTTTTTGAATTGCATGAAGAACAAATGTGTACAGGAGCCAATTTGAGTATGTCATAAAATGGGTACATTTGATACTAGTCTTGGACAAGTGGTGAAGAAATAAAATCTACTCCTAGTTTGTTAGAGAACTTAATTCTATGGAGAGACCACCACACTTACAAATGTATGTATACATTTGTATAGAGCTGTAGATTTCTGAAGAACTTGTTAGGCTTCATTGCATATATACATTCATATATAGTAGTTGATTATTTTGTTAATCACTTATGCATAAAATATTGAGTCTTTAGTTTATCCTATAGACACTGTATTATTTACAAAATGGTTATGCAAGTTTTCAACATAAGCAGAAGAGGGAAGACTGTACAGTGAATACTGATGGGCCCATGACCTAACTGACATCTTGCCATTTCTCTTGCACTACTCTTTGAGGAGAAATGGGCTAGAGTATTTTTAAATCCTGGACATTGTATCCATCGATGAATATATTGGTGGATAATTCTAACAGCCAAGTGGGTTTTTTTCTTTAATGTTAAATGTACTATTATAACCCCGACAAAAGTAGTGATAATTTCTTACAGCTTCTGTGTTTGTATCTGTATCAGAATAAGGTCCACACTTTTTATGTGTTGATATATCTCCTAAGTCTCTTAATTTCTAGCAGCACTTCATCTTTTCCCTACTCTTTTTTTTTTCATGCCATTTACTTGTTAAATAACCTAGATTATATGTCCTATAACATTTCTTGCATTCTGGATTTGGTTTTTTAGATATTCATGATTTCTTTTAACATATTCTACCTTTTGTAATTCGGTCTCAACAGAGTTGGGTTCGTTTGTTTTGGTAAGAATACTTTGTGTTGTGTACTTAGATTGCATGAGGGAGGCACATAGAAGCTGATAATTCCTCTTTTTGCAAAGTTAAGATTGATCAATAGATTTAGATCTTTTGAATATAAAGTTTCTTATTAGCCTGTCGTCACCTAGTGGCTTTAGCATCCAATAATAATCATTGCAGATGGTGATTTTAAAAATTCTGTCATCTACATTTATTATCTGTAGGTCTGTAGAGAAGAACTTCCCTTCATCAGTTATTCGGTTAATTTGAGGTATAGCTCCTATTGGAGAAATAGGTTAAGTGCTTGTTTCTTTTCCTTTTTGAAAACAATCAATTTTTAGAGTAATGAGTTAGTGCCTAGCAACTGTCAAAGAGAACTAATGATTTTTTTTTTTTGTATCATTAAGAACTCATGGGTTTTTATATATTGACTTTAGTCCATTGCAGTCACTATACCTTTTGATGCTTAAATTGTTATCATTTTTGGTCAGTGCATCCTCTTTCATCTTGGCTTCTTAGTTCTTTTAACACAGCCCAAACTTTTCTTTTTGACACCAGTTGCCCCAGTTTAATTTACTCCTCCTCTTGCAGAACTATAATCAGTTACTTGTCCAAAGAACCATGATTTCTTTGTAGGAGATGGTGTTTGAACACCACAGATCTAGAAACTGGAATGTTCGTTGCCATTACTGCTAGGTCTTTTCAGTGGACAAAGCTAGGAAAAAATACTGTTTAGAAAGAATAATTCATCATGAGTTCATATTGATATTTCCACTTCAAATTTGGCATTATAGCATTTTTACTTTGATATTAATGCTTGTATTTCTTTTTCTCTGACAATCTTGGTTTCGCATATTAACAATTATTTTTTTATGTTTTACTTCTGCTTTTCCTATATTTCTATATTTACATTTGTCTTACAGAATTACAGCACTGATATATTGCTACTAACAACTGAAAGCAGTTTATTTTTTTGTAGTTCTTTTTGAGTTTTTTATTCTTAGTAGCAGCTGCCACATGCTTAGTTGCTAGTTGTTGAGTCCTTTTTTAATCCTCCTAACAAGCCTTTGACGTAGGGCTTTGGTCAAATGTTTGGGATCAAAATAAATAGTTTAAAGTCAGTTTCTAAAGTTTGACTTATAAATTCATAAACCCTAACTAATAAGAATTATCAAAATTGATTAGGAATTTCATCAAAAGCCAAAATATGATAAAGATGAGGTGAAGATGTGAAGCAAATTTGGTTCATCCTTGACATTGCAAAAAAAAGCCTGAAAAGTTGTTTTTAATCTTTTTAGCATACTTTTAAAAATGGCACAAATAAAAGGACTAAGGAACCAAGATAAAACTATATATACTGTGTCCTATTTGGCTCTTAATTACTGAAGCTAACTTTATTAGGTTGTAAGAACAGCTCTATTTAATTTTGAAGAAACATTAATAACTTAATGTTTATTTTTGAGAGAGAGAGAGAAAGAAAGAGAGAACATGAGCAGGGGAGAGGCAGAGAGAGAGGGAGATACAGAATCTGAAGCAGGCTCCAGGCTCTGAGCTGTCAGCACAGAGCCTGACATGGGACTTGAACTCATGAACCGCGAGATCATGACCTGAGCCGAAGTTGGACACTTAACCAACTGACCCACCCAAGCGCCCTGAAACTTATTAGTTTAAAATATTGACCTTGATCTCTGATTAACAGTATTCTGTTTAGTACATTTGTTACTGCGTTGCTAAATAAAATGACACACTGTATTTTAGCTTTCTAAAGAAATTGACAGAGTTGGTGATACTGTTGCACATTTATGAACAGCATACCTAAGAAAATAAGAATTGCATTAGTTTATTTGTTGGGCTGTGTTGTCAATAATAGGGCTCCTATAACAAAATCACCAGTGTCCAAATGAAATCAGTAGTTATTGAACCTTTTCAGGAAATTTGGTAGATCTCCACAGAGTTTCCTAGTAATAACTAGGCATATGGTGGTTTAGTATATATTTAATAAGTGAGCATTTACCTGTGTTTTAAAAGAACTCTGATGTGGGTAGGTTTTTTTAATTCCTCTCTTAGGGCTTAGTCACTGAGTAGCTAAGGCCTTACAATACGAAATGGTAAAGTTAGAATTTAAACCCTACGTAAAGCTTGTGTTCTTTCTACTACGTGTCTTGCCTCTTCTCCACAAAGAATGCTTTGCTTCTCTGCCTGGGCTCCTTTTCCTATTGTGATGTGGTTCTGGGATTGGAGACACTTGTCTGATTCAAGGTAGAAGGTAGAGTTTACAAATATTATAAACCTAGGGTTAAAATACGTTTTTAAATTTATCTCTTAGACTGTGTGTGAGTGGGGGGAGGGGCAGAGAAAGAGAGAGGAGAGAGAGAATTCAAAGCTCTCAGCCTAGAACCCTATGCGGGGCTTGAACTCACGAACCGGGAGATCATGACCTGAGCCAGAATCAAAAGTTGGTCGCTTAATTAAGTGAGCCACCCAGATGCCCCCAGAATACATTTTTATTACTATCCAAACTTATTTTTACCTTCAAGGCATGTGGATGGAGAGCAGTATTTAATTCTGGATTTAAAACGTCGAAAGAAACACTGAAGCTGTTTTATATATATGTATAGGAAGTACACTGACTTTTTTTTTTTTTTTTTACAAATAGTTTATTGTCAAATTAGTTTCCACATAACACTCAGTGCTCATCCCCAAAGTGCCCTCCTCCATGCCCATCCCCCTGACTTTTTTTAATAACAGGATAATCTTAGTAAAAATTTATTTTTATGGACCATCAGGCAACTTACAGATAATATGTTAGGTATTTAGTTCATTAAAAAAGCTGTGTACTCCTTGTCTAATTAAATCTGAATTGACATTTTGGGCTTTACAGACCTTTCAAAGTTTTGTTGTTGTTTGTTTGTTTTTGCTTGTTTTTATACGAAAGCAGATTTAGAACTGTGTTAATTTCAGTTAATAGTCCTGATTTTGAAATACTGTTATGTAAAATTTATCTTTTCTAGTATTCTCTCAATTTAATAGTATCCTATCCTTGTTTTAAAAAAAAATAATATATATAATTAATATGTTATATATTATACATATACTGATATTAATATATAGTATGTATTATACATATACATATACTATATACTAATATATATTATATATATATTTAAAGGAATAACACTTAACACCTTTTATTAGGGTTACAGGTACATAATTTTCATACTTGTTCTCATCTGTTTTTATTATTTATTGTATTTGACTTCTTAAAAAAGCAGTGGATCTCTTTTAGTATTCCAGACCATATGTACATCTGTAATTTGCAGATACATTTATTTTTCACTTTCCAATTAAGATATTTGTCTAGGTTTGCACCCCTGACGTAATTGATAATATTCAGGCCCAGCAATTCTAATGATGCTAGTATTGCTTGAAAAAAAAGTTTTTCTTAGTTTTTCTTAGGAGGTACATAAACCATCCTGAAGATATATGGGTGGGCCTCCCAGGGAAAGGAACTGTGATCTAGCCAGATAGATAAAAAAATCACTTAACCTGGTCTAGGAGTAATAAAGAATGTTAAGTCAGTAAAAGAAAGTAGCAGGTGAGTATTTACTGTAAAAATAAGGAGGTTTTGTTTGTAAGGGTGGGATTCGTAACTGTATACAAATATATCCATCTAAACATTGTACTTAAAATTCAGGCTTTTCTTAAAGGCACATGTTTCTTTGTATCAAAACTGTATCCATAGTAATAGAAAAATGGTGAAGCATTGTTTTTGTTTTTTGTTTTTTTTAAACTCATCTCTGATAGGCATAAGAGTCTAGGAAAAATATTTGATGTTTTAATGGTATAATAATTGATGTTTTCATATAACCTTCAATGCAGTCCCTCAGCTTTTTCAGGTTTCTTTATAGGAGACAGGGAATGATTCAGCTGGAATGTCTATGAAAGTAATGGACACTTGAGTTAGCCACAAAGGAAATTTTGAAATTGTTTTGTAATTAGGTACTAACAATTCACTGTCTAGCATTCCAACCGAGATTCAAGTTTTTTCTTTTACACAGGAAGTTGCTTTAAAGAAGAGACGGGAGTTGTGTCCACCACCACCTCCTCCCCAGTTCTACTCAAGCCTTATTGAAGAGATAAGAACTCTTGGTTGGGACAAGTATGTCTATCTTAAAATGTTTCAGAAGAACTCTTGGTTGGGACAAGTATGTCTATTTTAAAATGTTTCAGAAGTTTTTTTTTTTTTTTTAAAATGCAATTCAGTCAGTATATTTGCAATATATGTACGTTTTTGCCGTTTATACATTTTTTAGTCAAAGTGGTTATAATTAGGGTAACTGATCATTATTGTGGCTATGAATTAAAGGGATATAATTTTAAACAAACTGATCTACAAGGTAAAATACTAAATATAATTTGGAAAAAAATAACATTTTTATATACAAAATAAGATGCTACCATATTTTTACTGAACAGAAAAATATAGTTTTATTGAGGTATAATTGACAAAGAAGATTATAATATTTTTCATGTGTAGAGTATGATGATTTTGATTTATATGCACATTATGGGAGGATTCCTTTAAACTCATTAACATATCCATCATACTTGCCTTTTTTTTTTCCTGACATTTTTTGGGCCATTGTTCTTGTGGCTGTTATGGAAGAGAGACTTTTAGGAACTTCTTACTGCCGTTGTCACTGATATCACTCAGTATATTTACTGCCATTTTCACTGACCTCTTGCTGTATGTTTTCTCTTTGTCTTACCCGTTTTCTTGTTTTTCCTCTCCCATCTGCATTCACCTGCCTGTATTTGAAATAATCAAGAATTTTATTATTTTTTTATTCTATTAAGTTGTCCTACATTCTTTTCTTATTCTTCTAGAATTGCCTTAGAATTCACAACATACATATAGCAAAATATACATTGTTACTTTTACCACTTTTCTTATAAAACTCCTTAATGTGTTTTCTCGCTTCTTTACATGTTGTGTTATTGTCATCATACATTTTAATTCTCTATTTAAAACTGGCAAGCTTTTTTTTTTTTTTTTTTTGAGGAAGAGAGAGTATGCATGAGCGGGGGCAGGGCAAAGGGAGAGGGAGAGAAGGAGGGGGAGAGGGAGAGGGGGAGAGAGAGAGAGAGAGAGAGAGAGAGAATTCTAAGTGGTGTGGAGCCTAATATTGGGCTCAAACTCACAATAGTCAGATCATGACTTGAACTGAAATCAAGAGTCGGATGCTTAACTGACTGAGCCATTCAGATGCTCCCCAAATTGGCAAGCTTTTATGATTATATTTAAAGTCAATATATGTATTTGTCCCAGCAACAGTTATTTCTCCCAGAGTTCTTCCCTCCCTGCATTTCTGTCCTTCTGTCTGGAATCTTTTTCTTCTGACTCAAGACTTCCTTTTAATGGCACTTGTGGGGATGAGCACTGAGTGTTATATGGAAACCAACTTTACAATAAATTAACTAAAAAAATCCAGATAAAGTAATAAAGAAGTTCAATTATCTGATTAAAAAATAAATAAATAAACATTAAAAGTTTTTTCTGAAAGAAAAAAAAGACTTCCTTTTAGTATTTTTTTTTAAATTTTTGAGATCTAATTGACATATAATACTAGTTTCAGATATACAGTGTAGTGATTTGATGTGTATATTATGAAATGATCACAGTAATAAGGCTAGATAACATCCATCATCACACATACTTACACAGTTTTTTTTCTTGCGAGGAAAGCTATCAGGATTTACTCTCCAGGCACCTGGGTGGCTCAGTCAGTTGAGCATCTGACTCTTCATTTTGCCTCAGGTCATGACCTTAGGGTTCATGAGATGGAGTCCAATGCTGTTAGTATGGAGCTTCTTGGGATTCTCTCTCCTCTCTCTCTTCCCCTACCCTACTCATGTTCACTCTCTCTTTTTTTATTTCTTGAAATCAAATATTTAAAAAATGTACTTCCAAATATATAATGCGGTATGAATTATAGTCACTGTGCTTTACATTACATAACTGGAAGTTTGTGTCTTTTTGCCACCTTCACTTGTTTCACCTCTGCCTCTGGCAACTACCAGAGCATATTTGAGCCCCGTATGGTTTTATTATTTTTTTTTTTAAAGATTCCACATACAAGTGAGATCATGTAGTATCTGTCTGTCTTCTGTCTGACTTGTTTTATTTAGCATAATGCCCATAGGTCCATCTATGGTGTCACAGTAGCAAGATGTCCTTTTTTATGGCTGTGCAGTATTTCATTGTATATTTGGTGTATATAAATGTATCACATTTTCTTTGTCCATTCATTCTGTCAGTGGATACTTAGGTTGTTTCCATGTCCTGACTTTGGCAAATATTGCTGCAGTGAACTTGGGGATGCAGATATCTCTTCAACATAGTGACTTTGTTTTCTTTGGATATATACCCAGAGGTGGAATTGCTGAATCATATGGCAGTTCTATAATAACGTTTACAGATAATTTTAGAATGTATCCAGATTTATAATTGCTGTATCATCCGGTGGATTTTCCCTTTTATCATTAAATGTTTCTTTTTGTTTCTGGCAATACTTCTTGCCTTAATGTCTACTTGGTTAGATATTAGTGTAACTACACAAGATTTCAGTGCTTTATTAAAATTCTCCATCTTTTCCCCTATTTCCTTTCATAGTTGTTTAAAAATACCTTTCTACTAATCCCATAATCTGGATCCATCAGAGTTTGTTTTTAATATTTTTCTTGTAGTTTTTAGTTATATAGTTAGTCCTGGATCTTGGCATTCCTACTACTTTTTTTTTTTTTTCCTGTATTGTCTGTCTGTCTGCCTTCTTCCTTTTTAGAGCAGTTTGAGGTTCACAGCAAGATTGAGAGGAAGGTACAGGGATTCTTCTTTGACATTTTGTACCTATGTATGTGTAGACTGCCCTGTGACCTCCCCACACCAAAGTGGTACATTTGTGATAATGGATTGGCTTTTATCAACACATCGTTATCACCCCAAAACCATACTTTACATTGGGGTTTAACTCTTGATCATATACATTTTATGATTTGGACAAATGTTAAATGACCTGTATCTGCCACTAATGTATTCTACAGAACAGTTTCACAGCTCTACAACTCCTCAGTGCTCCAAGTATCCATCCTTCTCTTCTCCCCTAATCTCTAGCAGCCTCTGGTCTTTTTATTGCCTCCACAGTTTTGGATTTTCCAGAATGTCTATAGTTGGAATCCTACAGTATGTAGCCTTTTCAGATTGGCTTCTTTTACTTAGTAATATGTGTTTAAATTTATTCTTAGTCTTTTCATGGCTTGTTAGTTCATTTGTTTTTACCACTGAATATAGTTCCATTGTCTGAATATACCAGTTTTATTTATCCATTACTAAAGGACATCTTGGTTCCATCCAAGTTTTGGCGTTACAAATAAAGCTGCTATAGACATCTGTATCTAGGTTTTTGTGGCTTTTTTTTTTTTTTTAAATCTACATTGGTAAATACCAGGACCTAGCTACTTTTTTTTTTTCTTAAGGTTTTATTTAAATTCCAGTTAACATACAGTGTAATATTAGTTTCAGGTGTACAGTATAATGATTCAACACTCTCCTACACCATGGTGTGCTCATCACAACCAGTGGACTCCTTAATCTCTCCTACCTCCCCTCTGGTAACTATTAGTTTGTTCTCTATAGTTAAGAGTCTGTTTGGGGCACCTGGGTGGCTCAGTCGGTTAAGCGTCCAACTCCAGCTCAGGTCATGATCTCGCGGTTCGTGGGTTCGAGCCCCGCGTTGGGCTCTGTACTGACAGCCAGCTCAGAGCCTGGAGCCTATTTTGGATTCTCTGTCTCCCTCTCTCTCTGACCCTCTCCTGCTCACGCTGTTTCTCTCTCCCTCTCTCAGAAATAAAGCATTAAAAAAAAAGAAAGAGTCTGTTTCTTGATTTGCCTTTTTTTAAATTAATTTTTTTGCTCATTTTTTAAATTGCACACAAGTGAAATCATATGGATTTGGTCTTTCTCTGATCTGTTTCACTTAGCTAATATTCTCTAGCTCCACCCATGTCATTGCAAATAGCAAGATATCATTCCTTTTTATGGCTGAATAATATTCCATTGTATATATATCATATCTTCCTGAACCATTCATCAGTCGATAAGACACCTAGGCTGTTTCCATAATTTGGCTGTTGACAATTCTGCTGTAAACATTGGGGTTCATGTTTACCTTTGAATCAGTATTTTTGTATCTTTTGGGTAAATACCTAGCAGTGCAATGGCTGGGTGTAGGGTAGTTCTATTTTTAACTTTTTGAGGAACCTCTGTACTGCTTTCCAGAGTGGCTGCACTAGTTTGTCTTCCCACCAATAATGTAAGAGGCTCCCCTTTCTCCATATCCTCCCCTAATACCTGTTGTTTTGTGTGTTGTTGATTGTAGTTATTCTGACAGGTGTAAGGTGGTATCTCATTGTGGTTTTGATTTGTATTTTTCCCTGATGATCAGTGATGTTGGGCATCTTTTCATGTGGAGTAGTACTTTTTTTTTTTAACAGTAAAGAGAAAGGGATTTTTCTTTATTTTCACAAAAGAATGACTTGAATACTCCATAACAACAACAAAAATGTAAAACCTGAAATCTCTTGGTCTCTACTTCACAAGATGATTGCTTTTTCTTAAAAAACAAAAAACTGGTAAAAGGGGAGAAATGAAGAAAGGACTTAATTTGCGCACATTTTAGTTAATGCATCTTATTTCCCTGACTCTTGCAGGATGTTCTTCAGTATTTGCCCTTGTTCATTAAGGCTGCAGTGCTATGCTTGGTAATCTTTTTTTGAGTGTTAGAAATTGTGTATAAAAGAGTTGAGACGCTCTCGAGAGGACATTTTGTTTTACAAAGAGGTTACTTTTTCATGTAAGAAAGAGTGGGGGTAGGTTTTTGTAATCCTATTAAAGACTGAACTGGTTCAGTTGGGTTATATAGTCTTTGTAAGATTCATTGTAGTGCTTACCTCTCCCTCCCCTCTCCTAAGCTATAAGGCTTCAGAACTTTCAAGCTGGAGCTAGATGTGTTCACTGCAATTTCTCCCTTGGTATATCCTAAACTCTTATGTGTCTGTTTTTATTTTTTAAGTTTATTTATTTTTGAGAGAGAGACAGAATCCAAAGCAGGCTCCAGCCTCTAGACTCTAAGCTGTCAGCACAGAGTCCGATGGTGGGGCCCAGACCCATGAACCAGAAGGTCATGACCTGAGCCCAAGTTGGATTCTCAACTGACTGAGCCACCCAGGCACCTTTTATATGTGCCTTTTCACAAGTCTAGTTTATCTCCCAGTTAGAGTCAGGGGTCCACTTTTGACAATGCTTCATCTACCTCTTGTTTGTTTTGCTTTTAGGGGTAGCCCTCCAAGAGTTCCCACTGAGAGCCTGGGGATATTCACTGGGGCTTTTTCTGACTGGTGGGAAATGTTAATTAATCTTTCCTCATATTGTGAGAGATCTCTGGCCCTACCATTCACTAGATTCTGACCCTTTATGTCTGTTATTTTTATTTCTCTAACTGTAAGAGATGGCCAGAAATGCTGCTAGTTGGTTCTGTTGTTTTATTTTTTTGTTTGCCACTTAATAGGAGCTATCTGTGCCCTTTGGCCAGATCCTGTTTCTCTTGCCCTGTGCCCAGAGTTGGTAAATGAGCTGAGGGAAAAATGGCTGCAGTATTGGCTTATCTCTCCTTTGTTTCTTTTACTTCAGGATGTTGGTTCTTCAAGTCTTGTTCCCTTGACAGTTCTTTGATGCCTTCAAAATTATTTTTTCCCCTTGCATCAGGCTGCTCTAGTAGTTCTCAGTGGAAGTGTAGTTTTGTGGCAAGCTACTCCATTTTAGTCAGAAAGGGATGCTATTATAACTTTAAATGTACTGTTGTGGTTTTATTGGGGACTGGTTAATGTCTATTCATATGATTAGGCATGATTTCCTAAGGTGCCATTCATGAATAGGATTTGAGAAAAGCTAGAACTTTTAAATAAAATTTAGCATAACGATGGAGGGGAGAGACAGAAGATAAGTAATGAATTGAGATGAACGAGTAGCAGTTTGGCTGAAATCATGAAGATCTGTCTTGAGGCATTGACACCATGGACCTGATCATGTTTTTGGATTTAAGGTGATGGAGATTATTTTGACTTATTATATCAAGATCCTTAAATGTTAAGATCTTAAGTGTTTAAGGAATAGTTAGGAATGTAGGAAGGTCTTGGGAAGGGAAACCCTTTTATAAGTGGATGTGACCTGTTTCCCACCTAACTATTGAATGCCTATAATGTAATGTAGTGGAGATCTTTAGGCAAGACTTAGGATTCCTCAAGGAACTTAACATCTAGTGGGAGAGTCAGAATTTAAGTAGATGATCTCAGTAGTACTTAATTATAGTTGTCATAAGTAGTATAGAATATGATGATAGGATTTCTTGAGAGCCATTAGCAACAAAGGTATATATGAGAAGCAGTGCAAGTATTAAAATATTTTATGGAATAAATATTTTTTAGGGACAAATAGGAAGTATTTACTTGTACTTTGCATTATATACATTGTTCTGATGTGGGAGAAAAAGAAATAGATATCTATCTTGGATAACAGAGAAAGCCAAAAGGAACGTTATGAATACCTCTACGATAGTACTGCTCACAACATGAATACTTGTCTCCTTCTTAAACTAAGATTATTATATACAGGAACTTCCCCTTTCAAAGTTTCTGTCATATGCTACTTTCTGCTCGCCATTTTACATAATTCTTAGTTAATTCTCAGAATAAATTTCAAGATACATATTTTTATGCCGAACTTTATATATAAAATGAGTATATGTAGCCAAGACGGGCTGCATAACAGTCGCCAGGCGTTCTGTGTGAACGACACTCCCTGGAGTTGTGCTGGCGCGGGAAGCTCTGATGCGGAGCCTTTACTGAAGTTCCTTCAAGTACTTGGAGAGATAGTTTTTATTAGTTTCATCCTCAGTGTATGACTGTCTCATCATGGATGAAATTGGCCATATGCAAAATTAACCCATCCTGAGAGAGAGTTTTGAAATCTGTTGCTTAGATTTGTGAAAGATCAAAGTTTAATTATAGTGACTAGTGTGCATGATTGAATTAGAATATAGCTCCTGTTTCTGAATCATTTGTTTCATAGTCTTTACAAATGAGGAATGCGTTAGCAGAAGAGAAGTTGTTTGCATGGATTGTCAGAAGCCAAAGAAGATTTTGTCAGTATTTATTCAACACTTGCTGGAGTAAGAAACTCTATGGATATTATTTTTGTGATTTAATTCTTAAATTAGGTCTGGTATAGTTGGCACATTGATAATACTGGGTTTCAGGGCCCTCAGAACTAACACCAAGAGTTGGATTGGGCTGTTCACATATTAGAATTACTACCTTTTGAGGCCCTGCCTGAGCAGCTGGCCAGCTTCTTAATGTAAACCATCTCTTAAAATGATACAGATAGTGATTTGCACAACTAATTGATTTGAATGGAGTGTCAGAATCTTAATAGTTCCTAGACCATGTCAATATGCCTATATTTTCCCTATACTCTAAATAATAATTCTTAGAGTTTTTAGTGTAATGGTAAAATCTGATAATAAAAGACAAATATTTTTTTAAGGTAATGAAGACCTTGCTGTGTTGTTAAATGACATATTTGACATATCAAATCCCGTTGGCTCAGACGTTATAAAAAAAATAGGAAAAAGAAATACTTAGAATATAATTGAAATCCTTTTTTTTTTTTTCTATATTCACATACCCTTTTCATAGAAGTGACATTGAGAATTAGTAACTGACCTTAGGTTTGATTATTGTTATAATTTCTGAATTTGCTTCAACTTCTAGAACTGCTGACTAAAAACAGCTAGTTGTGCAAAGGGTAAAAGAGAGTGATCAGGCAGCTGTGGGTGATTTTAGGTGGTACACAGTCTGCAAAGGTGAGTGATGCAGCAGGTTTTGATGGGTGTTCACTTCTGCTTATGTTGTTCTGCAGAACGGTTCATGAAAATGATAAGAATTAAAACGAATCCTTGGGGTTTAACAAGATTTTTCTCTTTCTTATTAAAACTGTCCTGGAGTGGAAAACACTGAATACTTTTCATTATAAGTGGGTTGACCTAAATTAGGATAATCTTTTATCTTGGCCTCTTTTAGTTTCAGAAGTGTCTCAATTTGGAAGAAATGCACATCTTAGTTATAAGATACCTTACGTTTATTTTAGTAATCACATGTCCCAGGTAATTCAGAGATTAAATAGTTCTAACAGGAAGAAGTGTGATCTGATGGTTGGTTGTTTTTTAGACAGCATATTTGTCAGTTAGAGCAAGTAGAATTTCAACTGTTTAGCCTTTTAAATTTGTCTTGTTAAGAGCTGAGTTTTATTAAATTTGTTCTGTTAAAAGATTGTAGACATACATTAAGTTGGGGTTTTAATGAAGTACCTTATTTTGGTAATGTACTTAGTCCATTGATGGTGATATTTTCTATAATTCTCAGTGCATTTCAAAGAACTGTATACCTTAGTGACAGAAATGGAGATACTTTTCTTGTTATTGGAATTCATTTTACCTTAACAGGAGCTTTAATTCTAGTTTATCAGCTGTGTGACCTTGGGCAAGTAATATAACCTCTCTGAGCCACATTTTCTTAGTTTTTCAAATGAAACTAATAATAATAATAAGGGCTAAAAAGAAACACATGTTACTCGATTCAAATAATGCCTTTTTGTAAAGTAGGTATAAAGTTGTTGAGCCACCAGTTCACCTAAAAGTGTCAGACTACATGGGAGTTTTATAGCTCTTAATTAGTGTTATGATTTAATTATAATCAGTAATGATAATTTCCATTGCATAATGCATAGGAACATAGATGTTAATAAGCTTGATTTTCATTCTAAATTACCTATATAGCAGAGTGCTTTTTCCTCGTGTATATTCAAATCACTGAATAACTGCAAATTATCTAATAGTGAAAAATACGTTTTTCTAAATTGGTAAAAAGTTTATAGTGTATATATATATATAATTTAAACTGTTTGCATTCAGTTGTTTAAAACTTACATATGAATCCGTAAATATGAACCAGTCTGATAGCAGCTTCTCCATGGTTGTATAATAGATAACACGCATAGAAGTTTAAAATTTCACATTCCCGGGGCGCTTGGGTGGCTTAGTTGTTTAAGCCTCCGACTCTTGATTTCAGCTCCACATTGGGCTCCTTGCTGACAGCACAGAGCCTGCTTGGGATTCCTTCTTTTGGTTGGAAAGCAAAAATTTACATGGAAAGGAACAGTGTGACAGTTTTGAGAAAGGTGAAATCCTTTAGGGCTGCAGATGAACTAGGAAGCTTCTTAGAGGAGGTGGGTATTGGGATAGGCTTGGATGGAATATAGAGAGCCTTACAAGGGAGGTAGTGGTAGAAACAAGTTTTTAGTGCTGGAAATGTGCCGTTCATGTTTGGACTTTGGAGATCAGTTGGTCACTTAAGAGGATTAGTATCAGGGCCAGACTGAAAGATCTTGACTGTTACACTAAGGATTGTTTATATGCAAGTGATGGGGCTTCCTTGACTGATTTGAGTAAGAGGTTAATACAATTTAAAAAGTACTTAGGAAGATTAATTTAGTCATGGAAGGGCAGGGTAGATTGATGTACATAGAAGATACAAAAAAAGAAAAAAACACTAATTAGGGAGGTGTTTTTGAAGTAGTTAATGCTGAAACTTGAGGTGGTGGTAAACGTGGAATGAATGCTTTATTAAAATATGAAGGTCTGTAATCTGCCTTTTGATATTATTGCTGCATAAATGCATCTATTTTATATTATTATTTTATTTATTTATTTATTTTTTGTTTGAGAGCAAGAGAGGGAGAGTATGATGGTGATAGAGGGGCAGAGGCAAAGAGAGAGAAAATCCCAAGCAGCATGGAGCCTGACACAGGGCTGGATCCCACAACCCTGGGATCATGACCTGAGCTGAAATCAAGAGTCAGATACAACCTCAACCAATCGAGCCACTCAGGCGCCCAGGCAACTAGATGTTTAAAGAAAAACTATGTAACTTAAGCTGTTAGTCAAACTAAGGGTAGTGTTACAAAGCAAATTTCTTTTGTTTTTCTCTACTGATAACATTCAGCTATTATCAAGAATAACAAAACATCTCTGTGAAGCTTAAGTATTAGTATCCTTTTCAAATGTTTGAAAAACTTAACTATCAAGTTTAGTGCCATTTTATTGTAAGCAGTAACTGATAAAGAAATGCAGCAAATGATAAATACAAAGTAAAGTTCTAAAAATAGAGTTTTTTTCTTTAGAGTTTATATTTTTACACTTTGTTAGTCAATTTTAGAATATGCCTCGCTAAGTAAGAATACCTAAATATAAATAAGTAATAACTTCTAAGTATAAATTTTAAATATGATTTTGTAACTTCTCAAAAATTGGAGCTTTTCAGTGATGACTCTCCTAAATTTATTATATATATGAATTTATATGTTATTTGAATGAGTGAAAGCTACTACAATTATTCCATATTATGTAAATTGAGATACCCGACTTTACAACAAAACAGAACATTTGAAATAAGCTTTTTTTTATTAGAAAAAATGATTTTAGTATTACTTGTAAGAGTTTATTACTTTTTTCTCCTCCATTAATATTTCTTCCATAGACCCAACAATAAGATTCCTATTGTGGATAGAAATACATTCTTTTAGTAAGAGTACAAGCTAAGGTGCTTTTAACAAAGAGAACCCCAAATTCTCAGTGTTTCAAACAAGATAGAATTTTATTCATCTCTCATTTAACGGTTGAAAGGTAGACAAGGTAGTCAGGAGGGAGTTGGCTCTGTTCCATAAGGTCATCCAGGAAAATTTCTTTTGTTTCTCAATCATCCACCCTGGGTGCATTGTTGGTTTGTTTGTAAGTTTATTTATTGTGGGGGGGGGGGGAGAGAATCCCAAGCAGGCTCCGCGCCATCAGCACGGAGCCCGATGTAGGGCTCAAACCCTTGAACCATTAGATCATGACCTGAGCCAAAATCAAGAGGCTGACGCTTAACCAACTGAGCCACCCAGGTGCCCAAACCTGGCTGCGTTGTTAAGTACAGTAGTTACTAGCCATATGTGGCTATTGATATTTCTATTTAAATTACGTTAAAAATGCAGTTTTAATGTATTTTAAGCTCTTCATAGCCACATGTGGCTGTGGCTATTTTGGACAGTGGGGGTTATAGACTACTTCCATCATTGCAGAAGGTTCTGTTGGTCAGAGCTGCTCTAAGAGCATTGTTCTTGTCGGCATGGTTTTTGCTGGCTCATGTTGGCTTGAGTTCCAGACTACAAGTAGGGAAAATGAGAGGAATAGAGGGTGGGAAAGGCACGGATTTGTTAAAAATGACTCAAGAGATGCACAAATCACTGCTTACAGTTCATTGGTCAGATTTAGTGATATGCTGACACTCCAGTGCAGCTGGAAGGGCTGCTAGCTGAGTGGAATGTACCCTTCTAAAGTTTGGTTTAGTCCCGGGTGCTGTGGAGGCAGGGATCCTATGACCAAAAGGAAGGAGATGAGAATAAATACCAGAGGACATTTGGCAGTTTAGGTCACAGGTACCCAAGATGTTAGTAATTAGAATAAGGTTTCTTCCTGTCTCACACAAAGTAGACAGGCATCATTGTAGATAAAATGCTTAATTTTAAGTGACTATGCTGAGATTAGCCTATAGTTACAAACATTTTTTGCTACTTTATTTGAATTGCTTCTGAAAGTTTACAGAATTAATGTTATGATCATTTTGACAACAAGGCCATATCTAATGTATTACTTCTGTCTTAAACTTTGTGGGAAGAAAAATTGTTTGTGATTGCATAAAGACTAGAACTTTTATTTCTATCTTATTGATGTTCAGTAATTTTAATGTTTTGATGCTGAGCATCAGTGTGAAGTGTGAAAAGTACTAGCTAGTGGTTTAATTTTTCCTTTTCTTTCCCCACACCTTCTTGCCCTCTCTGTGTCTGTATATTTAACCATGATTCTAAACTACTTGGGGCTTATAATGAAGAGCAGCAGTCTTTTTTTTTTTTTTTCCCATGCCATTTTGTATCCCTGCTTTTATTACTCTTTAAGAGAGACACTGAAATGTTCATGTTTACAACTTCCATATTTCTAAATAATATGCCTTTTTCAATATAACTTGATCTATCAGTTTTGTAAATTACGTACTGATTATTATCATAGAAGACGATTTGGCTCCTGTACTACCTTTTCTCTCCCTTCTTCACTATTCTTTTATTCTTCTGTTAGCTTTAATATTTCTTAAACTTCTTTCATGTCCCTTCAGTTAAAGATGGTATCTCCTCTCTCAAATTAGCAATTAAAAATTTTAGTGTTCCTAATCTTCCTTCCTCATATCTTCTCTCTCTCAATTTTTGTCCTCTCTTCCTTTTAAATTGTCATGGTCAAATATATTTACATTAGTTTCTGTGGCTATAATTAAGTCTTTTAGCTTTTGTCTATTGCTGGATTCTAAAAATCATAATTTGTAAGCAGTTAAATTTTTAATGACTCCATAACTACTTTTCATTGAAAAGCTAATGGTAGAGCGGTGACAGTTTTCTTCATAGCTTTATTGTTTATAACTTAGTTTAAAATTCCCTCATCTCTTTTTGCTTTCTTGCATTTAAAAAAAAATTTCCTAATTTCATCTTGTATTTAGGTCATACTCTCTATTAATATCTATAAACTTTTAATTTTTGCCCACTGCCTACTTTCTAGAGCCTTCTTTCTTTCTGTTCTAAACTGTTTTGTCACTCAGTGCTTTTCTAACCACTTTTCATTTTTATAATAGTTGTTGGAAATTTGTTAATGTTTATTCCTTCTTTTTCTTCTTGTTAACTGCTTATTTGTAACTTGTTAAAATTCCTTAGTTTTATTTTGGTTTGTGAGGATATGAAGGCATGTGCTCATCTCAACATCTTGACTCTGCAGTGTCAATGTTTATAGAGTCAGAGCTGTAGAGTCATCTTGATGAAACGTGATGAAGTCTCCTGTTCTAAATTGTTGGGGTTAAGGGGATTGGAGAGACATTTAAAGATATATAAACATAACTTTTTCTTTCACTTATAAGTTGTCATTAATATTTTAATGTAAATATTTTTTTCTAGAATAGTTCTGCTTTCATTTGTTTTCTAAGACCCTAGAGTTTTCGTAGTTTAGAATACATTATTTGTCTTGATAAAGATTGCTTTGTTTTACTTTTTATTCTATTTTTGAAGATCTAGATCTTCAGATTTAGGTCTATTTTTCATTACAAACAGTCTTCTGCAACTATTGCTCAGCATTTCCTGAAATTGACCCATTTTACCATTACATCTGGAGAGTGACTAGATGGCATATAGTGATGTTAAAAGAAATGTTTCCTAGGTGAGGAAGCTAATGTTAGTTCTGAACTCTAATGGGTCTCACCATCAGTCTGGGTGATAAGTTGTGCAGTACTCTTAGGCTACTTTTTATCTTTACAAGAGAATAGTATTGTAAAAATGTCAAAAAAAATATCCACATGCCCAGTTCACTGGTAAATATACTGCTAAATTTGAACCTTTTTGGCAGTAGCTTAGGCTACTCAAGGGACCATATTTTTACAGAATGATGTATTTCAAAGGGTATTGGTTTCCATTGTAGAAAATTCATGCATTTAGAGCAACTTAAAGCCAAAAACAATTGTGCTTGTGCTGTGGGTTTAAAATATTAGTCATCTTGAATACGTGTCCAGGTTAAATGTCAGAAGCTATATATTGCACTAAAAGAAGATTTATTGTTACCAGATTAGACTATGCCTGTGCTTATATAACCTTTTCCTTAGAGGATCAATTGAGTATATGAACTAATATCAGCCAGATTTTTGTACACTAACATTATTGATAATAAAGGAGAAGTTCATTGAAGAGAAAAACAAATAAAGGAAGCATAAAAGTCTAATACTGTATGAAACTACAGAAATGGATCAAAGAGTTTGACAGGAAGTTTAATGTGTACATAAGTAGAAGCTGACAGCAACATGCTGTGTGTGCCAAAGGTTCCAGTGATGGAAAACCGAAACATAGTGCTCACTGACCACAGCATGAGCCTTGACACACATTGTAAATAATCCAGAGATCTATGACTGCATTAAGCACCAGGCTGGTGTATTAACGGCAGTAAATCTATAGCTGCATAAAGGGCTGGCATGCTGAAATTCTTCGGATTAATTTTTGTAATGGATTAATAGGAATTCAGCAGATATTTTCATTTTGAATTCTACCATCCTTTAACCTCCCCCTCCCTGCCTCCTTTGCCCTCCTAAGTATGATCATTTTTTATTTCCTTCTACTCACCAGACTTGTGTATGTGGATACTTGTCTCGGTACCATCAAGTTAAAAGCTGAAGATGCTTCTGGTAGGAAGCATCTAATTACTCTCAAGTTGAAGGCAAAGGTATGTGCTTCATAAAACTCTTATGGTCAGGAAATACTTTGTGAAATGAACTCTGAATCTTTTCAATGTAAAGAAGTGCTAGTTGCCTCAAAAAAAAAAAAAGTATTTGGTACTTTAAAAAATTTACTTTGTAAAACTCCTAAAACTTATCCCTCAGGTTTCTAAATGCCTAGACATAATTTCATGTCACTATTTTAGTGCAAATTGGACCAAAATACAGACTGCATAATACATACAATGGATAAGATTCAGCAGTCTTCACATGCCATTTGTAACGCTGTACAAAGAAAAAATTTGAGAGGTTCCACTCTCCGAAGTAGTTTCACTGAAGTCTCTTGTCTTCAGCTCTATTAATTGCATTTGTAGTTCTTATTTCTGAACATCGCCCAGACTCTGCAGACACATCCATCTGCATTGCTTTTTATTGCTTGTTTGTTTTGTCTGAAATTTTACTCCTGTAGTTGAAGAATTCGCAAAGGTTATGCCTTCATTTGTAGAATCTTCACACGTTAGTGATCTGTGATTACTTACTATATTGGCACAAGACAAACTGTTTCATATTTATTTTTCAGTTCTAGATTTTTAATTTTGAGAAATTAGTAGAATAAGCAAGTTCAGCATATTAATCATTTACTTGGTAATCACTAGGGAAACATTAGAATTTGAGAAAACTAGGACATTTAACTTTTTTTATTGTTCCTAGGAATCATCAATCAACTCTCTTTCAGAAGATTGTAGTGATGAAAAGATCAATTGTGTTTGTCCTTTTTAAAAATGTGTCTGGCATTTAAGCTTTCCATGAGAGAAAATTAATATATAGAGCTGTACTGGATGACACAGAAAAGTTGGTATCTTATAATGCCTCTTTATCAGACAAGTTGAGAAATGACTCATTCTGTCTTGTTCTCACACACAGAATATTCCGGTATAATTTTAAGATTCACAAGTGTTAAGTGTTGAAAAACTTAGTGGGATAGAAATCTTCTTTGTGAAAGAAGATACATGGATATTTTTGTTAAGATGAAAACATTTTTATTTTCTTTTTATAGGTGTGCTTTTTTTTTTTTTTTTCTTTTTTCAGATCAGGACGAAATCTTACTTTATTCTACCACCAAAGGTCACGTACTGCTAGTGGCAAGGGTTTTGTCATTTACTTCAAAGTTTTATTTGTTAATACTTTGTACACCGATAAAACTTGTTTGCCACTGTGAAGACCAAAATGAAAAATTTTAAATGTATCTCATCCTTATTCTGGGTGCTGGCAGGGGTCATGGCTTTTCAGTAGCTTTATATTTACCTTTTTTGTTTCTTTTTTACTAAGAAGATGAGCTTTACATCAGCTCTGCCTGTAACTACAAGATTTTGTTATTAATTCTAATTAATGACAGTAGTAGTAGTACTGAGTGAGAGTGAGGATGTAGCCACTAGTATGGACCATCGTGTTTGCTTTTTATTACCCTCTTTTTGGGGAGATAAGTGTTTTACACTTAATGTAATTTCTGTGAAGAATGTTGTTACGTGTCTGTTTTTGCAGCATTGATAGCTTGAAGCATTATTATGAATGTTCTAGCAAGAGAGACTAGAAAGCTTTATTTAAACTAGGAAAGAATTAAAAGAATTTATAGAAAAAAAAAGGGTGGAAATGACGAATCTTATGTTGGTATGATTTTATTGGAGTCTTTGTCAATTCAGTTCAATTTTCATAGGCCAGAGTTGTATTTTAGATGTGGTAATTTCGGTTTCTGCTTCTTGTTTTTCTTCTTTTTGTTGTTCTTCTTTCCTTTCCTTTCCTTCTCTGTCTTTTTTCTTTTTTTAGGAGTATTTGGGATTTTCAGGTACAAACACTGATAGCTGAAGCTATGTGTTAAGAGAATATAATGCAAATATCATAACTCAAACTAAATTTTAAAGCGTCAAGCTGATTTAAAAAAAAGTAAACCTTAAAGCAGGCTTATTGTAAATATACAAACTTTTATTTCTTTATTTTTTGATGTATAGTTAAAAGAACACATTTATTTTTTTGCTTCGATACATAGTCTCCCAATTTTGCCATTCCCCCCTCACTGTTTCCAACACTTTTTTTTTTTAATTTTTTTTATGTTTATTTGTTTCTAGAGAGAGAGACTGCTCGCGCTGCAGGGGAGGGTCAGAGAGAGAGGGAGTGACAGACTCTGAAACAGGCCCCAGGCTCTGAGCTGGCAGTCAGCACAGAGCCCGACGCGGGCCTCGAACCCACGAACCGCGAGATCGTGACCTAAGCGAAAGTCGGACGCTTAACCGACTAAGCCACCCAGGCGCCCCTGTTTCCAACACTCTTAAAGAAAATATCAATTTTAAGTAAACACCCTATTAAGTGAATATATAAATCAAAACATGGAAACAGTTGAACTTTGTCATTTTTCTAGGTGTATTTCTATGCAGTATTTACAATACCTGGTGAACTATGAGATAGAACTCTTACCTTTTCTTTAAAAAAGTGGACCAGAGCTTCCTCAGCTTTGGCCAAGGTCAGAACTACTTGAAAAACAAATCACAGATGTTTCTGAGGCTGGGGGCACTCCATCTCTGATGGCTGTTTCTGTAGTTTTCTACAGTTTGTATGTATTTACTTGGAGGCAGCCTTACTGCTTAGATGATCCAATCACAGAACAATTAGGGTTAAAATTTTCCTTAGAACAATATGCTACAGAGTCTTAAAAAAACTGTATATGACAAATATTTAATATGCTATGATAATTCTTTTATAGTTATTGATGAATTGTTTCAAGTGAGATTGAAAAACTTAATACAAATAATTGATGACTACTTACTTTTCGTTTAATACCCCTTTATGGGGAGCTTTTGTTGTCATTTAGACTGCTCAAGTAAAACTTGGCAATTAATCTCTGGTTTTATATATACCTGTCTATATAGCTTACTATTGAGAACTGTCTGAAGTTTTATAAAGCTCTTCTGCAATATTGCATTAGTTGCCTGCGTTGTGGTTAGTACTACCACACAAATGATTCTGAAATCTCTAAGGTCCTACTTCACAATTCATGTAAAGTCTTCCAGAAGTATATCAATTTGGCTTTTAGGTTCTTTACAGTTATGTACAGTTTATTGTATAAACAAAATTGATCTTGAACATGAATATAACATACAGTACATTTGCATTTAACTCATAGTAAATGTACAGTAAAGTCACATACAGATAGATCAGTCTAATTTATTATGTACATATTTGTATTTCTACATAATTACACATAAAAATATATTTGAAAGAGGTCATCTCAAATTCTATGGTGACTCATATATATCTGGGATCATATTAAATTATTCTAACTTCTTTTTTATTTAACTATTTGTCAGTCTCTTTCTGTATCTGTCTGTATATGTTTATTTACTGAGTCCTATTTGAATGTAGTATCATATTTTCTTTTAAAATAACATGCTGTATGTACTAAATGATTCCCAAAGTCACAGATATTTTCCTTTGTTCATCTACTCTAAATACAGTAACCATTTCATTAACTTCATACTCTCCCTAGACTGATGATTTAAGTTAGAGAGTTGATATTGCTCATTTTCAGCATGAGTAGGAGATAAATAGCAGCAACTCAAATTGAACTAGATGTTCCATTTTTGACCCATGGAGGTTTCAAGTATGCATTATTTTTACAGAATCTTAACACGTTAGAGGGAAGAGATTTTATGACTTGTAGTTGCATTCCATCAATTTTATATATCAAACAGCCAGTGAGGTTAAATGACTTGTCCAAGACATACAAGTTAGCAGATCAGGAAATCAGAGAAAGCTAAGGTCTCTGCCTGCACGCACTTTGAGATAATCACAGGACTTGTAAAAATGGCATATCGATTGTTTTTTGTAGTAATTATAGCAATTATACTCTGAAGTACATCATCCGATACTTAAAAATTTGACCTAGAGCTCCCTCAGTCTCAGCCTGACCTTCTTTTTTCCTTTTCTCCAAATTAAATCATTATTATATTTTTATATGACCTGTATATTTTCCTTTGTGTTACCAGTTCTGTGTAGTCAGATACCATCAGAGTATATGTTGATAGGCTTCCTTTTAGCAAACCACTTATTGTAACAAAGTGTTAATTCTTTTCATAACATTGACTTCAGATGTTTGCTAAATACTGTAATAATTCTTGGAGCTGCTTTGCTTTTTCAGCAAAGTAGTGAGGAAAGTGAAAGGCTAAAACTTATTTTAAACATTTTGTCAAATGAGAGACTGAGGTTTTCCCCAAACTAATTTTCTCTTAGTAAATTTTGCTTTTTATTGAAAAGAAATGACTATTTTATAATTACATGTGACTTTCAAGAATACAGAATTGGATTTTACAGAAATCATGTAGTACAATTCTTTAATAACAAAATTGATTTTAGGAAAAATTGCCTTTGATCTTTCTTAACTTGGACATCTGATTTGTCCTTAATGACTGGCACTTTTTGTGTGAAGCCATTGAATTAATTTTTTGTTTATCAACCATGAAAAGGGTTTTCTTAAAGCTATTACTTTTATTTTTCCTTAATAACTAGAAGGCATTTTATTGCTCCTTTTAAGTTATATTCTTGCTAAAACTGCTTTATTGTGAAAAATACTTCTTTTAATTAATATTTTATATTTTTGTAGATTTTGATTCTTTTAATAAATACAGCATTTTTAAATAGTGACTGAGACTGAGAGTAAATTTTAGGTTGAAAGGAAATTAAGTATCAGTTTTAAAGATGAAAAATCTCTCGTTTTAAAGATAAACTGAGATCCTATGTGGTTCTCTCCTCAGTTTACATTAGCAGGTGACCTGACACTGAATTAATTCATTATTCTTTACTCAAAACCCATTGCCTTGGCATCCCAGTCACCAAACTTTGTAACTCCTGAGCATAACTTGACTATTAATTAGCTGTTGACATTTTCTATATTAGTAGAATCAAAATATTTATATATAACGCATTTGCATTTATAATAAAACTTTTCCTATTCAGTTTTCCTAATATACTTCATGTGAAATTACCACACAGGAGCAAAAATCACCTATTTTTATGCTTTTTTGTAGTACCCTGCAGAATCACCAGATTGTTTTGTGGATTTTCCTGTTCCATTTTCTGTTTCCTGGACACCACAGGTAAGTAAGTAAATTTATTTTAAGCAGCTAAAAAGCATAAGTGGCCATTATAGGTTATAAAGTAGTTCTTTTTTTTAGGTTTTTTTTTTTTTTTTTTGGTAAGCATTTATTTATAAACAGAACTTTTAGAGTGCTTTTTTTTCATATTCTCTAGTAGTTAATATCCACTTTCTCCCTCCCCTCACATGTAAACACACCATCCAGTATTGAGATGTTTATGCCTCACATTAAATAATATGAAGAAAGTCTAATGACAGAAATTTTCCTTTGAATTTAAGTCCTAAAGAACTCTACAAAACCATGAACAGTAAATGGAAAGTTGGGTGAATTTTTCAGATTGCTAAAACTGTTAATATTGATGGCATAATATCAGAGAATCATTTTTCATAGGAGAATGAGTTATGACTGAAAATACAAATCATTTCCACTCAGTTTTTATTATTATAAAGTGGTTCCCATAATTCATCCTTGAACTTAGATTATATTTTTGTATGGGCTTTGGAACATTCATACTTCATGTATAGAATACAGGAGATTCTTGCTCCTGGTTCTGTCAGTTTAATTTCTTAAACTTGATTATAATTTAGCAAGAAGATGAAATTAGAACTGCAGGGTAACAGTAACATCATGTAGCTGTAAGGTGATATGGTATCAGTAGTACCATAATCAGCATGATGTGTGTGTAGTTTAAAGATCTGACAGAGTGGTGGTTAGACTCAAAAAACAATCTAATGATGACCAGGTGGGGTCCTTTCCCCACGTAAATTGTGGCAGTTGATAACAAAATGGAAAGAGCATTTTTATTCTTATGCAAAGAGGGGGGAAAAATACATTCCTATGGACATTTTATTCTCTAGAGGCTACCTATATATTTGTTCTGAAATTTTGATAGTGTCAAGTGAAAATTTATGCTTAATGTTTTAAATAAAAACAAAGTAAAGTAATTGTATATGTTGTTATTTAAAAAATGTAATAGGATTTAAATAGTGTTCTATAAGTCCAAATGTTCTTTTAATCACATATATGTTAAAATTTTTTAAATTTTTTAAAAACAAGAGTTTCCCTTCTTTCAGTGGAAATTAAGAGAACACAGCAAAGTAAAGGAGAAGAAATATGCTGTAAATTGTTTTTGGTATTCTGGTATATGTTATAAATATTTAAGAAATGCTGTGTTGATTTATTTTTTTACAGAAACTTTTCCTCTTTTTCAAATATACATTTTCTGTTTGGCCTACCTTGTTTTAAAAAGTTTTCATCTCCACAAAAAGAGTGTGGAGAATACTTACCTTATTCTGTCATTTAGCAAAATTCTTTTGTGATTTCAGTATACTGGAAAATCTGAGGGTAATTTCTTTCAAATTTTCTGTCCCTACTTAACACCAGCTCAATGCCTTGCACTTTTAAGCATGGGATGAATTTTAGATTTAATTAGGTCATATGGCAAGTTTTCTGTTTTGTTCTAGCTCTAAGGAAGCAACTAATGAGTAACTGGAATGTCCTAAATGCTTTTTTTTAAAATTAAAGAAGATACTAAAACTCCTGGTAAAGCACAGATAAAAATTTGGCTACCTTTTTATCCACAACTCCTATTTGACAGATGTTAATTTTTTGTCATGTTCGTTTCATTTCTCTCTCTTCTTTCTGTCTCTGTCTTAGGAATAAAATGGTCTAGGAACAAGTAAGACTTTATTTTTGCTTTTTTTTCTTTTCTTCTCTACCTTCCCAGAGTAACCACCTTCCAGAAATTGATGCATATTTTATCCATGCATATTTTTTTGCCACATTTGCTCATGCCATAACATAACATTGGCTGGCTGAAGTTTTTAAATAGCATTGTTTCTGATATATACCCACGATCTTTGCATGTTTAGTACATTTACTTTAAGTGCTTAATATAGTTCCATTCTGTGAATCTGCCAGTTAATTTATTCATTGTCATACTGATTAGGTTGTTTAGTTTCTTAGGTAGTGCTGTGGTGAACATCCTTATGTTTTCTTGTACACATGGGAGACTTTTGGGGTGGCTTATGCCTAGAAGTGAAAATGTTGGATTGAAGGGAATGTACCTCTCTGAGATTACTAAATATTGCCAAATTGCCTTCCCAAATTGGTTGTCTAAGTTTATACTCCTACCCAGGATTGCATAGTAATACCTACTTTTCCAAATCCTTTCCAAGTGATAATCTGACTGTAGTCTGACCTTAATTTTTAACAAGAATTGGTAGTCATCATTATTGTACTTATAATCTTTGTTTATTTAAAATTTTTTCTTATATTGTAAGCGTCTCTTTTTTATTCGGATGCCAGTTGTTGGTTGCGTGGGTTGTAACTGCTTCTTTCGGTGGCATACTTTTTAACTTTGTAAATGATCTTTTCTCTCAGTCAGAAGTTTAACTTTCAGCGTGGTCTCATTTATCATCTTTTTCTTGTAATTTCTGCTTTTTTGGCTTGAATGAGAAAATCTTTCGTATCTTGTTCTGAAAAGATAGTTTCCTAATATTCTAAAGTTATATGTTTTTCTCATATTTTATTAGGAGACGGAACTTTATTTACACTTGGCTATTATATATGCTCATAAATTTGGATATGTCTTCATTGTGTAGATCTAGGAGTAATTTCAGTTTTTCTTTTACATTTGCCATTAAAATTTAGAAAATTTTCAAAATACCTTATTTACCTATTATTTAGCGTCTAGCATAGCAGTACATCATAAACATTTTGGTGATCCTACCAATGGTATGAAATCTTGAGTCTTTTAGACACGGTAAGAATATTGGCAAGGTTTACGTTTTAAAAATAAGAAGGAATAGCAGACCACTTTGTATGATCTTTTTTTTTTCATTGTCTTTTTGGCAACATTTCTGCTTGTGGGAGTTATTTTTTCTTAATTTTTAAACAGTTATAGTTCTTAAGCAAAATAAATGTAGTCTAACAGCATACTTCTGTTTACAAGATTGTAAATAGGTCCCAGATAATTGATTTAAAAAATACTTATCTGTTTTTGTACATTTCCTCTTTGGATTCAAAGTGTTTCTGGACTTTAAACTTGGAAGATCTTTATTTTCCTTTCTTTTTGTGAAATAATAGGCATGGCTTTGTGGCATCCATATTAAAAATGGGTAATTTTCCTTATGGTCCCTGTCTTCCTGCTGGGTTGATAATGTTTTGATGTATTTTTCTTTTGCTCTGATGAGAGGTCTGCTGCTGCTGCTCTGACATATTCATTTGGATGAATAATTATAACTTGCACAATGTCAAGCTGAAGATGGTAGGGTTTTGTGCGTCATGACAAGCCTAGTAGCCAGTGCAGGTGTCTCACAGCATGATCAGCAACAGCCAGTGTATTCTGGCTCAGAGGAGACATTTAGAGTAGTAAGAAATCAGCACCAAGGGCAAGGCTGCTGCCACTACTGCTGCCGTGATCTGTGCCAAAGAAACACAAAGTGCTTCTCAAAGACAAGCGCCTACATACGTCTTTTCAGAGATTTACTTTGTTTACCCAATAAATTTTCTTTTATAGATTTTAGCATAGGATGTAAGAATGTCTCATGGTTTTTATATTAGTCTACTTCCCAGCATCACAGATGCTCCAAAATGTACCGCAACAATCTGCTACCTTTTGGACGTCAACTTCTAGGTTATATTTGCGAATTTTGTTGACAGATGAGACCGTAGAATGCGGTAATGTAAGATTTTAAGGGCACTGATACTGGGATCTATAAGAACAAAATTCATTCTCTCCAGGTCACTGATCAACCCCAAATAGGTGTTAGAATTGCGGTTCTGCCTATAATTGTGACATTAAGTGCAGGTTTGGTGACGTATCCTTGCGATTGCAGTTGGAATTTTCGGATTTGGTATGATACATTAAGCAGTTGTTTTTATATTTCTTATCATGGAAATCTCATATTCTTAGAATAATGCCATGAGTGCAAGAATAGCAAAACTAATGATGAAGCCTCTGGCTGATAAGCTGATGGTGAATGAAGAATTCATAATTAAAGGAAACAGTCCTATTACATAGCAGGGAGCGTGATCCATTAGTTGGAGCAGCAGACTAGCAGTTGGGTATCGTTGGTTTTGTTTACAGTTCAGTCACTGACTTAATTGTATAATTTCAGACAAGTCATGTGACTGCCTCTTGCCTCAGTTTATATGTATATGGAAATAATGACCTTCTTTTTCACAGAGATATTAAGAAAAATAACTTTTATTTAAACAGAATGTCAGGGGGAAAAATCCTCTGTATCCCCTCTAAGGATCCTGTGGAACTACTCCTATTTTGCCCTCCTAGATTGTCTTTCTTTCCATTTTTTCTCTTCGCTCTCATTGTTGGAGAACTCCTCGTACTGGATTCTTGGTCACTCTTAAATTGGCTAATTAAATAGGCTTTTGCCGAGGCAGTTTTATTATTACCATGGTAGTATGCTTAAAAAGACATCAAAAGACCAAAAAAAGAAACCTAATTCATTATTGAGATCCTGTGATATGGTAGAAGTATCAATGTGATATTTGCCTCATTAATCTATTAACCATCTTTCATTCTTTTTCTTTAATAATTTTATTTTTGGTAAAGTCGATTTATTTTGAGAGAGAGTGGGAGAAAGAGCACAAGCAGGTGAGGGGCAGAGATGGGTGGAGGGGGAGAGAATCCCAAGGAGGCTCCACGTTCAGTGTGGAGCCCAACACAGGGCTTGATCTCCTGACGCAGATCGTAACTTGAGCTGAAATTAAGAATTGGATGTTTAATTGACTGAGCCACCCAGGCACCCAGTAACTTATTTTAAAAGTACCCTGAATTGATTCTAAAAAAGAAAAAAAAAAAAAGAAAAAGAAAATACAAATAAGCAAGATTAATAAAATATAAAATCACCTGTAATGCCTTTATTTAGAATGGGGTTCTCACTGGATAATAGCATGGAACCTGTGCTTGTCACTTGACAAAATATTTTAGTTTTTAGAACGTCACTGATAATGAGCTGCATTTATTCTAGGAACTCCTTAGAATCACTTAGTTTTTAGTTATAATTAGGTTTACATTTATCCATCAAATGAAGACTGTTGTGTCCATAATCTAAGAACTGGTATGTTTACATTTATTTAGGTCTCTCACTTAAGCAGCAGTGGTTTCTTAATCCACATTTTGCATATTTTTGTTGAATTTATTCCTCCATATTTAAAAACATTTTGTTGCTTCTGTGAATGCTTGTTTAAGAAATCCTATTTTCTAGGGGCAACTGGGTGGCTCAGTCGGTTAAGGATCTGACTCTTGGTTTCAGTCATGATTTCATGGTTCGTGGGTTCAAGCCCCACGTCATGCTCTGCATTGACAGTGAGGAGCCTGCTTGGAATTCTCTCTCCCTCACTGTCTGCCCCTCCCCCGCTCTCTTTCTCTCTCTTGCAAAATAAATAAACTTTAAAAAAAAAAATTTTCTAGTTGACCATGACAATATGGGCAAGCTATTTTTTAGCCCAAGTAGTATTTCCTAGCCTCCTTCCCACCTTTTTCCTTCTTCTGCAAAGTCAGTGACTTTTCATTGTTAACTGATCCTTTTGGTGTTATATTATTATTTGTATTAATATTATTACATACTCTTGTAATTACACTGTGTTTTGTTTCTGTTCTGGTCCTTATCTGTTAACTTTCCCCTATAGATGAGGTTTCTGGTTTTTATACCTACACCCACTCCACACATATGCATACTTCTTACCTTCCTATTTTCCCCAAATAGTTTTTTTTTCTTTCTTTCTTTATTTTTTTAATATGGAAAGTTTTGCGAATTTGCATGTCCCACTTTTGCAGGGGCCATGCTAATCTTTTCTGTATCATTCCAATTTTAGTAGATGTGTTGCCAAGTGGAGCATCCAAATAATTATCTTTTACTTTTGATTATATTAATATTCAGGGTTTACATTATTGTGAACACGTATGTATATTATGCAGAGATAAGCCATGTAGTTAACCCTTATTTTTCCTTTGTCACCCTGGCTGTTGCTATTCCTTGAGTTAAGAGTTACCTTACTTCTTCATGTCTGTAGTTTTTTCTGTACTTAAAACTCATTCAGTCTCCAATTTCCATCACTTATCTACATCTCCTCTTAGCCATCTATATTAGGTTTTCTGTTAGCTTTATTTTCTGGGAAATTTCATCAGCGAATAAACTTCCTGTTTTGTTGTTTGTTTGTTTTGTTTTTACTTCTGTCATGTTCATCTCTAAGAGTTCACTTCATAGGTGTATATTCTCTTTTACCCCAGAGATAGTAATGTTTTTCTCTCTTTTTTTTTTTTTCCTCCTCTGAGTAGTTTGTTTCCTTGAGTTGCCTTTTTGTCTAGTCTTATAATCTTTGTTTATCTGCTTGTGATTAAAAGTCAGCTGTAAAAAGCTCTTGGGATGCTCTGAGTGCACATGTGGGGCTTGTCAACTGTGAACTTGAGTGGAGAGTCATCTGAGTAGACCGCATGATAAAGAATGCCAGTGTTAGTACCTTTAGGTCTTTTTGAATGATTGATTGGTTAGATTTCTTGGAGAAGACCCTTCTACCCTTCTGGCTGGTTGCCACTAAGCCAGCAGAAAACATTCCTCTGAGGTAGCAGTTGACCAAGGCTGGTGGACAGGATACCACAGCCTGAATTAGTAAGCAGTTAACGTTATGGCATCTTCTACTGATAAGGCTGAACACCATGGAGCTGTTGAAGAGACATGTTTACAGGGTAAACTTCCATTACCACAGAGCAGATAAATAATGAGGGTGGATTTGGAGCGAAGAGGCAGAAAATGATATCTAAGTTATCACTTGGTATTTTCAGACTCTTTGGCCATTCTTGGTTGTGCATAGTAGTCATTTCCTCCCTTTTTTCCTTCAGTTTTGTTCATTGCTGATATATTTAAATCTATTTTCTTTAATGATTTTCTATCCAGTAGCCTTGTTAGACTCTTCTCTAAAAGTTTATCAATAAATTCATTTGGATTTACTGTGAACAACATCATATCATTTATAACAACAGTTTTATTTCCTTCATTCCCATCTTTACACCTTCCCCCCCCCTCCCCTTTACTGCCCTGGCTAAGCTCTCCAGTACAATGTGAACTATAAATGGTAATAAACACAAGCATTCTTGTCTTCTTCTAGATCTCAAAGGAAAAACTTGAAGTTTTTATTATTAGGTAGATTTTTGTCTATGTATTTCTTGTACTGAAATCCTTTAACAATAATTAATGGAATTTATTTCTATTTCCAGTTTGCTAAGAGTTTTGTTATGACTAGGAAGTTGAAATTATTAAATATATTCTCTTTATATGTTAAGATAATCAAAATTTTTTTTCTCCTTTAATCTGTTAATGTGGTGAATTCTTGGATTTCCTAATGTTAAACCAGTCCTGTGTTTTTGAAATAAACCCTGTTTACAGGCAAGTGACAAAGAGATAAATCCTCTTATTTTCCCACAGGGTTCTTTGGATGTTCATAGAACTTAGGGATGATAGTTAAGAGGAACTAACTTAACAAAAGTCTACTAGGGAAGTTATATCTTCTTTTTCATGCTTTTCTAGATGAAATTGTATAGCTGTCATGGCCGTCTTTCTTCATAGTTACCTGGAAAAAGGACATAAACAGAAAAGTAAGAAGCAACATTTTTCAGTAGGAAACCATTGAAATGTAGCATACATTTATTATCCACTACATGTGGAGCACTGAGCCGGATCCTGAGATTGTTAAGGTGAACTAGACAGATTCTAAAACCTAGGGTAGGCTTTCAGGATTAACTATTAGTCTGATAAGGAGAGAGGTATTTAAAGAGACAATTTTAGTAAAATATGTTGAGTGTTCTGATAAGCTTTTGTGATAAGGTGGAGAAGAGGAATATAATTGGATGTGGCTAAGCAAGCTTTCTGGATAGGATGTTACTTGAGCTCAGTGTGTCTTGAGGAATGAGAAGTTAGGTTTGGGAAGGGAGATGATACTTGAAGAGACAACTGCATTAGCCAAAGAACAAAGGCATGAAATGAGGAGATAGTGCATGAATTACACAGCATTTGGTATTCTGTGGGTCGGAGTTAGAACACTGGAGCTTTTGCTAGAGTTAGGCAGGGTCTAGTGTACTAGCATACCTCGTGTTACGGTATTTTGCTTTATTGCACTGCACACATACTATTTTTCTTCTTCGTTTTTGTTTTTGTGTTTACAAGTTGAAGGTTTGTGGATTCTTGCCTTGAAGTTAATTGGTGCCATTTTCCAATAGCATTTGCTCCCTCTGGTCTCTGTCACATCGTGGTAATTCTTACTCTATTTCACGGCTTTTCATTATTGTTTGCTATGATGATCTGCAACGAGTGATCTTTGATTTGACTGTTGGGATTGTTTTGAGTCCCCATGAATTGCCCCCATTTAAGATGGCGAGCTTAATAAATGTGTGTGTTCTGACTGCTGCACATACTGGCTTTCCCTCATTTCTCTCCCTCTCCCCTGACTGTCCTATTCCCCAAGGCACAGAAATTTTGAAATCAGTTCAGTTAATTACCCTAAATAGCCTCTAAGTGTTCAGGTGAGAAGAAGAGTTTCAGGTCTCTCACTTTAAATCAAGAGCTAGAAATGATTAAACTTAGTGAGGAAGGCATGGCAAAAACCAGGTTAGGCTGGAAAGCGAGGCTCTTGAGCCAAACTCTAAATCAGGTTATGAATGCAAAGAAGTTCTTGAAGGAGATTAACAGTGTTACTCCAGTGAACACACCAGTGAAAAGAAAACAAAACTGTTTTGAGAGTCTGGGTAGAAAGTTGAACCAGCCACAGCATACTTCTACGCCAAAGCCTAATCCAGAGCAAAGCCTTAACTCTCTTCAATTCTGTGAAGGTAAGGAGAGATGAGGAAGTTGCAGAAGAAAAGTTTGAGTCTGCAGAGGCTGGTTCATGAGGTTCAAGGAAAGAAGTCCTCTCTAAAGCATAAAGGGCAAGGTGAAGCAGCAAATGCTGATCTAGAAGCTGCAGTAAATTTTTTCAGAAAACCTACTAAGATAGTGAACAACGGTGGCTACACTAAAGAACGGATTTTCAGCATATACAAAACCGCCTTCTTTAGATGCTGATGCCATCTGGGACTTTCATAGAAGTCCATGCCTTGCCTCATAAGCTTCAAATGACAAATTGACTCTCTCTTTAAGGCCTAATGTAATTGGTGACTTGAAGTTGAAGCCAGTGCTCATTTACCATTCTGAAAATCCTAGAGCTTTTAAGAATTATACTATTAACTCTGTGTGTTCTCTGTAAATGGAATAACAAAGCCTGGGTGTCATCACATCTGTTTACAACATAGTTAAAAAAAAAAAAGGAAAAAAAAAAGATTCTTTTAAAAATATTACTACTCATTGACAACGTACCCGGTCACCCAAGAGTTCTGAAGGCGATGTACAAGGAGATTTATGTTTTCATGCCTGTTAATGCAACATCCATTCAGCAGCCTGTGGATCAAAGGGTATTATTTAGGAAATACATTTTGTAGGGTTACAGCCCTATCGCCCACAGATCTGGGAAAAGTAAATTGAAAACCTTCTGGAAGGGATTCAATGTTGTAGATGCCATAGGAACATTTGTGATTCATGGGAAGAGGTCAAAATATCAACATGAACAGGAGTCTGAAAGAAGTTGATGCAAACCCTCATTGAAGACGTTAAGGGTTCAAGAAATCACCAAATGGAGATATGGTGTTGATGTGGGGGAAACATCAAGAGAACTAGACTTAGAAGTAGAACCTGAAGATGGGACTGATTTGCTTCAATCTCCTGACCAAACTTTAATGGATAAGGAATTGTTTCTTTTTTTTTTCTTTTTTTACAAATAGTTTATTGTCAATTTGGTTTCCATATAACACCCAGTGCTCATCCCCACAAGTGCCCTCCTCCATGCCCATCTCCCCCCTCCCCCCCACATCCATCAGTCCTCAGTTTTTGTCAGCATTCAAGAGTCTCTCATGGTTTGCCTCTCTCCCTTTCCCCCACCATTTCCGCCCTTCTTCTCCCCCTTGTTCCTCCGTCAAGTTCCTCCTAATCCTCCTATACGTGCAAACATATGATATTTGTCCTTCTCTGCCTGACTTATTTCGCTCAGCATAACACCCTCAAGGTCCATCCATGTTGCTACACATGGCCAGATTTCATTGTTTCTCATTGCCATGTAGTATTCCATGGTATAGATAAACCACATCTTCTTGATCCATTCATCTGTTGATGGACACTTAGGCTCTTTCCATGTTTTAGCTATTGTGGAGAGTGCTGCTATGAACATTGGGGTACATGTGCTCCTATGCCTCAGCATTTCTGTATCCCTTGGGTAAATTCCTAGCAGTGCTATTGCTGGGTCATAAGGGAGTTCTATTGTTAGTTTCCTGAGGAACCTCCACACTGTTTTCCAGAGGGGCTGTACCAGTTTACATTCCCACCAACAGTGTAGGAGGGTGCCCGTTTCTCCACATCCTCGCCAGCATCTAGAGTTCTCTGATTTGCTCATTTTAGCCACTCTGACTGGCGTGAGGTGGTATCTCAGTGTGGTTTTGATTTGTATTTCCCTGATGAGGAGGGATGCTGAGCATCGTTTCATGTGTCTGTTGGCCATCTGGATGTCCTCTTTGGAGAAGTGTCTGTTCATGTCTTCTGCCCATTTCTTCACTGGGTTGTTTGTTTTTCGGGTGTGGAGTTTGGTGAGTTCCTTATAGATTTTGGATATTAACCCTTTATCTGATATGTCATTTGCAACTCTCTCTTCCCAGATAAGGAATTGTTTCTTATGAATCAGCAAAGAAATGGGTTTTTGAGATAGAGTCTACACCAGGCAAAGATGCTGTGAAGATTGTTGAAATGAAAGCAAGGGATTAGGATATTACAGAAACTTAGTTGATAAAGCAGTAGTAGGGTTTGAGAGAATTGACTCCAATTTGGGTGTCAAACAGCCTTGTGTACCACAGAGAAATTGTTAGGGAAGGGGACGAAGTCCCTCAGTGCCTCAAACTTCATTGTTGTCTTATCTTAAGAAATTAGTACAGCCACTCTAACTTCCAGTAACCACTACCCTTATCGGTCTGCTACCATCAACATCAAGACAAGACACTCTTCCAGCAGAAAGATTTGGACTCTGAAAGCTTGGGGGATAGTTAGCACTTTCTAGCAATAATGTGTTTAAAAAAATATTTTTTTTTTGCACTTTTTTGTTTTTGAGAGACTAAGAGAGGCAGAGGACAAGTTGGGGAGGAGCAGAGAGAGAATGAGAGAATCCCAAGCAGACTTCAGGCTCTGAACCATCAGCACAGAGCCCGATGTAGGGCTTGAACTCACATACTGCAAGATCATGACCTGAGCTGAAGTTGCACACTCAGCTGACTGAGCCACGCAGGTACCCCAGTAATGTGTTCTTTAATGAAAGAACATTATTTTACACATATGTTATTGCATACTTAATAGGCCACGGTACAGTATAAACATAACTTTTAAATGCACTAGGAAACCAAAAAATTCATTTGACTTGTTTTAGTGCAGCATTTCCTTTATCATGGTAATCACTTCAGTGCAGTGGTCTGGAATCAAACCGGCAGTAAATGGAAGATGGGCCTGTAATGTCCCTTTGTCTTTGTAACCTATTTTAATTTAAGGTCTACTTTGATAATTAGTATTGCCACCCTTGCTCTCTTTTGGCTGTTATTTACATGGAATATCTTTTTTCATCTTTTCACTTTTAACCTCTTTGTCTCTATGGATTTAAAGTCAGACTCTTACAGACAGCATATAGTTGGAACATGTGTTTTTATCCGTTAGCCAATCTGTGTGTCTTTTGTTTTTGGTTCTTGCATATACATTTTTTGCTGAAAAAAATCATTTGTAAATTAACATACAGAAATCTACAAACACATGAGTAAATAATGATAAAGGACTGTTTTTGTGGAAAGTGCTTTTAAGGTATCTTTAGATTTCAGTGTAAAAATGTACGCCTGGTACCTCGTAAAACCTAAGAACAAGCTCAAGAAAAACATAGTGATAAACGTAAGCTAGCTTACATTCAATGCCATTGTCCATTGTGAATGATACAATCAGTACATGTGGCTGTTGCTCACCTGTTAATGTCTATGGTAGAGGGGCTCTAACCAAAGAACCCTGTAATGTTAAAATGAGTATTTTTTGCCAAAACCCCCTTTCCCCAAGAAAGAAATGAAAGGAAAAACTTTTCCCTGCTTGCAGTAATCAGACAAGACTGATTTAAAGGGTCATCCGTCAATAGCCTTAAAGAATTTTAGCTGCCAAAATATGTACAAGGTCACATTTGGTTCTTTTTGAAATCTGTCTTTTGATTGGAGAGTTTATCCATTTATATTTAAAGTAATTACTGGTAAGGAGGGACATATTTCTGTCATTTTGCTGCTGTTTTCCATATGTCTTATTTTGTCCCTTAGTTTTTACATTACTGTTTTTAGACTTAGTTGAATTTTTCTACTTAAACATTTAAATTTTTCCTTTTTGTGTATATGTAATAGTTATTTTCTCTGTGGTTACCATGGGGATTACATTTAATATCTTGAAGTTATAGCCTTCTAATTTGAATTTATACCAGCTTAACTTCAATAACATATACAACCTTTGGTCCTTTGCAACTCTGTACCTATCTATGCTTTTCAATTGTTCATATTACAGAGTTACATTTTTAAACATTGTGTGCCCCAGACCATAAACTAATAATTTTTTAAATGCATTTGCCTCACAAATTATGTAGAAAACAAAATGTGGAGTTACAAACCAAAGTTATAAATAATGCTAGGTTTTAGACTAATTACTATAAAAATGTATAGAAAACAGAGTGGAGTTAAGCCATTGTTTACGATAATACTAGCTTTTATAATTGCCCATGTAATTACCTTTACTGAGATCTTTATTCCCTTAAAGGGCTTCCTGTTACTGCCTATTGTCCTTTCATTTCGACCTGTGAGACTCCTTTGAGCATTTCTTGCAGCATGGGTCTAATGATAGAACTACTTCAGCTTTTATTTATCTGGGGATGTCTTAATTTCTTCCTCACTTATGAAGGACAGTTTTGCCAGGATTCTTGGTTGATAGTTTTTTTGTTTTTTTTTTTTTAATTTTTGTTTTAGCTTTAAGCACTTTGAATATATCAGCCCACAGCCTCTGGCTTTCAAAATTTCTGAGAAATCTGATTGTTTTTGAGGATCCCTTGTATATGATGAGTTGCTTCTTGGTTTTTACAAGATTCTGTCCTTGGCTTTTGAAAGCTTGATTATAAGGTATCCTGGTGTGGAGCTTTTTGATTTCATCATACTTGGACTTCATTGATCTCTCGGATATTTATATTCATGTCTTTCATCAAAATTGGGATTTTTTTAAGGTATTATTTCTTCAAATGTTCTCTCTGCTACTTTCTTTTGGGTCTTCACAGTGCTTGCATTGTTGATGTTCCGCTTTTCCATTAGATTCTGTTCTCTTCATTCCTTTTGCTCTCTGTTGCTGAGATTTGGTCATTTACATGATTTGTCTTTTAGGTCCCTACTCTTTTGCATGCTTGTATCTGTGTTTAGATTGCTTTTATAAATATTCCATTTCAGTCATTGTATGTTCAGCTCCAAAATTTCATTTTGGTTTCTTTTTAGGTTTGCTTTCTCTTGATTAGTGGTTCCATTTTATTCATCCATCATTTTCTTGACTTTCTCCACATCTCTCTTTAATTTTTAAAGCATCTTTAAGACCATTTTTTCAGATTCTTTGTCTAGTAGATCTATCAGGTCTTTTTAAGGGACCATTTCTTTAATGTTTTTTCTTTGGATCAAGGCCATACTTTCCCCTTATTTTATGGCTTACGATTTTGTTGTTGTTGAAAACTGGATACTTTCAGTAGTGAGCTAAGTCTAGAAATTGGATTTTCTCTTCTCTCTAGAAAGATCATAATCTCCCACTTTTTTATTTTATTCTTTTGGTTTTTTTATTTTGGAGTGTCATAAGCTGTCTCTGTGCCAAGGATCTGCCTGACTATAAGCTTATTAGGGTCTTTTTTGGTCATTTTTGAGCTTGCATCTTCCCCTGCACTGGAACAGTGACTTCCACATTTCCCCTTTATATGCAGTTACTTTAAAATGTTCAGGTCTTTAATGTCTGACTCTGAAAAAGGGGATAAAAAGAAAAAATGATGACGGGAGATGGCACTGGCTCTCAAAATACTCTGTGGGAGGAGGAGGGGCTTGCAACAATGGGAGGAGGTACAGCAACAATGTCCAACTGCCTCTTTGCCCCTCTGAGAGTAGAAGCCACATTCAGATCAGAGCACAGATTCCTTTGATTTGAAGGACAAGATCCCTTTTGCCTGCCCTCCTTCCTGTAAGCTGTGCAACTTGCTCCTAGAGTACCTGTGGGCTGGTAGTCATGGGGCTGGGTGAAGGAGACCCTCTGTCAAGTGAAGAGCTGAAGTTGGTAGAATTTGCAAGCCTTCAGTAGACCCCAGTGTCCCAAAATAGATACATCACACAGATTCTATCAGTGTAAATGTTGTCCAGGTGGGGAGACACATTCCTGGTGGTTTCTACTCAGCCACCTACTCAGAATCCTCTCCTAATTGACTTGATGTTGATTTTTTTTTTTTTTTTAATGGTCTACAGTACAGGATAGCTAAGGCCCAGGTTTGAGAGTGCCTCCTAATTGTCAACATGCACTTGACAGATGTCTTCTTTCCTTCCCTTCCCGTCCCGTCCCGTCCCGTCCCATCCCTTCCCTTCCCTTCCCTTCCCTTCCCTTCCCTTCCCTTCCCTTCCCTTCCCTTTTCACAGCTGCTGTAGTCATTCTGTAATGGTTGTTTATAAAGTGACTATATTTCATTTGACTTTGTGGGTAGATACCTTCTTCTTAGGACTTAAAAATAGTAGCAAATCTTTTTATTTTTTTTTTCTTTTTGAGAGAGAAACAGAGAAAGAGGGAGAGGGAATGGGAAAGGGCAGAGGGAAATGGAGAGAGAGAGCCTTAAACAGGCTTCATGCCCGGAGGAGTCTTCTGGCAGGGCTCCATCTCACAATTGTGAGATCATGACCTTAGCTGAAGTCAAGAGTCAGACACTTAACAAACTGAGCCACCTGGATGTCCCTGGTAGCGCATCTTTTAAGTCAGCAGCAGCAGTAGTCAGTTACAGTCCAAATAAGCCTAAGTATAGGAAGAGTTGATACATTCTCTGTGGATTGCTTGACAGAGAATAGCATTTGATTAAATAGATGTAGTTATAGAGCTACCTACAGAAAATGTTGAGAACATCAATGAGGCTTGCAAATAAGATCAAATGAACTGAATATTTAAGAGATTTACCATCTCTATAAAGATATCTGATTAGAAATATTGCAATTAATATTAAAATTAAATTCTTTAAGTTTAATCTTGATATTTCCTTAGTCTATTGAAGCTTTTTGAATCCCCTAGAGATAAAGACAAAAATGATTATTAGAGGATTTATCTGCACATATTATAGGAAAGTATAAAAAAAAATCAGAATGGAAAGCAACTGTTGCAAGTACCAGAAAATTATGCTATTAATTTAAGTGTCATCAGAGCACAAAAGATCACATTCTGGGACTGTGAGAAAATTATTAAAATACTGGAAATAATAGTACTTAAGATGAAGATATTATACTCTAAGATCTGGTTAAGTGACTGACATTATTATATCACTTCAGGTATTATAAAAGTAACAAAATGCTTTTAAAGATAATAAGTGTTACATTTTGAGATTGGCAGTGTTCACACTTTTCTGCTTAAGTGCTTTCCTAGTTTAACATAATTTAATAACAGTTATGGGAGAATAGCTAGCATCGGAGTTCTCCTATATATCTTTTCTCCTTTCTTCTCCATATATACACATATTATGTATCTTATATATGGATAAAGAAGTATAAAATTTCATTCTCCAGGTGATGAGTTTTTGGACAGTTATCTTCTGCCTTTGTCCTTGGTGTTAGAAATATTGCTACTTTATAATTTTTTTTAGCTTCTAATTAGTGAATAATCTGCAAAGAAAGTACTGCTGTGTAGATCCATTACTATCCTGAAGTCAGAACAAATGTTATTTTTTTTAAAAGTTTTATTAAGGTGTAATTGATCTACAATAACCTGAACATACTTAAAGTGTACAATTTTAGTTTTGACAAATATTCACACCTGTGAAATCAGCCCCACAATCAAGATGATAAACATTTCCATGCCCAAGTTTCCGCATTCCCCTGTCAGGCGAATGTGATAACTCACCACCCCCTTGTAATCTCTCTGTCCCCCTTGTCTCTCCCTTCTGGTCACCGGGCAACTACTGAGAGGCTTTCTAGAGTTGTGTGTGATACTGTGTACTCTTCTGTCAGATTTCTTTCTTCAGCATAATTAGAGATTCTTCTATATGTGGCGTATAATAGTTCATTATTTTTATGCTGAGTAGTACTCCATTGTATGGATTTACTACATATTGTCCATTTTCTTGTTGATGGACATACGTATAGTTTTCAAGATTTGACTGTTACAGATAGAGCTGCTGTTAACATTATGTGATGTCATTAAATGAACATATGTTTTCATTTCTCTTTAGCAAACACCTAGGGGTGGAATGAATGCCGGATCATATAAAAGGTGTATGTTTAATTTAAGAAACCACTAACATTAGAATTTTTTATATTTTTTAAATTATTTTTTAAACTGTTGAAACTGTTTTTAAAACTTTAAACTGTTTCAGAATTCAAAAACAGTTGCTTAAGAAAGTAGTTGTTGGGGCACCCGGGTGGCTCAGTCAGTTAAGCCTCCAGCTCCTGAATTTGGCTCAGGTCAGGATGTCACAGTTGTGAGATTGAGCCCCACGTCGAACTCTGAGCCGAGCATGGATCCTGCTTAAGATATTCTCTCTCCCCCCCCCCCCCCCCCCCGGCTTGCGCTCTTGCTGTCTCTCTCAAATAAAAAAAAGTGATTGTTAAATTTTACATTCCAAGCCAATAGTGTTTGAGAGTTGCTGTTTCTCTGCAGTTTTGCTCACATTTGGTTTGGCCAGTCTTTCTCATTTTAGCCATCCTAATAATGTGTAGTGAAAAATCATTGTGACTTTAATTTCTTTCCCTTAATGACCAATGATGTTGAACATTTTTTTATGTGTTTGTCACCCATATATCTCCTCTCGTGAAGCATCTGCGATTTTTTTGCCTAAACGACCTAAATAGATGGAAAGATAGGCCACACTAATGCATTAGACTACGCAGTATTGTTAAGATGTCAGTTCTCTTCAAATTGATCTATAGATTCAATACAATCCCAGTCAGAATCCCAACAGGTTAGTTTAGAAATTGATAATATAATTCTAAACTACCTAAGGAAAATGCAAAGGATCTAAAATAGAGAAACTGAAAAAGAACAAAGTTAAAGGTCACTAATGTGACCTGATTTCAAGATACAAATTTACTTTTATCAAGACAATGTGGCATTATCATGGAAATATTCCTTGACTTAAAATATTCCCTAAGTTTATCAGGTTATATCCTGATAAACCCATTGTTAAGTTAAAAATATTGTAAGTCGAAAATGCAGTTAATAATACATGTAACCTACTGAACATCCTAGCTTAGCCCAGCCTACCTTAAACCTGCTCAGAATACTTATGGTAGCCCAGAGTTGGGCAAGGTCATCTCCCAAAGGCTATTTTATAAAAGTGTGTTGAAAATCTCATATAATTGATTGACTCCTGTACTGGAAGTGAAAAGCGGAATGGTTGTATGGGTGCAACATGTGTTAAATGTACTGGCTGTTGTTTCCCTTTGTGATCACATGGCTCACCGGGAGCTGTGGCTCGCTGCCACTGTCCAGCGTCACAAGAGTATCATACAGCATATTATTAGCCCGGAAAGGTCAAAGTTCAAACTTTGAAGTACAGATTCAATTGAATGCATATCATTTTTCATACCATTGTAAAATTGGAATATCATAAGTCAGACCATTGTAAGTTGGGGACTGCCTGTATACCCATACAACTGTTTATATATACAAACAACTATTTTTAGCAAAGATGGAAAGGTAATTAGTGTGGAGGAAAGACTGTCTTTTCAATAAATGGAGCTGAAACAATTTGGTGTATACAAAAGATGAACTTCAATCTGTATACAAGAATTAACTCCAAAGGGATTATGAACTTAATGTAAACCCTAAGACAATGAAACTTCTGGAAAACACAAAGAACAACTTTGGGACTTTGGGATTCTTTCTTTTTTTTTTAGTTTTTTTTTAACGTTAACTTAATTAAATAATTTTTTTTAACATTTATTTGAGAGAGAGAGAGAGAGAGAGAGAGAAAGTGGGGGAGGGGCAGAGAGAGGGAGACACAGAATCCAGAGCAGGCTCCAGGCTCTGAGCTGTTAGCACAGAGCCTGACGTGGGGCTCGAATTCACAAACTGTGAGATCGTGACCTGAGCCAAAGTCAGATGCTTAACTGACTGAGCCTCCCAGGCGCCCCTATGTTTATTTATTTTTGAGAGACAGAGACAGAGCATGAGCCGAAGCAGGGCACAGAGAGAGAAGGAGAGACAAAATCTGAAGCAGGCTCCAGGCTCTGAGCCTCAGAGTCCAACATGGGGGTGGAACCCATGAACCATGAGATCATGACCTGAGTTGAAGTTAGACGCTCAACCACCAAGCAACCCAGGTGCCCTGGGACTTTAGGATTCTTAATGTAACACCCAAAGCAAGATCCATGTAAGAACAAATTGGTAAATTGGACTTAATCAAAATTAAAATTTTCTTTTCTTGAAAAATACTGTTAAGAGAATGGAAAGATAAGCCACAGCCTAAGACAAAATATTTGTGAATTGCATATCTGATAATGGACTTGTATTTAGAATATGTAATAAGTTTTCAAAGCTCGATAATGAGACAACAACCTTTTTTATAGATCTGTATTTTGGATACTTCAAAGATGTCCTTTTTATTATCATTAATGTTTTATATAAATTAATTTTGTGAGGAAGGTGTTTTAAAAAATATATTTATTTACCTTTTAGGGAATTGACCGTGTGTCATTTCCTTTGTTGGCAGATGGCTAGGGATCAGGTAATTCTTGCTCCCTCTTTCAATTCGATTGTATTACTTTTTACTTGGCCATATCACTTCGGTCAACCTCAGAGTGGTATGTCTTGACGAAACACCTCATCTCCACTCTACCACTGCTTTGTTCTTTGTCCTAGAGCTTTTCTAATGCCAATATTTTCTGATACCAACAGTGCCTATAGGAGCATACATATCTTTGCAAACCTGGAAATGTGAGAATTGTTACCGCTTTTAGGGCAACTTGACCATTTGGGAACAAAACCCAGTGAATAAGTGTTTTGAACTCTCTTTTTTGGACAGCAGTTCTGAGCTTTCTCTACAACTTCTCACAGAGCCACCGTAGACCATAGTGAACAGCTTGACAGCACACCCTTATTTTTGCTTTCTGTCCTATTTCACTCTTCCCAATCCCCCCTCCCTCTCAGTCCCTAAGATTATTGCCACTAACCTGTGTGCAGACAAGCTCTTGTCTCAGAGTTTGCTTTTCTGGGGAGAACCCAAGCTCAGATTATCCGTGTATATATCACTTACTGTTACAGGTAAAGCTACAGATAAAGATGATGTAGAACAAAGGTCCAAATATACCAATCATCCTTATGGCGCAGAAATTTACTTTCTTAAAAAATCATTGCTTTTAGCTTATTTGATTTTTTTTTTAAAAAATTAACAAAACCTGTGCAACTATATATGACCTTCTATGCAACATAACTTGATGGAACTTCTTTAAAATCAATTTATAAATCAAAGATCACACTAATCTTCTTTAGGTGATGTCCATATTCCTAGAAAATTGCTAGGAGCAATCCCAGTTGCTATCAGTTTCCTTGACGTGTCAACCACCACTTGAAAAATTTTATGTAACTTGTGTATAGCAGTGGGCCATAGGCACTAACTTCTTAGCTCTACTGTACTTGGTTTTTATGTAGAATGTAAAAAGAAAAATTTTCCTCAGTATTTTAATAGCAGGCACTAGCATGCCTTGAAAAGACCTTTAGAGTTCAGCATACGGACAGTTCATCAGTGGACAATAGCACTGGGGAAACCAGATCATTGATTTCTTTCTCTAAAAGTACATCGTCTAGTTATGGAGCTAATAAGAACATCTTTATCTACCTCCCTGTTTATTGGCTATGCTTCATAAGAAAACACGGGACCATTTAAGGGCTTTAGACTAATAATCTAGTTTTCTGATGCTTTATTTTATTTATTACACATGAACTATAACAACCCACTTGACCTTTTTGTGCTCAAATAATCAAATTACTTGATTCATGCACATCCTCTAGCAATAAGAGTGGGCAAGCATTGCCAAAACAGGCCAACTGTGTTTTAGCATAAAACTAGTCAAGAAATAGAATAAGCCGTTTAGTTTTTTTGTTTAAAAATAATTTTTTTTAATGTGTATTTATTTTTGAGAGACAGAGACAGAGCATGAGTAGGGGAGGGACAGAGAGCAAGGGAGACACAGAATCTGAAGCAGGCCCCAGACACTGAACTGTCAGTAGAGAGCCCAATGCGGGGCCTGAACCCATTAACCGTGAGATCATAACCTGAGCTGAAGTTGGATGCTCAGCTGACCGAGTCGCCCAGGCACCGTACCTTTTAGTTTTTTTGCAAGGCATCTGTAGTCCTCTGACCAGACAGACTTTCTCTTGGTTCATGAAATCAAGGTTTAAATACCAAATCTATCACACTGAAAAGACTGCTTGCTTAGAAATCTTTTTCAGTTGTGTTGTTGAGAAATGTTCAGTGAATCAGTGCAGGGTTCCCACGTATAGCTCTTCCCTCTGAGAAGTCCATACACAGAACAGTCTAGATATTCTGATTTTGTGCAGAAAATTTCATTAAGTGCCTTAGGTGTTCACCTAAGAGATCTCTTATTATCTTATGCCTGCTCTTTTCATACTTTGTCGAGATACCTATTTTTTCCTACCTTTTTCTAGCGATTAATACATTCTTGTTACTCTCTGACCTTTGCTCTTCACACAGGAGCATTAGACTCCATAGGAGAGAGTCTCTCCCCTGTTACCTTAGCTCTTGTGCTCCCTGTGCATGTAATGTTAAAAATGTAGTTTTCTAATTTCTGCTGTTTGTGTGCTTCTTTTTTCTGTTACAGTTCTACCCACATGAAAATACACAGACTACAAGAGAGTGTCGTTGGCACGCTTCAGCATGGCCTCTTGCTGCAAATCTTTGGAGCATGTAGAGTAGCATATATAATCTACCTTGTTTTATATTTTCTAGCTTTTTCAGGATTTCTTTCTTTTTTTTCTTTCTAATGTTTAAGGACAAGAGGTTGTTTAGCATCCTGTCTTCTTTCTCCTGCCACAGCAAGTCTTTAGGGTTTGGTTTCTGCGCCATTATTTTGGTTACTGGGACCCAAAGCCTAATGTGTATGTGTGTGTTTATGGGATTTTTGTTGTTGTTTCTGCTTTTGCCTTTGTTTTTTGCTGCTTATTTCTGTTGTCTTTCTTCTTTAGCTTTTTTCCTGTCTTATATCTTTGTTCCTCTATTTCACTTCTTTAATCATAGTATTATGTATGTGTGTAAAAAAAAAAAAAAGGCATTTTCCTTTGATTAGTAAATTAATCCCTTGCAGTATTCTGGGTGTAATGTTTGGATCTTTGCCATAAAGCTATAATGCTTTGTAATTGCTTTGTTATTCCTGCTAGAAATTTGTGGTTCTTAACCTATTCCAAAAACTCAAAGCTTTTGGAAGACTGTTTTTTTTTCTCTTATATTAGAAAATAACAGTAGTTACATAATGCATCATTGACTTCTCTCCTTGAATACGTGGGGATAGAAGACATAATGTAGTCCAAATAGTTTGATTCTGATATGAAAATTCTTTTGATTAAAGAGGAAATGATTATGTTGAGGCATCTAAATTGTTCATATGGATACATTCTTCTATATAATTTGAATGACAAAGTCCTTTTATAAACACAAGTTGAAACTAATTGGGAGTATGTTACAGTAATTGGCATCTTCAAAGGAAAAATAGGTACTTAAAAAAATGTTTTTAATGTTTATTCTGGAGAGACTGAGAAAGAGTGAGTATGAGTGGGGGAAGGGCAGAGTGAGAGAGGGACACAGAATCTGAGGCAGGCTCCAGGTTCTGAGCTGTCCGCACAGAGCACAACACGGGGCTTGTACTCGAGAGCCCTCAGATCATGATCTGAGCCAAAGTCCAGTGCTTAACTGACTGAGCCACCTAGGAGCCCCAGGAAAGATAGGTACTGTTCAGTGGACAGAATTACCTACTTTATGGATTTTCAAATAGTTATAGAGTTTTTGGCCTGATTTAGAGCTAGAAGTTACCTTAGAATTGTCTACTGCACACCCATATTTATAGGTGCAGTGTTAAGGATTTTAGTCACTGAGTATGTCTTGATCAAATACTTTGTTACCATCAAGATGACAGCTGAGACCTCATTGTGTACTGGATGCTTTTATCTTTGTATCAGAGATCCCAACATAGACCTGACACATGGTTGAAGTATTAGTTTCATAAAGTTAAGGGTTGTGTATCTTTTCTCTATACTGTGCACATCATGAAATAAAAGGATAGATAACAGACCATTTATTTTTATTTTTACATACTCTTTTATGATTATAAAAGTAATACATATTATTGTATGTAGTATGGAAAAGTACAAAGAAGAGAATAAAAATTGTTGTAATAAGGGTTAAAACCAAACTAACTGGGGACCTTTGAAACATTGGAACAAAGTCATTGGAGCCAAATCAGAATAAAACCACTCTGGATAATTCTGCAGTGGATTAAAGGCATGCATCATGGTCCCATATGACCTACAGGATGCTCACCTCTTCAGTGAGGTTCTAAAAGAAAACAGTAACTAATAACAGGAATGTGGTAAGAGAGAAGGTAACCTGTGGAACTGAGCTATCTCAGCTTTGAAGGAAGAACTGCTCTGGTAAAAGCAGATGCCCATCCAGTACACCTCATTTCTCTCACCATCCTCTAATTCTTCAGGCTTTGCTTGTCTCTTCTCTTTCTCTCACCTGAAGTTTTGTATGTAGAGAAATAATGTGTAGACTTGAGGTTGAGTATTTTTTATTTCATTATGTGTATTTTTTTCTTTGAGGAATTATCTCTTCTTCCCCCCTTTTTTAAAAATTCCTATATACTTTTTTTTTTTTTACTGATTTTTCAAAAACCTTTTTATATTAAGAGTATTGATACCTTGTCTAATAAAATAGATATTTTTCAGTCTACTGTTTTTGTTCATGAGTTGTGAACTTCTCCAGATCAAGGACTATATGATTTGTAATAATGGCTGTCAGTTTTTAAACATATACTGTATGCTAAGCAGTTTAACATTTTATGTACATTATCTCAAATCTTGTACGGATTAACACTACTACTGTGTTGAAGCTAAGTGAGATTAATTTGCTGAGAAGGATGCAGCTAGTATTAAGAGAGAGGATGGAGCTAGGAATGAGACTCAAGATTTGACTACAAAGTCTGTGATCTTAACATGTTATATTGTATCTCCCATTTTTTTAGATCAGCCAATATCTATAATAGAGCATAACTCTTAGTAGACACGTTTTACACATTTGCTGGATTGAATTGTACTAACACATAACTCATTTGGTATATTATTTGGTTATTTAATTTTGTATAATTCAGTGTGCTGTAAATGAAAACATACATTCTTTTGATTCTTTTATTTGCTGAAGTATAGTTGACACACACTTATGTTTTAACTATACAACGTGGTGCTTCAACAAGGCTATACTTGGTGCTGTGTTCACAAGTGTAGCACCGTCTGTTACCATGAAGTGTCATTACAGTACCATTGACTGTATTCCCTGTGCTGTACCTTGATCACCATGACTTAATCATTCCATAACTGGAAAACTCTTATCTCTTACTCTCCTTCCCTCGTTTGCCAATCACCCCACTTCCCTTCCCTTTGGCAACCATCAGTTCTCTGTATTTATGGATCTGTTTCTGCTTTTTGTTTATGTGTTTTGTTTTTTAGATTCCACATTTAAGAGAAATCGTATATTTGTCTCACCCTGCATTCAATTCTTGACCCAGAAAGTTTGTGAAATATGGTTACAAATTGATTGTTCTAAGTTGAAGTTAAAACTTTTTTCCATAGTTCTAATTTTATGAAACATGTTCATTTTTACAAATTTATTGTATACCCCTAAAATCCAAAAACTAAAATTAAGATACTATTTAAAAACAGCCAAATTAAAATTATTATTTTTTTAAGTTTATTCATTTTGAGACAGAGAGTGCATGAGCAGGGGAGGGGCAGAGGGAGAAGAGAGAGAGAGAGAGAGAAAATCTCAAGCAAACTCTGTGCTGTTAGCCCCGACCCCAACACGGTGTTCAGTCTCATAAACTGTGAGATCCTAACCTGACCTGAAATCAGGAGTCAGATGCTTAACTAGGTGCCCCAGATCTTTTTGTTAATTGAAGTGTAATTAAGACAAAGTGTTATATTAGTTTCAGGTATAGAACATATTGATTTGACAATTCTATGTACTACTCAGTGTTTACCATGATAAGTGTAATCCATCTGTTTAAGTTCTTTATATATTTTGGATATTAACCTCTTATCGAGTATATCATTGTCAGTATCTTCTCCCATTCACCAGGTTTCCTTTTTGCTTTGTTGATAGTTTCCTTCATTGTGCAAAATCTTTTCCTTTTGGTATAGTCTTAGATAAGTTTATTTTTGCTTTCATTTTTCTTCCCTGGGGAGACACTTAGAACAGTGTTGCTAAGGCTGATGTCACATATTACTGTTAGTTGTTTCTTCCAGGATTTTTCTGGTTTAAGTTCTCACATTTAGGTCTATAATCTTTTTTTTTTTTTTTTTGAGAGAGAGACAGAATGCTAGTGGGGGAGGGGCAGAGAGCACAAGAGAGACACAGACTCTAAAGCAGGCTCCGGGCTTCAAGCTGTCAGCACCTTGCTGACACAGGGTTTGAACTCATGAAACCACTTGATCATGACTGGAAACGAAGTTTGAAGCTTACCAGACTGAGCCACCCAGGCGCCCCAGGTCCTTAATCCATTTTGAGTTTTCTTTTGTGGGTGGTGTAAGAAAGTGGTTCAGTTTCATATTTTTGCATGTAGCTGTCCAGTTTTCCCAACACCATTGATTGAAGATACAGTCTTTTATCCATTGTAAATTCTTGCCTCCTTTGTCATATCTTAAGCGTGGGCTTAATTTGGGGCTCCTTTATACTGTTCCATTGATCTATGTGTTTGTTTTTGTGCCAGTACCGTATTGTTTTGATTACCACATGTAATTGTAGCATATGTTGGAATTGTGATACCTCCAGTTTTGTTCTTTTTTCTCAAAGTTTCTTTGGCTATTATAGGTCTCCTGTCCTTCCACAAAAATTTTAGTATATGTTCTAGTTCTGTGAAAATTGGTGTTGGTATTTTGATAGGGATTGTATTGAGTCTATAGATTGCTTTGGGTAGTATGGACTTTTCAGTAATATTAATTCTAATCCATGAGCATGGAACATCTATTTGTTTCTGTCATCTTCAATTTCTTTCATTAGTGTTTTACAGTTTTCAGAGTACAGCAACAGGTCTTTACCTCCTTGATTAAGAGTATTCCTAGGTTTTTTATTTTTTTGGTAAAATTATAAATGATATTCTTTTCTTAATTTCTGTATATTCATTTTGTATCCTGCAGTATATCGGTTCTAAAGTTTTTTGATTGAGTCTTTATGGTATTCTATATATAGGATCATGTCATCAGCAAAGAGTGACAGTTTTCTTTCATCTTCACCAATTTTGTATGGGTTTTAATTATTTTTCTTTTCTGATTGCTGCAGCTGGGGCTTCCAGTACTATATTAATTAGAAGTGATAAGAGTGGACACTCTTTGGGGCGCCTGGGTGGCTTAGTCGGTTAAGCGTCCGACTTTCGCTTAGGTCATGATCTCGCGGTTCGTGGGTTCGAGCCCCGCGTCGGGCTCTGTGCTGACTGCCAGCTCAGAGCCTGGAGCCTGTTTCGGTCTGTGACTCCCTCTCTCTCTGACCCTCCCCTGCTCACGCTGTCTCTCTCTCTCTCTCTCCTAGAAATAAATAAAACATTTAAAAAAAAAAAAAAAAGAGTGGACACTCTTTTCGTGTTTCTGATCTTAGGAGAAAAGCTCTCTTTTTCACCATTGAGTATGATGCTGTCTGTGAGTTTGTGACATATGGCCATTATTATGCTGAGATATATTTCTTTTAAACCCACTTTGTTGAGGATTTTTATCATAAATGGATGTCATCTTTGTGAAATGCTTTTCTGCATCTTATTGAGGTGATCATATGATTTTTATCCTTTCTCTTATTAATGTGATATATCACATTTATTGATTCGTGAGTGTTGAACTACTTTTGCATCCTAGAATAAATCCTACTTAATCACAGTAAATGATTTTTTTAAATGTATTGTTGAATTTGTTAAAATATTCTGTGAGGACTTTTAGTCTGTTCATCTGAGATAAGGCCTGCAGTTTCCCCTTTGTGGTGTTTTTGTCTAGTTTTGGTATCACGTTAATGCTGGCCTTATGGAATGAGTTTGGAGGTTTTTCTTTTGTTTTCTGAGATAGAGAAGATTAGGGCATTAACTCTGATTTAAGTATTTGGTACTATTTAGTAGTGGATCTGTCTTGTTCTGAACTTCTTTTCGGAGTTTTGTGATTACTGATTCAATTTTATTACTAGTAAATGGTATGTTCAAATTTTCTGTTTATTTATGATTCAGTCTTGGAAGATTATGTATTTCTAGGAATTTATCCATTTCTTTTTTAAAAATTTATTTCTTTGGGGGAGAACTGAAGTAGGGGAGTGGCAGAGAGAGGGATACAGGGGATTAGAAGCTGGCTCTGTGCTTACACACTGACAGCAGGGAACCTGATATGGGGCTCAAACTCCTCAATCATGAGATCATCACCTGAGCTAAAGTCTGACACTCAACCCACTGAGCCACTCAGATGCCCTGAAATTTATTAATTTCTACTAGGTTTTCCCATTTGTTGGCATATAGTTTTTCATAATAATTCTTTTAATCCTTTGTATTTTTGTAGTGTCAGTTATTTTTTCTCCTTCATTTCTCATTTTAATTGTATGAATCCTCTCTTTTTCTTGATTAGTCTGGCTAAAGTTTTATCAATTTTGTTTATATTTTCAAAGAATAGGTTACTAGTTCTGTTGCTCTTTTCTAATTTTTAAATCTGAGTTTCATTTATTTCTTCTGTAATCTTTATCATTCTCTTTCTTCTAGCTTTGGACATTATTTTTCTGTGTCTAGCTCTTTTAGGTATAAAGTTGTTTGAGATTTTTCTTGTTTTCTTCTTTCTCCTTTCTTGTCTGCATTGCTATAAATTTCCCTCTTAAAACAGCTTTTGCTGCATCCCAAAGATTTTGAACCATTGTGTTTTCATTTTCTTTTTTCTCCATATGTTTTTTTAATTTCCTCTTCTGGTTGACTCATATTATTGTTTAGTGGCATGTTTTTTAGCCTTCATGTATTGTGTTCTGTCTAGACTTTTTCTTGTAATTGATTTTTAGTTTCACACTGTAGTAGTTGGAAAAGATGCTTGATATGATTTGTTTTCTTAAATTTTTTGAGACTTGTTTTGTGACCTAACACATGATTTGTTATTTACAGTGTTCTATGTGCACTTGAAACAGAATGTGTACTTCGCTGTTTCTGAATGGAATATTTTGCATATAAATGTTAGGTCCGTCTGGTCGGTCGAATATGTCTTTTAAAGCCACTGATTCCTTGTTGATTTTTTTTTTTTCTCTTGCTGATCTATCCTTTAACACTTGTATACTTTGATACAAGTGAGGTATTCAAGTCCTCTACTTGTATTACCATCAGTTTTTCCTTTCTTATCTGTTAACATTTGCTTTATATTTTTAGGTGCTCCTATGTTGGGTGCATAGATATTTACAGTTGGACTGTTTCCTTTGTCACTATGTAGTGCCCTTCTTTGTCTCTTGCTATGTGAATTGTTTAAATCTTTTAGAAATTATGATTCTGTAAGCTTTGGACTATAACGAGGATGGCTATTCATTGTTATACCAGTGATTCTTAACTTCGCACGTTAGAATCATTTGGGGGACCATTTAGAAGTCCCAGTGCCAAAGCTTCATTGAACCAGGATTAATTAAAAAGTAATGACTGACAATGGAATGTAGATGTTAGTATTCAATTTCGCTAGGTGATTGCAATATAATTTTAGTTGTAGAGAAAGTTACAGTATTGATACTATTTCTATTATTTGTTGTTTATAGCTGTAGTTGAAGGAAATGCTAAATTTGACTTAAAGAAAATAAAGATGTATTTTTTTAACCTAGGTTTCTGATTCTCTGTTTAAGAATATCTGTTACAGACTTTTCAAAGATTATAACTGGCCTTATACAGTGAGCTTCTTTTCTAGAAAGGCATATTCGTGTTTTGTTTTGGAGAGGGTCTAACTGTGTTGTTTAAATATGTAGACAAAGAAAGCTTATTTAATATTTGAAAAAAATGAAAGATTAGTCTATAACCTAATTCAGCAAACTTAATTAACTTTCTCAGTTACAGTGAGTAATTTACACATCTGTTATATAATTCTCCCACCCCCTCCCCCAGTATTTTATTATAAATTTTCAAACCCACAAAACATTGAAAAAGTTTATGGTGAATACTCCTATATCCACCACCTAGATTCCCAGTTAACATTTACTATTCTGGCTTCATCACTTATCTTTCCATTTGTGTATCTCTCCATTTGTACATGTATCTTAGGTTTGGTGCCTTTCAGAATATTCTGCAGGTATCTAAGATCTTTCTCCAAAATACTTCAGTATGTTTGCTTTAACTAGAATTCAGTTCTTGGTAAAATTTGGAAACGATGACATGCATAATCCTAAGTGTAGCATAAGTTTCTGTAAATGAATATACTCATGCAGTCCATTTTCAGGGTTCAGAACATTACCATTATCTCTTCCCAGTAAGACCCCATTGTTTTTGATTTTTTTTTAAACCATGCCTTATTTATGTCTGTTCCAGATGTAATATAAATAGAAGTGTACAGTATGTTCTCTTGGTAGATAGCCTCATTTCACCCAGCATATTTTTGAAATTCATCCATGTTGACAAATATCAGTGGTTTGTTCTTTTTATTCCTTAGTAGTAGCCCATTACATGAATATACTGGAGTTGGTTTATTCTGTCTTTTACTAATGGACATTTGGACTTATACTGATTTTTTTTCCCCTTTGAATAAAATTGCTGTGAACATTCTTGTATAAGTCTTTTTATGGACATCTTTTCACTTCTGTTGGAGTGGAATTGCTAGGTCATAAGATAGGAATAGATTTATTTTTACAGGTGTCTGAGCTAATTTTGGTCATATTATAGTATACTCCTTTGGCATTTATGATATGTATAGAATATTTAATGATATTGTTAGAAACTGCATTTATAAATCCTTTTTTCTATTCAATTTCAGTAGGGAAATCAAATCAAAATAAGAGTTTGTGAATGATTTAATGGATAAAAGCAGAGAAACGTCTTTTTTGTTTTTCAGATAGCTTACTGATATAATAATTTTAATGTCTGCCTCTTAAGTTCAGTGAAATTTCTAAGAGAAGTGTTTGTGTCCCACTTTCATCTTTTTGGACCTCTTTTTTTTTTTTTTTTTTTTTAAATCTTTTTCATGTGACTAGTAAAATCGGATCATGAATTTTAGGATTTAAAATTTACTTGTTCTGAATAAGAACTCGGAATTGGACCCACAAATGTATGGCCAATTAATCTTTGACAACGCAGGAAAGAGTATCCAGTGAAAAAAGACAGCCTCTTTAACAGATGGTGCTGAGAGAACTGGGCAGCAATATGCAGAAGAATGAAACTGGATCACTGTCTCAAACCATACACAAAAATAAACTCAAAATGGATAAAGGACCTGAATGTGAGACAGGAAGCTATCAAAACCCTAGAGGAGAAAGCAGGAAACATCTTCCTTGACTTCAATTGCAGCAGCTTCTTACTTGACACCTCCCCAAAGGCAAGGGAATCAAGAGCAAAAATGAACTATTGGGACCTCATCAAGATAAAAAGCTTCTGCACGCAAAGGAAACAATCCATAAAACTAATAGGCAACTGACAGAATGGCAAAAGATAGTTGCAAATGACATATCAGATAAAGGGCAAATATTCAAAATCTATAAGGAACTCACCAAACTCTACACCCAAAAAAACAAATAATCCAGTGAAGAAATGGGCAGAAGACATGAACAGACACTTCTCCAAAGAGGACATCCAGATGGCCAACAGACACATGAAATGATGCTCAGCATCCCTCCTCATCAGGGAAATACAAATCAAAACCACACTGAGATACCACCTCACACCGGTCAGAGTGGCTAAAATGAACAAATCAGGATACTACAGATGCTGGCGAGGATGTAGAGAAACGGGCACCCTCCTACACTGTTGGTGGGAATGTAAACTGGTGCAGCTCCCCTGGAAATCAGTGTGGAGGTTCCTCAATAAATAGAACTCACCCATGACCCAGCAATAGCACTGCAAGGAATTTATCCAAGGGATATAGAAGTGCTGTCACATGTACCCCAGTGTTCATAGCAGCACTCTCAACAATAGCCAAATCACGGAAAGAGCCTAAGTGTCCGTCAACTGACAAATGGATCAAGAAGATGTGGTTTATCGATAAAATGCAATACTATATAGCAATGAGAAAGAATGAAATCTGGCCATTTGTAGCAATGTGATGGAACGTGAGGGTGTTAGGCTGAGCGAAATAAGTCAGACAGAGAAAGAAAGATACCATATGCTTCCACTTATAGGAGGATTAGGAGGAACTTAACGGAGGACCGTGGGGGAGAGGGAGGGAAGCAAACCATGACAGACTATTGAATACTGAGAACAAACTGAGGGCTGATGGGGGAGAGGGGAAGGGAGGTGATGGGCATAGAGGAGGGCACCTGTGGGGATGAGCACTGGGAATTATATGGAATCCAACTTGACAATAAACTATGAAAGAAAAAAAATGAAATTTATTTGTTTTGAAATTACCAACTGACTTCTAGTTCCAGGGTTATTGTTGTATGTTTTTCTTACTGCCATTTTCTTTTTTAAAAAGAGATATTTCATTTTCTGTTCAAAATGCAGAATTAAGGAGAACTATGTTTGGGATTCCATTTACTGTCAGGCACACCAGAAATGGATATTGTTACTTTCAAATGGAAGATGTCACTGTGAAAACATTTTGTGACTTTCCTGGTTTTTGGTTATCTTTTCCTTGGGTTTACAGGGAAATAGGTAATTATACATTTTTAAAATACAGATGTAGTTAGAAAGGAAAGAGACATTATAGTACTGATTTTGAAAAAGAATAGTCTTTTGAACAAATGGTATTGGGAAATCGGATATCCACATGAAAAAAGGAAATTGGGCCCTCACCTTGCATTTGTATACAAAACCCAACTCAAAATGAATCAAAGACTTAAATATAAGACCTGAAACTAAAACTCGTAGTAGAAAACATGGGGAAAACTTCTTGACATTAGTCTTGATACTGATGTCTTGATTATGACACCAACAGCACCAACGACAAAGCAAAAATAGACAAGTGGGACTGTATCAAACTAAGGGACTTACTGCACAGTGAACAGGATGAAAAGGCATTCTATGGAATTGAAGATAATACTTGAAAACGATGTATCTAATAAGGGGTTAACATCCAAAATATATAAGAAACCCTTCAGTAGCCCGAAACAAAAACAAAAACAAAAACAAAAAACCCAGGCAGACAAAACCCCCCCAGCATATAACCTGGTTAAAAAATGGGCAAAGGACTTGGATACTTTTTCAGAGATGACCTGTAAATAGCCAACAGGGATATGAAAAGATGTTCAACATCATTAGTTACCAAGGAAATGCAGGTCAAAACTAAAATGAGATACCACTCTACAGCTGTTAAGATGGTTATTAAAACCAAACAAAAAGAAAATGGGGCTTCTGTGTGGCTCAGTGAGTTAAGCATCTGAATTCAGTTCAGGTTATCCCGCAGTTCCTGAGTTTGGGTCCCACATTGGACTTCATGCTGGCGGCTGAGTCTGGAGCCTGTGGAGAAATTGAAACCCTATATACTTGGTGGGAGTGTAAAATGGTATGGCAGCAATGAAAAACAATGTTGCTATTCCTGCAGAAAGTAAGTAAGATAACTTCTGTATGATCTAGCAATCCCACTTCTGGGTATATATCCAGAAGGGCTGAAACCAGAGTCTCAAAGAGATACCTGTACCTACATGTTCATTATAGTGTTATTCACAACAGCAGAGAGACAGGATAGCATCCAAGTGTCTGTCAACAAGTGAATGTGGTGTGTGAGCAAAGATAGTCTATGCAGACATCCTTAAAGGAGAAAATCCTGCCGTTTGCAAAAATACTGATGAACCTGGAGGACAGCTGAAATAAATCAGTCACAGAAGGACAAATACTTCATGTTTCTAACATGATGTATCTAAAATACTCCTACATAAAGAGAATACAGTCTACAGGGGCCTGGAAGGTGCAGGAACTGTGGAGTTGTTGTCCAGTGCGTGTAAAGTTTCAGCTATGCTAGATGAACAACTTCTAGAGATGTACTGTACAACATGATGCATATACACAACAGTACAGTATCATGCATTTCAAAACTTGAGAGGGTAGATAGAGCTTATGTTAAGTTCCTGCTGAAAACCCCACGAAAAAGACACAAGGAAGCTTTGGGGAGCTATTGGATAGGTTTATTACCTTGATTGTGGTGATGGTTTCGTGGTTGTATGCACAGGCTCCTATTCATCCACTTGTACACATTAAATTTGTGCAGTTCTTTGTACATCACTTACATCTGAGTAAAGCTATTAAAAAATCAACATACTGTCCAGCAATTGGATTATTTTATATGTATCTGATGATCAATGTCTTATTATAAACAAATTATAATATCACATTTGCAGAATACAAATATCAGTTTAATTGTGGTGTAAATAATTGTTTTAGGGAACTGTAGCTAAAGGAAGAAAATTTAGTTACAAGGTTCTTTTAATGATCTAGTTAATTAGTACTATGGTTAGATTTCTGGTTTGCACAATCGGGTAGGTACTATCCCCTGGTCACCTGGTTGGGGGGCGGGGGCGGGTGACCTAAGAGGGTGGCATTTCTCTGGGAAGATAAGGAGATCAGGGAGGAGCAATAGGAATATGATGTGTCTGTTAGCCATGAAGAGATCATCCATACAGAGATGTGTGAGCAGTTCTGGAGTTGTCTGTTTGGCCTAAAAAAATGTGAGAATGATCTCAGAGAGGGTGGTTACTGAAGCCTGGAGTGGTAAATATACCCATGGAAAGTATTTCAGTTTACTCTGTGTAAACACATCTATGTATACCTATTAAACAATGTTAATTGCAAGCCATGATAAAGAACTGCGGTTTTAAACCGTAACCTAAAACATAATTTACAAGCTACTTGTAAATAACAGTAGCCTTAATAAATAGAATGATGAAGGTCATAAATGATTATTTTATGTCAGGTAATTGACTTCAGCTTGCTAAAACAAATATTTATTGAACAGCTTTTGGAATTTGTGTTGCTGTTATAAAGAAAAAAATATCACTTTGAGAAGAACTGCACTTAAATTGTTTTGTTGTAAACCAGGAAATTGTAGAAGCAGGTTTGCAGAATACAAATATCAACTTAATTGCAGTATAAATAATGGGGTTTAGGGGAATATGACTAGAGGGGGAAATTCAGTTAGAAGGTTGTTTTCAATGGTTTTATGAGGCACAATAATATGTTCAGTTTTACATTTTAGATAGGATACTTCATAAGGTTTTGGAAGACAGTGAGGGCATGTCTGGATGTAGAAACAAGAACAAGGGGCTTATTTATTTTTTATTGTGATCTACAAGGACTTGTTTACTTTTCTAAGAGGGATATTCTAATAGTACATAATACTACTAGGGTAAGTAGAGTTATGGAGAAATTTGCTAAAAATAGAATCAGGTCTTTAGTTCATGAATTTATTAGGTGTAAAAAAAATCTGCAGGGATCCAGCTTGTTTCTGGTTTGCATATCTAAAGAATTGTGACACATTTAATGAAAGAGGAAATAAAGCGCAGCCCATAGTAAAGTCAAGACAAAACTTGGAAGTTTGGTTTCTGATTTCTGGATTCCGGCATCTAAATTTATAAATAAGTATGGCATATTAGAAGAGAACAGGTATGCTACCTTCAGTATCCTAAAAGGTTATTTCAGATATTAAGTTCTTGTTCCTACTCTTACTTTTTCCCCCTGTGTATGGAATGTTGGAAGAGTTGAAACTAGCTTTGTGAAACTGAGCCATGAAATCATCTAAGTGTGAACGCCGATTAAAGTGGTGAGATGAAATGGGTTTTCCTGAAGTACATATAAGTACAAAATATACCTTTAAGGAAGTGAGTACTTTGTTTTCATCTCACTCAGGGTATACTGTATTCTTGCATTGTTAGCTTGTGTCCGTTATTTTGGATAAATACATTTGTAGAGTTTTCAGTGATTTTGTTTTTAAAATATGTTTTGCTTATTTGAAACAATAAGATCCTTAATTCTTAAACTTTTAGTTTTGATTGCTTTTTACATAATATTTAGTAAGTATTGGTATTGTTTATACATACTACTTTATTAGAAACTTTTTACTTCAGTTGAAAGTAGTTATGAATTGATTTTTAAAGTCAGTAATGACTTTAGTTCTTATCATTAGTGAAAATGTAAGTTAATTCCCGTAGAAGATTACTGTCTGAAATAACTGAATTCAGACATTGACTATAAGTTTAACATCAGAATAAATCTTAAATCTAGTCTATAAAATTGTATTACATTATTTGAAAGTTGGGAAGAGAGTAAATCTTAAAAGTTCTCATCACAAGGGAAGAAAAAATTGTTTAAAACTTTATATTGTTACAGATCAGACTTACTGTGATTGTTTTACAGTGTAAACAAATAATTATGTTGTACACTTGAACCTTATACAATATATATGTTGATTTTGCCTCAAAAAAAGAGTAGAACCTTATAGAATCTACAGATGCCTTCCTAATAATGAACAGTCTCTATTAAGTCCTGTGCTTCTGGATTTGTATCAGTATTTGGCAGTACTAGATATTCCGTACACTACCTGTGTGCGCGTTTTAGGGATGATGTATGTAAAGTTTTGTTACAAAGCATTAGCAGATAAACATTTGCAGTTGATTATGATAATAGGGAACACCACTTTCAGCCCCAGTTAAACATTATTCCCTTCTACCAAAAGATGCATTATTCTCATTAATAGATGTATATTATAAAAAAGTGTACTCCATTTTTATTTGAATTTAATCAACAAAAACCTTGTAGAGGAAATATATGTAGAACCTTTTTATACTCTTTGCCTAATTAAGTCTGTAAAGTTATTAATAATGTTTAAAATAATCAGATTGCAAATGATGCTGCATTTAACTTGGTAACTGCATACTAGGGAACTTGATAACTTTCATACTAAAATTATATAGACACTATACTCAATATGTATATAGTATATTCATTAAGAAAGTACATACACGTCATCTTATATTAGTAGTTACTATTTTATAAGTACAGTACAGAATACATCACAATAAAAATAAATATGGTCTTTAAAAAACAATTCCTGGGGCACCTCGGTGGTTTAGTGGGTTAAGCATCTGACTGGCCCAGGTATTGATCTCATGGTTTTTGAGTTCGAGCCCCGTGTTGGGCTCTGTGCTGACAGCTCAGAGCCTGGAGCCTATGCTTCAGATTCTGTGTCCCCCTCTTTTTCTGCCCCTCTCCTGCTTGTGTTCTGTCTCTCTCAAAAATAAACATAAAGGGGGTGCCTCGGTGGCTCAGTCAGTTAAGCCTCCGACTTCGGCGTGAGTCCTGATCTCATGGTTCATGGGTTCAAGGCCCGTGTCGGGTTCTGTGCTGACATCTAGCTCAGAGCCTGGAGCCTATTTCGGATTCTGTGTCTCCCTCTATCTCTGACCCTCCCCTGCTCATGCTGTCTCTCTCTCTTTCAGAAATTAAAAAATAAAAAATAAAATCTTTAAAAAAAAATAAGCATACAGTAAAAATTTTTAAAAAATTACTGTTAAGATGCACAGTCCCAATGATAGTCAAAAAATTCTGTTAATGCTGTTAATTCTGTTAATGTAGGTGAAGAGCTATGAAGCAAGACAGTTGACTTTTGTTTACTAGGGTAGTTTTAGCTGAAGTGAAACAGAGCTTAAAATTTCTCAATTGAAATATATTTTAAGTGAAAGATCTGTTGATAAGAATGTCATGCAACTTACTTTGCTTTTATCTGTCTTTTACAGAGCTCCTTAGTAAGCATTCATGGTCAGTTTTCAGCAGCCTTAGAATCACTGAAAACATTCTGGGATGTTATGGATGAAATTGATGAGAAGACTTGGGTACTTGAGCCAGAAAAACCTACACGGAGTGCAACAGCGCGCAGGATTGCACTAGGTGGGGAAAAGGGATTAAGGAGACTGTTTGTTTGTTTGTTTGTTTGTATGGTGGATTATACTTTGTTTTACTAAGGAAAATGGATCTCAAGAGGACTTGGACCCTTAGGTGAGACTTGTTTGCATGAAGTCAACTATTTAAACTTTCTGGGATGGACTCTGATTTATCCCTATTTTTTGAATGTAAGTATTTCAGGAGAAAAGGGCAAGTAATGAGGTGGTTCATTGTAAAAGGTGATGATCCAGTGGAAGTAGCATTCAGAGACCCTGTTTAATTAGCTTTTAAGTAGCATAGAAATAGTGGAACAATTTTTTCAGAACCTCCATTATTTGGGAAAAGAAACTGTTAGAAATAGGGCCACCGGGGAGGCTCAGTCGCTTAAGCGTTGGACTTCACCTCTTGTCATGATCTTCACCTCTTGAGTTTGAGCTCAAGCCCTGCATCAGGCTCTGTGCTGATAGCTCAGAGCCTGGAGCCTGCTTTGGATTCTGTCTGTCTCTCTCTCTGCCCCTCCCCACTCATGCTCTTGTCTTTCTCTCTCCTTCAAAATTAAATAAACATTAAGGAAAAAAAAAAAAGAAACTATTACAAATAAGTCTTCATCCATGCACCTAGACAAGATTAATATGAGCAGATCTGGGAATATTTTCTGATGAACTTTAGAAGATGAAAGGGTCTGAAGTGGGCTATGCATGCCATTGAAGAATAAGCACAAAGCACAAAATAATTAAATATATTCTAAGTATTTATTATAAATATATGTGACATTAATGAATAAGATGTGGTACAACAGTAAATATTCCTGCAACATTACCATATTCTTTTTTATAAAATTAGTGTTTTATGTATTTTCATTATGAGCAAGCCATGTATGAAGTCACTATGAGTTTAACCTCTCCAGATTTTAGATGTTTTAAACTATATTTCAGTTCACAGTAAATAGTGAATTTAGGTGATTATAAGACACTTATTTGTGCCTTCCCTTCTCTCTTTTTCTTAGCCTAAATAAATATATTATTAAAAGGCATGTGTTGGGGCACCTGGGTGGCTCAGTCGGTTAAGCATCTGACTCAGCTCAGGTCATGATCTCACAGTTCGTGGGTTCGAGCCCTGCATTGGGTTCTGTGCTGACAGCTAGCTCAGAACCTGGAGCCCATTTCAGATTCTGTATCTTCCTCTCTCTCTGACCCTTCCCTGCTCATGCTGTCTTTTTCTCTCTCAGAAATAAACAAACAAACAAAAAAACCCATGTGTTCTGGGGCACCTGGGTGACTCAGTCAAGTTGGTTAAGCGTCCTACTTCGGCTCAGGTCATGATCTCATGGTTCGTGGGTTTGAGCCCCACGTTGGGCTCTGTGCTGACAGCTAGCTCAGAACCTGGAGCCTGCTTCAGATTCTGTATCTCCCTCTCTCTCTCTGACCCTCCACTGCTAATGCTATCTCTCTCTCTCTCTTAGAAATAAAAACATTAAAAAGCATTAACATTTTTTTTTTAAAAATTAAAAAATAAAATGCATGTGTTCTGAATGTTATGAAATTCTATTGTGAATCCTATCCACATTAGCAATTTTATGGTTTCTCCCCAGGCGTAGTAGATTATCTGGGAGAAAAGAAGTAACATGTAATTTGAGAATAGGAGAGTATCTTTGTACAGCAATTGTACAAATAGTATTGTTACTTATTCAGTCTAAAAATGTTAATCCGTATGTAATTTTGAATAATGAACCAGTTAATGGTATATTTATGAACAGATAGATATTAAGAATGAAAATATTTTCTTCAAAAGAGTATAGTATTTTATTTTCTTCATAGCCCCATCTAAATAATGATTTTAATTAGGTAATGATTAAATATACTTTTATTATATTTCTCATTGTTCAGCTTAAACCACCTACTTTTTACTCACTCTCTCTGTATTCACCTATAGCTCTTTTTTATCCCCTTTCAGGCATTGATTTGCCTTTTTAAGATCAAGTTTTCAGCAAACTAATTGAACTATATTAATTTTTTTTAACGTTTTATATATTTCTAGGAGAGAGAGAGAGACAGCATGAGCAGGGGAGGGTCAGAGAGAGAGGGAGATACAGACTCTGAAACAGGCTCCCGGCTCTGAGCTGGCACTCAGCACAGAGCCCGACGCGGGGCTCGAACCCACGAACCGCGAGATCATGACCTAAGCGAAAGTCGGACGCTTAATCGACTAAGCCACCCAGGCGCCCCTGAAATATATTAAATAATATACTCATTATTAAGTGAAAGTACTTTCTGGAGCCATTAGTATATGACATAACTAAAGACTAATATTGAATTTGTGTTCATGGTAAAGAATGTGTAAGCAAATGAGATATAAGTTAACTAGTATATGTTTTCTCCTAAATGATTTATAGTCGTTTTTTAATATATCACTTTTATATTTTATATATCATCTTTACTTGATTATCTTTTTGTCAGATATATAATAATTGTGTTCAAATTGTTGTCAACCTTAACCAAAAGCTAATGCTATAGTATGTAGAATTTACTAAGTCATTTTTACTGTAAAAATAAAATCCAAATAGGCCTTAGACAATTATACTATGTACCTTTAAAAAGTAAACTTTCTGAAATTCATATAATATTCCAGTATGGGTAGAACTTCTAAAAGAATCTAGTGCCAAGTAGAATAGATTTCTTAGATTCTATAAACTAGGTTAGTTGTTTGTTACTAAATGAACAGTTTCAATTTGATATGAATTGAGTCCATTGTTAAAGTGGAAAGTTTCACATTGAGCAAAAGAATTCAGAAATTTTAAAAAAATGTTTTTTAATGTTTTTTTATTGAGAGAGCGTGAGAGGGGGAGGGGCAGAGAGAGAGGGAGACACAGAATCTGAAGGAGACTCCAGGCTCTAAGCTGTCAGCACAGAGTCCAACACAGGGCTCGAACTCACAAACCGTGAGATCATGACCTGAGCTGAAGTTGGACGCTCAACCATCTGAGCCACCCAGGTGCCACAGAAAATGTTTTTTGTTAATATTTTGTATTAAGGTTTTATTTAAATTTCAGTTAACATACACTGTTGCTCAGTGTTCATCAAGATAAGTTTTGATTTGCATTTCCCCAATGAAGAGTGATGTTGACCATGTGTCTATTGGCCATCTGTATGTCTTCTTTGGAAAAATGTCTATTCATATCTTCTGCCCATTTCTTGACTGGATTATTCATTTTGGGGATGTTGAGTTTTTATAAGTTCTTTATAGAATTTGGATACTAACCCCTTCTCAGATATGTCATTTGCAAATATCTTCTCCCATTCTGTAGGTTGCCTTTTACTTTTGTTGACCATTTCTGTTGCTCTGCAGGAGCTTTTTTTTTTTTTTTTTTTTTTTAAATATTTTTATTTATTTCTAGATGAGAGAGAGAGACAGCGTGAGCAGGGGAGGGTCAGAGAGAGAGGGAGTCACAGACTGAAACAGGCTCCAGGCTCTGAGCTGGCAGTCAGCACAGAGCCCGACGCGGGGCTCGAACCCACGAACCGCGAGATCATGACCTAAGTGAAAGTCGGACGCTTAACCGACTAAGCCACCCAGGCGCCCCTCTGCAGGAGCTTTTTATTTTGATGAAGTCCCAATGGTTTATTTTTGCTTTTGTGTCCTTACCTCAGGAGACATCTCTAGAAAGAAGTTGCTACAGCCAATGTCAAAGGGGTTCTCCTGTGTCCTCCTCTAGGATTTTTATGGTTTCAGGTCTCACATTTATGTCTTTCATCTATTTAGAATTTACTTTTGTGTTTGGTGTAAGAAATAGTCCAGTTTTTCTTTTTCATGTTTTTCTCTCCAGTTTTCCCAACACCATTTGTTGAAGAGATTGTCTTTTTCCTGTTGGATATTATTTGCTGCTTTGTCAAAGACTAATTAACCATATTGTTGTAGGCTTATTTCTGGGTGTTCTTTTTGTTCCATTAATCTATATTTTGTGCTAATACTATACTGTTTTGATTACGACAACTTTGTAATATAATTTGAAGCCTGGAATTGTGATTCCACCAGCTTTGGTTTTCATTTTCAAGGTTGCTTTGGCTATTCAGGGTGTTTTGTGGTTCCATACAAATGTGAAGATTGTTTCCCTAGCTCTGTGAAAAATGCTTGTGGTAGTTTGACAGGGATTGCATAAACGTGTAGATTGCTTTAGGTAGTATAGACATTTTAACAATATTTGTTCTAATCCATGAGCATGGAATGTCTTTCCATTTTTGTGTGTGTCATTGTTTTCCTTCATCAATGTTTTATACTTTTCAGAGTATAGGTCTGTCACCTCTTTGGTTAGATTTATTCCTAGGTATCTTTTTGTTTTCGTTGTAGTTGTAAGTAGGATTGATTTCTTAATTTCTCTTTCTGCTGCTTCATTTTTGATGTATCGAAATGCAACAGATTTCTACCCACTGATTTTTGTATCCTGTGACTTTACTAAATTCATGTATCAGTTATTGCAGTTTTTGAAGGAATCTTTCTGGTTTTCTTTGTGGAGTATCAGAAAGTTTTACTTCTTTGCTGATTTGGATGCCTTTATGTTTGTTGTTGTTGTTGTCTGATTGCTGTGGCAAGGACTTGCAGTATTATGTTAAATAACAGTCGTGAGAGTGGACATTCCTGTCTTGTTGCTGATTTTAGACAAAAAGCTCTTTTTTTTCTCTTGAGGATGATATTAGCTGAGTTTTTCATATATTGACTTTGTGTTGACATACGTTCCAACTCTACTTGGTTGAGGGTTTTTATCATGAACGATGTTGTACTTTGTCAAATGCCTTTTCTGCATGCGTTAAAATTGTCATATTATTCTTATCCTTTCTTTTATTAATGTGGTATTTCACATTGATTTGTAAATATAAAATCACCCTTGCAGACTGGGAATAAATCCTTGATCATGGTGAATTATTTTTTTAATATGTTGTTAGATTCAGTTTGCTTGTTTTTGGGGGTTTTTTTGAGAATTTTTACATCTATGTTTATCAGGAATATTGGCCTGTAGTTCTCTTTTTTAGTGGAGTTTTTTTTCTGCTTTTTGGTATCAGGGTAATGAGGGCTTTATAGAATGAATTTCGTAGTTTTTCTTCCTTTTCTACTTTCTGGAATAGTTCGAGAAGATTAGTCATTAACTCTTCTTTAAATGTTTGGTAGAGTTTGCCTGTAAAGCTACCTGGCCCTGGACTCCTTTTGTAGGGAGTTTTTGGATTACTGATTCCATTTCTTTGCTTGTTATTGATCTGTTCAGGTTTCTGTTTCTTCCTGATTCACATCTCTTGCTACAGTCTTTGGTTTAAAGTCTAGTTTGTCCAGTATAAGTAATGCTACTCTGGTTTTCGTTTGACATCCATTTGTGTCGTCAGTGTTTCTCTTTAGGTCTAAAATGAGCCTCTTGTAGACAGAATATAGATAGGTCTTAATTTTTATCCATTCTGACAACCTCTGTCTTTTGATTGGAGTGTTTAGTCCTCTTACATTGGAAGTGATTACTGATAGAAAATGTTTTGATAAAACTTTATAAAACTCAAATCATAATTTATTGTACCCTGGTCTTTTTACATCTGACCATAGTTGTGCTTTCCAAGAAAGTTATGGAAGTCATTTAGATAATTATTTCTTGAACTTGTGATTTCTTTTAATATTAAAGATCTTTATCACTCTATAAAAAATTTTTATTTTAGCTATAATGGAATTTTGACCAGAGCTTCAGTAGAAATTAAGTAACTCAATGGATTGGCTCTGTATATTGAAACTTTGGATGGATCCCCAAATCTTTAGTCATAATCATAATTTCAGAATTTTAGACTATAAAATTATATTCATAAATATATTTTATATATGTACATGGATGTATGTATTGAAACCCATAAAACATTGGCTAATCTCTCCTGTGGTACAGCAAGTACCCAGACCGATACTCCTTTATTTTTTATTTGATGAACTTTTCTACTTCTGTAAACTCTAACATTCTTTTATTCTAGGGAATAATGCTTCAATACATATAGAGGTTGACCCCAAGCATCCTACTATGCTTCCTGAGTGCTGCTTTCTTGGAGCTGACCATGGTGTGAGATCTCATATTTAAATATTGTTAACAGTCATAAAATTCTTGTCTCTCACTGTTAAAATATTCTAAAATATTAATACATTAGTAATTATTTTAAATGAAAATGTTTCATCATTCTGAACTGTGTACTTTTATGTTTTTTTAGTATATGATTGAGATTTTCTAGTCAAATAATTAGTAAATTCTGTGTTTAATATTGTATATTTCAAAGATGCTAAGGGAACAGGTCTTAGAAGTTCACATCAGAAAAGAATTTGTAACTACATGTGGTAATAGATATTAACTAAACTTATAGTGATCATTTTGCATTACACACACATAACAAATCACGATGTTGTACACCTAAAAGTAATACAGTGTTTTATGCTAATTATATCTCAGTTAAAAAAAAATTCTGTGCTAAATGTGGCTTTACAAAGTGAGAGGAGCAGACGCTACATTTTTAAACTGTTTTTCTGTTTTGTTTTGTTTTGTTTTTAACATCTGAAGTGGTAAAACCTCTGGGAATTAAGCTGAGCAGGAACATACATTTGTGGTAGGTATCTTTTGCAGTACAATTGTTATTTTTCTATTATTTTGCAAATCTGATAACACAATTTTCTTCATGCTTTCAGGGATCCAGAAAATAGTCTGTTACAAAATCTGAAAGATGTTTTAGAAATAGATTTTCCAGCTCGCGCTAACCTGGAAAAATCTGTAAGTTTTATGAGGGCTTTGATATTCCAAACAGCATAGCATAATGAAAGTTAAGTGTTCTTCTTTTAGACACCAGAGAAAAATGAGGCTGAAAGGGAGGGACTTGGAAGAATATTGTAACAGACTTCTGAACTGCAAGCAACAGTAGCATCAAAGAACTTGTTAACCTTTGATTAGTGGTTTAAGTATACTTTTGTCATGGTCTTTGTAGTAATAAAGTGATTAATGACATACATCTTTATTATTAAAAATAGGGGGAAAGGTCTAAAGTAGCTAATGAGATGTTTGGATATTCTCATACTATCTACTTATGGATGATTGAAATAAAGTTTTAATTAGCTTGATATATTTGTGAAGGATGGCGGTACAATTGTTGAAAATGAGTAGGTATTACTATGTTGCAAAAATAATAAAATTAGAATTGATTTTTGATAAAGCTGCAGAGCTTGTAGACTCTTAAAGTGGTGGGAATGTTTTTGTCATCTTCCTTTAGTTCAAGAATTTTGAAGTTTAGTCATCATCAGCTAATGTCATTTACTATATATGTTACATTGGCATAATATTGATGTACAATGTGGGGAAACTACTTAAGCCCAATATAGAATGTTTTTTAATATATCTATGTGTTATTACTTACTGGATAAAAAAGGAAGCACTCTAATAAATAGCTTTTTCTAAAGTGTTAAATAGTGAGTAACTGTATTTTCTGTAAATAATGATATAGTTACCAGTATAAAAACTAAAAGGAAATCTGATCTTGTCTATACCATATTATTCTTTCTTATCTTACCTTGTGTGTTTTAAACACTTGTGCTTATAAATATTTCTTTTGAAGGATTTTTCTATGGATTGTGGGATTTGTTATGCCTATCAACTTGATGGTGCCATTCCTGATCAAGTGTGTGATAATTCCCAATGCGCACAGCCTTTCCATCAAATATGTTTATATGAGGTAAAAATAAAATGAAAATAACCCTGGCAAGAGTTTTTTGGCTACCGTGACCTAGGAACTATGCATATTGAAATATACAGAATCTAAAATCTGTTTAAGTGAATAGCGATCTCTTTTTTCCATTAGCTCCTTTACCAGTCCATTTCCAGATGCCCATGTGCTTTTGTTTCTTCATCCTGGTTACTAATGAGTGAATAAATGCCCTAAAGTAGTATCTCTGGAAGGGAGAAAATGTATCCAGAATATATTCATGGGCTGCTTACTGATGCATAACAAATCAAACTGATGGTACATTGGAATCTTTTGGTGAAAATCTTATGTGACCACAGTGCAAACTGTCACTCATCCAAGAGGGAGCAGTAGGGGTGGCAAAAGGGTGAAAGGGAAATAGCACTAATGAGTATCTATTACTTTCCGGAGTAGATTTAAGTATAGAATAAATGTAATAACCTTAGTTGTAATATTGAGAATAATAGATTTTGTGATCTGAATGTGTCACAGCACTCTCAGTGACAGTTTATTTATTATTTGTTTACTATATGTGAAGCCTGCTTTCATTCCTGTGTATAGTCATGTGATCTCTAGCATTCATCTTAAGGCACAGCTGACATGATTTACTGTATATATGCACGTATATACGGAACACCTGGCAGTTGTATAGTGCTCTCCGTCGTCTTTACTGTCACTCCTGTTTAGAGACAGCAGTTGCTGTTACCTGCACTTTAACCATAGAGAACTTAGAGATGTCCATTTACCTTCTATAAACTCATGAAATAGCAGCTCTAATTATAGAGATACTCTTAAGGGAACATGTGCTTTCTTTTATAATAATGTTCATTTAATTTTTAAAAATGGACTGCTTCGTGCTTATAATTAATGGATTGAGAATTAACCCACTATTGGTGATTAAGACCAGAATTTAAACCTAAATTTTCAAGAGCTTATGGTATCTTTTGCAGCAGGAGTTCTTAATTTGTAATTAATGACTTCAGACTGGGTCTGTGAACCCCACTGACTTGTGTACATAATTTTCATGTCTATTTTGGGGGTTGAGAAGGTGCATAAAGGGCCCATAATTTGGCTATAAACCGCTCTTAACAGACCTTGAAATTCCTGGCAGTCTCCCCTTTTTATTGAGCTAGTCGGTAAATCAATATAAACAATATTACTAGTCGGTATTGTCCAGGAAACGTTCTCCTTTCTGTAAAAGAAAATTAAGAAGGTAAATATTTTGGAAAAAAATATATGTAATCATAAAGGAAATGAAATGTAGAGTATCTGTGATTTGTAATCATGCTGACATTGCTGTCTTTTTTTAAAATCTTCAGTGGTTGAGAGGACTAGTGACGAGTAGGCAGAGTTTTAACATCATATTTGGTGAATGCCCATATTGTAGTAAGGTAAGGAAATCACTAACCACAGTTCATAAATTATGCCTGGCTTTTAGTAATGTGCTTTGGAAGATAGATATGTATACAGTATATCCAAAACTATGTTAAAAAGGGGTAAAATTGTCCTCATCAATAACATTTTGGTTTTTACATTGCTTCTTTGGTCAAAAAAAGTGGTTTTCAAACTGTATCATGACAGTGTTTTCTAGTATAAAGCAGTCTTATTTTTTAGAATGTCCACAAACTTTGTTAAAATATATTCTCTTTTTACCAGCCAATTACCTTGAAAATGTCTGGGAGGAAATCCTAAAATAAGAATCTAACACTTCTGTGAAGAACTGGCAACTGTAAAAATTATCAAAAAGATTTTATTTGATATCTTTAGAGAAAGTATAAAGTAAGACCTACTAAAATCAAAAGAAAAAGGACGATAAAGCCATAATAATACACATCGGCCTCTGTCTCTTCACTGAGAGTAGAGTCTCTGACCTCCATTCCAGTTGGAGAAGTAGACGTATACCAAGATGAAGACCTTGAATTGTTGAGTATGTCTGGACTGATAAAATCTTGATATGGTTCATAAAGTGAATTTGGGAACTGTGTAGATCTGGGATTTTGTGGAGAACTTTTTCTTTCTTTCAGAATTCGAGACTCACAGTACTTTTGTCTTCTCCTTGTGCTTTCCTATGGAAAAATATATTGTGTTAGATTTGAGTTATCCTTATTTTGTGTACTTTGTAAGAATTCTAAATAAAACATGTTTGACAAAATGAACCAATTTTTGCACATTTTTCCTGAGAAGTTTTAGGTCCTAGATCCTGCATTGTAAGAGTTTTATAAAGTACTTACCCCATTAACCAACCAAAATCTAGTGAAACTGATTGGTTCTTTTACATCAGGAAATAGGCCGTCTTAAAAATAATTTATCATCTAAAAGTATGAAATATGAAAACTGAATTTTCTTGGCAAGACAAAAAAAGTCATAATTAGAAAGCTTTTTGGTTATTAATAGTGATTCTGAGGGAGCCACGGCAGCAGAACAAGATGGTGGGGGCAGTACTGCAAGTCCGCAGAGCAGCCGTCTTCCAATAACAGACCTGAAGAGGATAGCTGGTTAAAATCCTTATTTGTCTTGAAAGTTGATCAAAGAAAAGGCTCATTTCCTAACCAAAAAGGAAAAAGCAGTCTCCACAAATTACAGTTTTACAGTGTTAAACTGGAAGGCCTAGAAGCATACAACAAAATTTGTCAGAGGATGTCGCCAGAGATTCAAGAAGATAAACATGAGCCTTGTTCTTTGATGGGGACTTAGAACACACTGTATGGCAAGTGGCATCAAGCTGTCGGCCCGTGGAGGCATGAAGGAGGGTATACTCATAAAATCAGGTATTTGTGGAATTCCATAAAGCAAAATGCCTTTTTCTAAGAAGAATCAGCTGCAACTAGAATTCAGTTTCTGGAATGAGCCAGTCTCAGGACCTAATATATGTGAATTCAGATCCTAGCAACTCCCACCAAGAACGGTGATTGCATAGGGCAATTACTATTTAGCAAAACAAACAAACAAACAATTTTCCCCCAAACTGATCGATAGATTCAACACCATCCCAGTTAAAATCCGAGCAGGCTTTGGAAATGCAAAGGAACCAAAATACCGAAAATGACCTTGATAATCTAGAACAAAGTGGAAAAACCTACTCTGCAATTTCAAAACTGATCACAAAGCTAGACTAATCAAGACAGTATGGTCCTGGCATAAAGACAGGCATACAGATCACTGGAATAGAATAGAGACTCCAGAAGTAAACTCGCACATACACGAGCAATTGGTTTCCAACAAATGTACGAAGGCAATTCAGTGGGGACAGATAATCTTCAACAAAGGTGCAGAGACCACTGGACATCCTTGCAAAAAGATAAATTTAGACCTACTTCATTTTGTACCAAAATTGACCAAAACCAAATCATAAATGTGAGTATAGTAGCCAGAATATAAAACTTTCAGGAGGAAATCTTTGTGATCTAGGATCAGGCAGTGAGTTCTCTATAACATCAAACTTATAAAATCCACAAAAGAAAATAAAAATTTACATAATTCAGAGACACCATTTAAAAAATTAAAAGATAACTCACAGACTAGAAGAAAATTCTGCAGATCATTTATGTGATAAAGGATTTGTATCCAGAATACATAAAGAAGACTTGAGTATTCTCTGAAAGCATATGTAAAGATGCTCAGCATCACCAAGTACAGAAATGTAAATCAAAACTACCAGGAGATACCATCTTACCCTTTTATGGCCAGTATCAGAAAAACAGAAAATAACAAATGGTGAAGATACAGAGAAATTGGAACCCTTGTGTACTGTTGGGAGGACTGTAAAATGGTGTAGCCATTATGGGAGACAGCACAGAAGTTTCTCAAAACATTAGAAGTGGAATTACCAAATAATCCACCAATCGTACTTCCGGGTATATATTCAGAACTCAGGTATCTTGAAGGGACATTTGTACACCCATGTTGATCATAGCATTAGTCACAGTAGCCAAGAGGTAGAAGCAACCAAGATTCCTATGGGCAGATGAATGGATAAAGAAAAGGTGGTATATACGTATAATGGAATATTATGCAGCCTTAAAGAAGGAAATCCTGCCACATAACTACAATATGGATGAACCTTGAGGACATTCTGGAAAGCACATTAGGCCAGTCGCAAAAGGACATCTATGATTCCACTAATACAAAATATGTAAAGTAGTCAAAAAAACAAAAAGGTAGTTGCCAAGGTAGAGGGTAGCTGATGTTTAGTGAGTCTAAAGTTTCAATTTTGCAAGATGTGAAAGTTCTGGAGATCTTCTGCACAACAGTGTGAATATACTTGGCACTACTAAACTACATGGTTGAGGGAAGTTTAATGTTATATGCTTTTTACTACAATAAAAAAAAATAATGACTCCCAAGCTTTATCATGACATGGAAACCTTTCGTTGACATACATGCCATATACTGGGTAAAGGAATTGGCTGTTTACAACCAGAGGAAATCGCCCTAGGATGGATACCATGGCACGTCTCTTAAAAAACGCTAGGAACAGACCAACCACTGTAGACTGAATAATACTGATATGTACAAGTTTCAGAAATTTCTTACATCATTCCTGTTGGCCAGAGCTCCCAGCAGTCAGTTTCCTGCTTTCATCTTAACAGTTTACCAGTTGTTCTCTTTCTGCTTCACTTTGGTGACCTGGCCTGCCCTGTCCTCATATCAAGTAACTTAGAAGAAAAAAATTAAAAAATAAGGCAAAATATTTCAGTCTTAAACCATCTGATGGAGTACCATCATTCTTTATAATAGCTACTTTTTTGACCTCTAAACCACCATTCTTTAAAGAGCCCTTTTTTACCCCCTGAAAGTCACTTTCAGGATGCAGTTTTAGAAAGTAAGAAAGTCACTTTCAAGATGCAGTGTTAGAAGGTAAGAAGTAACTTGTACATAAGGTATACAAAACAAAATAGAGGTCTTGAAGGCCCTTTAACTTTTCTACTTAGAAGAAATTATTGAGACTCAACTAACTTTAAACTACTCTTTACTGCCTGAGAGCTAATAAAGTCACACTATCACAATTTTTCTAAAATTTTTTCAGCTTTAGAGGTGCCTGGCTGGCCCACGGTACAACAACGTGACTTCTCATCTCAGGGGCATGAGTTCATGCCACACAGGGATGTAGAGCCTATTAAAAGAAATTGTCAGCTTTATTTGCTAAAGGCAAAGTAATTAACTCCTGTGGGCCCATAAAGCATTGTTCTTACAAAGAATAGGAAATGTGCCCTCAAATTATATACTTTCAAAGACTGAGAGCTACTAGTTAGCTAACAGGTAGCATTTACATATAATTACTTACATGTGGAAGTAGACGATATCCCCATCTAGGTAAGAACATAAGTCAAGCTACTAAAATTTCAAGATAGGTTATACAGGAGAGAAGTCTAGGCACCTAATCTCTCTTTAAGTAACAACTGATACCAAATGGGAAGGCCTCATCTAAGGATTTAACCACGAGTTGTCATCAGCTTACTGAGAGAGATGCTTGGGAAAGAGTCTATGGCATGGGTTGTTAAATGTTCTGAGTTGCCTGTTTTGTGAATAAAGATTGATTGGAACATAGCCACACTCATTTATATATTACTGTGTATGGCTGCTTTTATACTGCAATGGCAGAGTTCAATTGTTCTGACAAAGACTAGGTGGTAAACCCAAAATATTTACCATCTGGCTCTTTACAAGAAAGCTTTCTTATCTATGGCATAGTTTTTCAAACATGAGAAAAAGTATACAAATCATTTTGGAATCTTGTTAAAATACAGATTTCAGGGGCACCTGGGTGGCTCAATTGGTTAAGTGTTGACTTCAGCTCAATTCATGAACTTGTGTTTTGGGAGTTCAAACCCCATATTGGGGTCTCCTGTCAGTGCAGAGTCCTCTTTGGATCCTCTGTCTCACTCTCTCTGTCCCTCCTCTGCTCATGTGCTCACTTGCTCTCTCAAAAATAACATTAAAAAATACAGATTTCATTCAGAAGTTCTAAGATGAAACTTAGATTCTGTGTTTTTAAGAAGCTCCAGTTGATGCCAAGGCAGCTGCTTGGCACAGCAGACTTTTAGTAGCAGAGGCTTAAGGCATACGATAATCATACTCAGTGTTTCTCAGCCTGGGACAGTTGTGCTCCATGGTACATTTAGCAATTTCTGGAGACATTCTGGATTACTACAGCTAGGAGGAAATACTATTGGCATCTACTAGGTAAAGGCCAGAGATATCCTATAGCATACAGGACAGTCCCTTAAGCCAGCTCAGTATGCCCATAGTGGTGCTATTGAGAAACCTTGAATTCTGAACAAGTTATTAGCCTTGAATGCACATCAGAGTTAGGAAGCTGTGAAAAATATCAACACCTCTGTTAGTTATAGCCATGAATGATGGGCATCAGACCTCCCCTCCTGCTGTGGAAAGCCCATGAAATAAATACAAAACAATAGAGTTGGAGGGGCGCCTGGGTGGCTCAGTTGGTTGGGCATCTGACTTCAGTTCGGGTCATGATCTCACAGTTCATGGCATTGAGCCCCGCACCGGGCTCTGTGCTGACAGCTCAGAGCCTGGAGCCTGTTTTGGATTCTGTGTCTCCCTCTCTCTCTGGCTCTCCCTTGCTCACACTGTCTCTCTCTCTCAGAAATAAAACGTTAAAAAAAAAAAAGTTGGACAAAGTGAATGAAGCAACTTACCGTACAGAAAACAAGGAAAGAAAAACACCCAGACTTATAAAGGCTACAGTTGCAGATGATATTTGCAGCCTTAGCCCAGCCTTCAAAAAGCCTAAATGAAGTCAGGACATGATGAATCAACTTGAACCACCAATAAATTAATTGCCAGGACAAAAGTCAGTACTCTTTAAAAGAATACAGTAAATGTCGACTTTCAAGAACTGGCTAGCATCCACAATATTTCAACATATAATAAAACATTACTGTACACAAGGAACAGGAAACTATGACCCCCATTACTAGGAAAACAAGAGAAATAGATGTGACTCAGATGGTAAAATTATCAAACAAGGACAATAAAACCGCTACATGAGTATGTTCAAGAAATTAAAGGAAAAGTTAAACATAATTAGTGAACAGATTGAGAGACTTAGCAGAGAAATGGGAAATACAAAATGCTTCTAGAATGGAAAATACAATATATAAAATTAAAAATCCACTGGTTAGATTTAATAGTCCACTAGAGACCAGGCAAAGGACCAGAGTGAAGCACAGAAAGATAAAAGACTAATTTGAAAAATGAACAGAGCCTCAGAAAAGACCTGTGAAAAAAAGTAGAGAATTCTAACTGCATGTATTTGGGTCTCAGAAGAAGGAGGATTGAGGCATGAAACAACTCCTAACTGAAACTTCTCCAGTTTGGTGACAACTACCAAGCCACAGATGAAAAACGCTCAACGAGCCCAAAGCAGAATAAACATAAAGACAACTATCTCTAGAAAACCGAAGGTAAAAAGCAAATATTAAAAGCCAGAAGAGACACATTATATATAGGGCCAATAATAATTGCCAATTTCTCATCAGGAAAAAACACAAGATGACAGGAAACAATATCTTCTGAGTTCAGAATGAAAAATCTCTTATCCCATGAGGCCTTCACAGTGAAGGTGAGGGGCGTCTAGTTCTAGGCAAGACAGTAAGTACATTCTACTCTATTTTTTCTAATTACTACTAAACATTTTAGACAAAAAGTAACTAATAGAACATTCTGAAAGTTGTAGAACAGAAGGCAGACTGGATAAGGACCTTAGAACACACAGAATGACTCAGCCATAAGTCTCACCCCAACCACCTTCTTTTTCATGCCCACTTATCCCAGCCTGGGCCATGATGCAATCTATGATTTGAAACAACAATATGCACAAAAAAAGTCCAAGAAAAGCCTGCTGTCCTTAAACAGTGGAGGGCATCAGGAGGGCAAGTATACAGTTCAGAACACTTTTACTATACCTGCTGTACTCTAGATGAAACCATGAAAGAAGCTGTACCCTTCCCGCTTCGCACTAGGTGTTGTGAAACCAGGGTGGAGTCATGTCAAGTATCACCACCATGTGTTAACCAAGGAGCACGCTTACCCTTCCCCACCAGGCACTGAGGAGACTAATGTGGAGTCCTGTCAAGAAGACCATCCCCCAACACTAACAGCAGTATCCTCTCCCACTGGGTGTTATGGAAATTATGAGACAGAGCCCTGTCAACCATTCCCAGCCTATACTACTGAGGTGACTGACTTCCCCCTTCTTCCCAGATACTCTGGAGACCAAAGGGTAGAGCCTTCCCTGCACTAACATAGGCAAAAGTAGTGCCTCTCTTCCTCCCTGACACCGGAGATTGTGTGGTAGAGCCCTAAATACCATGCCCAGCCTGCATTAAGCAAACATTAGCAAAAAGCAGCACCCCTCTATTTCTTTTGGCCTCAAAAGTTGTGGACAGAAGCCCTACTGACCCATCACTGCCATGCATTAAAAAAAAAAAGTACACCTCACATCCTTCTAACTAGAAAACCCTGTTCTCGGTAATTAATAGAACTACAAGTGAGCTAACTAGTCAAGCTATAGAGAAAAAAATCAATGACACGACAAACCAATGGGCTCTGATGTTTATAGAGCACTCCACCTCAAAGCAGTAGAATGCGTGTTCTCTTTAATCTCTAAGATAGACCATACCCTGGGTCAAAAAATAAAATTTAATGAATTTAAAATCAAATGATATAACATATATTCTCAGATAATAATGTAAATTAGAAATCAGTAACACAGAAAATGGAAGAAATCTTCACTTAGAAAGTAACACACTCCGAATAGCCAAGGCATCAAAATAAGTCTCATGAAAAAGTGCAAAATTAAAAATACTGGGTGTCTGGGTGGCTCAGTCAGTAAAGCATCCAACTTCAGCTCAGGTCATGATCCAGAAGCTCGTGGGCTTGAGCCCTGCATCGGGCTCTCAGACCTTAGGGCAGAGCTCACTCAGATCCTCTGTCTCCCTCTCTCTCTGCCCCTTCTCAACTTGTACTCCCTCTCTCTCTCAAAAATAAACATTAAAAAATAAAATTATATATACAAAAAAAGTACAGTACATAAGGATTTAAGGGATGCAATTAAACCAAGACTTAATAGGACATTTATAGCTTTAAATATTTATATTATAAAAAAAAAGGAAAGGCTCAAACAGTAGTCTAGCCTTCTACCTAAACTAGAAAAAGAAAAGGAAAATAAATCAAAAATCAAGCTGAAAATTTGCCCAGTCAAAATCCAGTGTATCACCTGTTTTTGTGGAGCTACCAACTAGGAATTAATTTTACATTTTTAAATGGTTGGGACAAATATTTTGTGATTGGAAAATTTTGTGGAATTCAAACTTGAGTGCCATAAATAAAATTTTGTTGGAACTCAGCTATACTCTATTTACATATTGCACATGATCCCTTTGGGCTACAGGGTACCGCTGAATAGTTGTAACAGATACCATGTGACCTGTAAAACCTAAATATTTAACTATTTGGCTATTTGCAGAGAAGTTTGACCACTCTTGAAATTGAATCCATAGTTAAAAGGAAAAATCTCTAGGCCCAGATGGTTTCACTGGAGAATTCTCTAAAATATTTTATTTACTTTTAAATAGTAAAGAGAGAGAGGGAGAGCATGAGTGGGGAGAAGAGCTGCAGAGAAAGTTGGGGACAAAGAATCTGAAACAGGCTCCAGGCTCTGAACTGTCAGCATACAGCCCGATGCAGGGCTCAAACTCACAAGTGGTGGGATCATGACCTGAGCCGAAGTTGGACGCTTCACTGACTGAGCCTCCCAAAGTGCCCCTCTAAAGCATTTTAAAAAGAAACAGCATGAATTCTACTCATTCTCTGCCAGAAATTAAAAGGAAGAAGATTTGTCAACTCATTTTATGAGGCCAGCACTGCCATGATACCAAAGCCAGATAAACAGTAGGATAAAAAGAAAACTACACACCAGTAGTCCTCATTAACAGATGCAAAAGTTCTCAATAAAATATTAACAAATTGAATCTAAGAGCATATGAAAAGAATTACACACCATGACCAAGTGGGGTTTATTCAAGGAATGTAAGACTGGTTCAATATTCAAACACTAATCAATGTTATCCACCATGGCAATAGTGTAAAGCTAAAAAAAAATCATGTGATCATATTGATACAGAAAAAGCACTTGATAAAATTTAATATCCACTCATGATAACTCTTACTACACTAGAAATGGAGGGGACCTTCATCAACTTGATAACACCTACCAAAAACCTATAGCTAACATCATACTAAGTGGTGAAAGGTGAAAAACTGTAAACAACTCACATTTTCTTCAACACTAACTACATCCATGCTTTAGAACACTCCTTATCAATAAAAAGGAATGAACTAAACTACTGATACATGCAAACTCAGATGGCTCTCTAGGGCATTATGGTAAATGAAATAAGCCCATCTCAAAAAGTTACATAATTTGATTTTTACAACGTGCTCAAGATAATCAATTATAGTGATGTGGAACAAATCCGTGCTTTCCAGGGCTTAGGATAAGGGGAGGGTGTCCATATAAAACAATACATGGAAGTTTCTTTGTGAGGGAGTTTCTTCCTAGATCAGTTTTGAACAGTAATTGTGATTAGTCTATGCATGTAGTACAGTTTCAAAGCAACATACACATGAGTGCATGTAAAAATTGATGACCAAATAAGGTTATATGGTTTATAATAATATACCAATGTTAGTTCTTGGTTTTGAAAATTATACTATTGTTATAAGATGATGTCATTGGAGGAACCTGGGTGAAGGGTACATGGGAGCTCCTTATTATTGCAATTTCTTGAGTGTACAATTATTTTAACGTAAAATGTTAAAAAATTAAATTCAGAAGTAAAATATAGTTCCAGCTCTCCCCATACCAAAAAAAAAAAAAAGGTGAAATAAAGATATTTTTCGATAAGAAGTGAGAGAAATTAGTCTCCAGGAAATTTCCACTACAGTGTTAAAGGAAATTGTTTGCAAAGATGGGAAATGAACCAACTGTAAACTCAGATCTATGGGAGGGCTGAAGAATCCCAACAATAAATATGAGATTTTTTTCCTTCCTCTCTTAATTTCTTTGAAATAAAAAGTGATTTAAAAAATTTTTTAAGGTTTATTCATTTTTGAGAGACAGAGACAGAGCATGAGCGGGGAAGGAGCAGAGAGAGAGGGAGACACAGGATGTGAAACAGGCTCCAGGCTCTGAGCTGACAGCACAGAGCCTGATGTGGGGCTTGAACCCATGAACTGTGAGATCATGACCAGAGCCAAAATTGGATGCTGAACTCACTGAGCCACCCAGATGCCCCAAAATTGATTTTTTAAAGCACAATAGTAACTGCATTATGGAATGTATGACAACAGTAGCGCAAACAATAGAGGTTAAGTGGAAATATTTGCAAGATTCTTACATTAGATATGAAGTGGTTTATTAAGTCAAGGTAGATTGTTATACAAGTGAAAGATGTATATTTTAATTTCTAAAGCTATGTTAATATAGTAGTCACTGACCACATATGACTTGAATACTTGGAATACGGCTAGTCTAAATTAAGGTGTGCTGTTAGTCTAAAACACACCAGATTTTGAAGACTTAATATAGAAAAAAGAATGAAATGTATCTCAATTTTATTATAATGTGTTGGATATTGGTTTAATTAAAGTATATATTATTAAAGTAAATTTTATTTAGAGTGGTTTTAGCTCAGGGGTCTGAAGACTTTTTTTTCAAGGGCAGATAGTAAATATTTTAGGATTTTGGGGCCATGCATCTGTGTTATAAATACTCTGCCACTGTAGCATGAAAGTAGCCATAGACAATGTGTGAGAGAATATATACACAAATGAGTATGGCTATGCTGTAATATAACTATTTACCTATAACTATCATAATATAATCATATAAGTATATTTAAATATAACTTTAAAATAGGTGATTTGCTAAATTTGGCCCATAGGCCATATCTTGCTGAACTAAAGCAATGACTACAACAAAAACAAAACAAAACAAAAAAGAGCCCAAGGAAGTATAGTTTAAAAATTTAAGAGATGAGAGACAAATTCCCAATTACTCCAAAAGAAAGCGGGAGGGAGGCAAAAAATGACAAAGAATAAATGGAGCAAAAAGAAATCAAATAGTGAGGTTATAGATTAAACTACAATAATTACATTAAATAGAAATGGACAGAAACACACAGTGACTCAAAGACACAAAGATACACTCAGGCACAAAGACACAAGACAAAAACATTAAATATAAAAGGATGGAAAAGGGGCGCCTGGGTGGCTTAGTCGGTTTTGCTTCTGACTTTCTCTTTGGTCTTGATCTCGCGGTTCGTGGGTTCGAGCCCCGCGTCGGGCTCTGTGCTGACTGCCAGCTCGGAGCCTGGAGCCTGTTTCAGTCTGTGACTCCCTCTGTCTCTGACCCTCCCCTGCTCACGCTGTCTCTCTCTCCCTCTCTCCTAGAAATAAATAAAAATATTAAAAAAATAATTAAAAAAAAATAAAAGGATGGAAAGGACACACCATGTAAACTAATCATAGGAAGGCTGGAATTGTTAAAATTAAATCAGACAAAGTAGAATTCAAAACAAAAGAATATTGACACATGTAAGAAAGATGTTTCACAATGATAAACAGATTATTTCACCACGAAGACATAAGAGTTCTCTATCTGTATGTATATTAACATCATGAAAATCTATGAAGCAAAAACTTACAGAACTAAAGGAAGCATAGACAACTCCAAAATTACAGTTGAAGATTTAACACACCTTTGTTATTAACTGATTAAACAGGAAGACAAAATAAAGCAAAATAGTAAGGATATAGAAGGATTGAACAACACTATCAAACAATTTACCCTAATCAACATTTATAGAATAGTAAATTCCAAAATTCAGAATATATATTTGTTACAAGCACATGAGGAACATTCACCAAAGTAAGTCTTCTTAACCATAAAACAAGTTTCAGTGTATTTTAAAGAATTGCCAGAATATGCCCTGATAATAAGTTAGATTAGAAGTCAGTAACAAAAATATAGCAATAAAATCTCAAAAATATTTAGGAATTAAAAAGCATACTTGTAAATAATCCATGGGGTCAAAGACTAAGTGAAGGGAAATTAAAAAATATGTTTAACTGAACAATGAAATACAATATATCAAAATTTGTGGGATACATCTAAAGCATGACTTAAAATTTTTTATAGCTTTATATATTTTAGGAAAAAGGCTTAAAATTAATGATTTAAGCATTTACCTTATGAAGCTTAAAAAAAGAGCACCCAAAATAAGTAGAAGGAAGGAAATGATAAAGAATGGTAATTAGTAAAATAGAAAAAAAGAATCAACAGTAGATAAATCAACAAATCCAAAACTTGGTCCTTTGAAAAGAAAAGATCAATAAAAATTTATGATAGACAGTGGGGCGCCTGGGTGGCTCAGTTGGTTAAGCATCCAACTTTGGCTCGGGTCATGATCTCACGGTTCATGGGTTCGAGCCCTGCATCAGGCTCTGTGCTGATGGCTAGCTCAGAGCCTGGAGCCTGCTTTGGATTCTGTGTCTCCTTCTCTCTCTGACCCTCCCCTGCTCGCTCTCTGTCTCTCTCTCTCTCAGAAATAAATAAAACATTTAAAAAATTAAAAAAATAAGATACGCAGAAAAATATTGATTGAAAGATAACTTATTACCAAAACTGACACAAGAAGAAAAAGAAAATCTAATGATCATTATATGTTATAGTAAATTCATAATTAAAAATTTCCCCACAACAAAACTCTTTTTTGCTAAATTCTAGTAAACATTTATGAAAGATAAATATTACTAAAACAGTTTCTGAAAACAGACACTTCAAATTCGTATAGCAACCTGAAAACGAAATCACACAAGGATATTAAAAGAAAAAAAATTACAGATCAATATCTCTCATCAATGTAGATATAAAAACCTTTCATGGAATAATAGCAAATGGAATTCAGTATAACAACACATCATGACTAACTGTGGTTTACCCCAGAGACAAAAGGTTGATTTAACACCCAAAAATCAATGCAATTCATTACACTAGTAAAGGAGAAAAATCATATGATCATTTCAGTAGATCCCAAAAAAGCACTTAATAAACATTCATGACTTAATTTTTTCCAACACCTATCATGAAATTTCCTTGGCCTGATAAAAGGCATTTAGGAAAAGGCTACAGCTAACATCATACTTAATGTATAAAGAATGTTTTCCACCAAAGAGCAGGAACAAAGCAAGGATGCCCACCCTCAGTGTAGTATTAAGAGGTCGTGGCAGGTATAACAAAGCATGAAAAAAATATTAGAAAGGCATACATGTTGGAAAAAAAGTAAAACTGTATTCACAAACATGACTATGTAGAAAATCCTAAGAGTCTACCCAAAAATAAGAATTAAAAAGTGACTTTAGAAAGATCCCAAGACAAGGTCAATATATAAAATGATTATTTGCCATAGAATTAAAAAACAAGATATTTAGAGATAATTTTAATGGAGGATGTGTAAGACCCCTACACCAAAAACTACATAACACTGAGAAAAATTAAAGATCTACATAAATGGAGAGAAATATCAGGTTCATGCATTTGAAGACTCAAATGTTGTTGGTGTTGCAGACGAAATGACACAAAGGACAAGACACACACAAAAGACAGACACAGACACAACTCCGGCCGGAGGAACAATTCTACGCAAGCCCCGCTTGCGTTTATTTTATACCCCGGTAACTGGATACAAACTGAAATCTACAAGATGCATTCCTTTACCAATTAAGGGCAAGTAGCCAAACACATTTCAAGGACAGGGGGGAGCAAAGGGAGAAAGCGACCACAACATGTTTACTAAGAGGCCTGCTCACAATTCCAGCCTCCCCCTTATTTCTAAGGAGGGCATGTTCCCTCGTTTGCGAGCGGACCATTAAACTTGGATATTGTGTGCAGGCCTCCTGGCAGAGCATCCTGTTTGCAGGCATGCTTTGCCCAGGCAGGGAGCCCCGTGTGCAGGCACATCCCCGCGTCCCTAACCACGCTTTCTTGTGGTCACTGTCGGGCTCCCACAGTTGGGATTTCAGTCGCCCCTAAAGTGATCTTTAGATTTAGTGGAATCACAACGAAAAATCCCAATGTGCTTTTTAGTGGAAAGTGACAAAGCAGTTCTTAAATTGGGAGGAACAAGACCCAATGCATTCTTGAAGAAAAGGGTTGAAGGGCTTGTACTACCTAATTTCAGAACGAGTTGTAAAGCTGCAGTAATTGATGCACTGTGGTTGTGGTGTAAGGACAGATTGATAGACGACAAGAGAGAATTCAGAAATGGACCATTGTTTACACTGTCAGCTGAATTTTGAAAAAGACTCCAAAGAAATTTAATTAGAAAAAGGAAATTGTTTTAACAAACGGTGCTGAGACAGCTGGCTATGCTGGAAAACAAGGAACTTCAACCCCTTATACCACACACAAGAATGATTTGAGCTCATGGACTCAAAATGAGAGCCCAAACTAGAAGCCTTTTAAAAAATATATAGCAAAACTGTGACCCTAAGATAGGCAAAGCTTTCTCAGGTTTCTTTACAGAAAAAAGTTGATAAATTGAATTTCAAATAAAAATAACAGGTTTTGCTCATTAAAGACAAATATATGGAATAGGCAGGCTGCAACCTAGGAGAATATATCCACAACACAGATGTATAAAGAATTCCTGCAACTCAGTAATAAAAAGACAGTCATCGAAATAAAAATGGATCAAGATATTTTCTAAAAGAAGATATATGAATGGGCAGTTAGCACATGAAAAGGTGCCCACAATTATTAATTGTCAGGTATATGACAATTGGAATCAACAGAGATACTAATACATAAATGTCATAAAAGATATAAATACATTCTATGCTTCTCCTCCTCCTCAAGAAAAGTTAGATTAGGAAAGACTTTGGCTGTTGCTTGAATGAGTCCTCTGCTAAAGGTAAGTCACTATCCAACCAAATGATCGAATAACGTAAAAAAAATACATCACTTTAAAATACAACCGTATCAACAGGGAAACTCTTCACTTACATTTGATTATAAGGGTGAGAGTGGGGGAACCCATGTAAGAGTATGGAATATGCTCAGAGTCCCTAATGGATCAGAGATGGCATAAAAAATTTAAGTGCACTTCATTACATTCTCAGGGTAAGGAAATCAGATCTGTAGGCAAATGTGCTCACTGTCATTCTGTTTCTGTGATGACTGGTGTCAGCTGCTTTGATTTTATCCACTGGATAGGATATTTTCTGCCCCTTCTCATTTAACAAAACCATACAACGTTGGCCCTCAGGAGAAATTAAAATGTTTATTCCAAAAGAGCATATTCTAATGTAACCTTAAGGAAAACACACACCACACACACACGCGCGTGTGCGCACAGACACACACACACACACACACAGACACACACACACACAACCAAAAAGCCTCTCACCTGAGCTGTTTCACTGTTAAGCAATCTAGTCAGCGGCTCCTGATTTTGCACTTCTCTCCCTGTTGAGCAGGACTCCGCACTTCTCTCAGTGTGGATGTTTTTTTCTTTTAACCTATTTTGCATCTGATTGACTTGCTTTGTTGCAGCCTTTCGAGAAACAACCTGTTGATAGAGAGTAATAATGTATAATGAAAACTTTTGACACTTGTAAAAAAAAAAAAAATGCCTCCATGTCCAGGTTCTTGAAAATTCTAAACTTGCCAAGCTTTGAAAAAAAAAAAAAAAAGAAAGAAAGAAAGAGGAAACCAACAAATGGATGTTATAGAAAGAATATAGCAGTTGGCAGGATCCAGACCCTTTCTCATCAATAGAACAAGACCAATTAAAATTAGTGTCACTGTTGTATACTCTTTAGAAATTATCTCTACAGATAACTTGCTTATTGAAAACGGCATTTTTACAGAAAACTGTCACAGTCTAAAACTGCACATGAATTCATTATTAACCTTTGCTGGGAGTGGATCCAGCATCCTTTTCGTTTAAATTCTTATTAATTAGAATCATAGTTTTCTATCATTGAAGTGCGCCTAATTAATGTGAATGTATAAAAGGAGCTTATACTGTTGCTTACTTTTTTACACAGGTAATTTAACCTTTGAGCAGATGAGTAACAGTTCGTGCCCCTAGTACTGTGTACCAGTATCAGAGGTTAAGTTCTACAACAAGCCTGCTGTCTCTACGGGTCTTTTTCACACCATGGTGTTATCTGGGGGATGGATGACTGACTCTTAATAACCTTGAAGTCGACACGGAAATCGAAGGGCAGATCCCACAATACAGCTGGAAGATTGAAAGCCACAGTGAAGATCCTTATGTGAAGTATTTGGTCAGCAGCTTCATGTTTACAGCAGCTAAAAGTGCCATCACCTTTTTTCATGGGTTAAAGAGGGGGCAGGAGACAGACAGCGCAAGGGGAAATAATGGAGTAGCCAGTGCCAACAGAGAGGATGAATTACATTGGCTGGGCACGCAGAGCCTTAATTTGTAGTCTCCCAATTTTTAGCTTCTATTGCCAACTGTGTTCACTCCTTCCCTTTAAAATATGCTGGTGTTTTGTGGCTAGGTCTAAGCTGTCACAACACCATTCTTTATTCACCCCTCCTTCCGGATCCCGACTTCTCAAAGGATAGCAAAGCCACTGCTTTTCAGTACCCCAACAATTGGAACTGTTCCCTAATCTCAGGGTTTCTTTGTTTTCACCACTCAAGTCTCCCAAACTACTGGGAAAATTCGTGTGTAACCACCTTCTGAGTCACGCTCCCACTGAAGTCATCTTGGTGATAAATGCTCATCATACCACTGGTGTGAAACAAAGGGCTTCCCGAAGCTGTACACCAGTTCGTCCTCAGAAAAGACTGACTTGCCAATCACTGCGAAAATGTGTTTTATGATACAAAGGGTTGGTTGAGATGTTGAGGTTTTTAATGCCTCCTGGATGCGAGGCCCTTTAGGTAGAAGAGTTCTTGGCCTGGGAGCCTCCGATGTACAAACAAAATTTGATCTAATGTATTCAGTCCTCTGTGATGCTTTCTGGAAGAGATGATGCCTCCTGGATCTGCCATCAGTTGGATGGATGGCTAGGTGGCGCTGCCATAAGCACATACAGCTAATAAACAAATGATACCCAGTTCATGGGATATTTCTGTTTCTGGGGGAACTTTTTCGAGTGGTAAGAGTGGAGTGGGATAATTAAGTTTGACTCTTAACTGTGAACAGAGGTAAAACTTTTTTTTCAAAGGTATGAAAGTAACTACAGAAAACACTCTGGGCATCCCACATAATCAAATAAAATGACACTATCCAAATAGGTGTCATCTTCAAGAGAGTGGCTGTTCAGATAAGGTATTTTTTTATATGATTTCCCATTGGCACTTCACAGTGTTCCAAGAAATCAGGGACACTTTTGGCCTCCTGAAATTGAGCGAACCAAAAATGTGCTCACAAATGAGAATTTATATTCTACTTTTCTCATATAATATAAATAGAAATAGAATTATTTTGAGAATTGAGGCTCAAGAAAGAATTTTATGAAAATTTAAGGTCAATACAAAGATAACTACTACCAATAATAATATAGATCTTCATCCCTGGATTTGCTGTGGGAACCTTAGATGTAGGGTAAAGGGAGGGACAAACTCTTGTCTGAAATGTAAGATAGTGTGAACACTTTCCCTCTGCCCTACAGCTACTGGTCTGCCTAGGCAGGGCCCTTAGGAAGGACGGGTGGCTCGTTATACCAGGTGTCTGTACTACTACAATATGGCGTCAAGCATCATAACGAGGAGGGAGATATGATAAGCTGGTAAAAGGACGCACTACTGGCTGTTGAAGAAACAGCGTATTCAAGGGTTCAATAATGCTGGTTTTCCAATGTGGCTTTAGCATTCTCATCTGGGAATTCTAGAGCTTTAGCTCACCTCAGTAAGCATTCTTACTGAAATATGGCTTCCTTCAGTGAATTTTGGACATTAATCCCAGTGGATGGTATAAATAGACTGTGGTAGCCTGATGATAGATTCTTCTAATTTGACAGTGTTACCTCAGGAGCCATTGGAGCTACTAAAGAGTGATTTCAGCGAAACAGGACATCATTTTGATTGAGGCAAATGCCCCAAAAGATTTGCCTTTCAGAAAAATAAAGATATCAGTGTCCCTACTGTTGTGACAAAAATTCATTTCCAATTTAACTCCAGTAACAGTATTTGAGGACTTGTGTAAGAAGGCGGCCCAGTTTACAGGGAACAGTTTATGATGCCCACTAAAACCCAGTACTGGAAAAATACCTCCTTTTTCTTTTGCAAAAAGATGCTGTAAGTTTGCCAAGATTCTTCCGGTGATATGCTATTTTCTAACACCTAACCAAAGCATATTTTTGTCAGGAATACCAAATTTAAAAGGTACAACCACCGATGCTGAGGGAAATAACATTTAAAAAAAATAAACATTCATAACTTGACTTTGAATACTGAATGATAGAGATATTTTGTTTATCTAACAGGATATGCTTTCTGATCCACTGACTTCTTCTTAAGTATCTTTGTCCAAAGCACACAGGCCCAGGATTCATTCACTATTCTGTTAAATAAATAGAGTAATTCATGTATGAAGTAACAAGAAATGTTTCTAGTTACTAATAAGGAGATTCTGTCTGGGATTAAAAAGAGAAATCTGGGGTCATGTGATTGATACTCATTCTAGACCTAAAATGACTTTTGTTATGGAAGCAATCAAGTGGGGGAACTATCCTCTAGTTCTGTCATTCAGGGGAACTGACTACAGCATAGTTTATATTGTCATATTGTGCTTTTAAACGTTTTCAAGTTTGGTATTTGCAACATTACAAAATCTGTAAACTTTAAAAATAAAGATAAGGTTTAGCCACATGGTGAACCTGTTTTTCTATTATGATTATATATATATGTGTGTATGTACATATATATATATATATGCACTTGAAATACTACAGAAACAAAGTCATTATTCAATAAATATCGATCGGCTGTGAAATATATCCTCAAATCCTCCGTCTTTACATTGGGGCCAGACATATTGTTAGGAATTAACTAAGGTCTTAAGAATGCATATTATTCTTAGTGTTTTCTTTTTACTCATAATCAAAGTGCTCTAATCAAAAGGGAAGAATAAAATATTGTTGACTGAGGCTCATTGGGGAAAAAAAGTCTTATGCTCTACTCTCTGCATATAAAAATGGTTTCACAACAAACATCTTTTGAATTTGATGAAACTGAAAAATTCTGGTGGATAATAATTAGAATTTTACATCAGAGGATATAACTATCAGTTTTTAAAATGGCTTCTTTTATATTTCAATTAAGTTTATGAAACTGAAAAACCTCAGAAAAGGAAAAAATCTACTTAAATTAGTGTAGATTAAGTGGTGACCATTATTGCAAGGGAAATACTATGTTAAGGAAATGGCTCTTTGTTTTGTTGCAAAAGTGATAAAAACACAAAAGTCAATAAAACTGTTAAAATAAGTCTCCGTAATTACCGAGATCAAAACCCACTGGCTTTTTATTAAACATGAACTTTTGTTCTGCCTTCTGCAATACGTAAATAGTGCTGACAATTGGTTTGTGAGGCATTTGCTACAATAAAATGTAATTGTATCATGAGAGAAAGGTGACAATCAGGAGATCATGAAAAAATTACATATTCTCACTGGTAGTTAATTAGCCATGCAAAACCTCCTCAAACAGATATTCTCTTCTATTAGGAATGATTACTATGCAGGCCTACAGATGTCAATACCGCAGTCATTCAAATACTTCTTTCCCTACTAATTGAAGGTTGTAAAGCTCTGGTGCCAAGGTTTTGCTTCCAAAGAGCTAATTTATGACTAGAAGGATATTTTATGTCTTCAGTTGCAGCAGCTACAAAATTCAGCAAATCAGAACCATCTGTGCACTGATACTTGACTCACCATCCATCTCGCGGCCTATCAGTCACGTTAGTTCGCATCCTGCATTCTTGGCTCGTGAACACGTGTGATGATCCAAAGTTCATAAGAAATATTAAAAATAAATGGCATCCTGACCCTACCTTACTGCACATGCATCGGGGACAAAAGCCCTCCCCACAGTTTGTGCACATAGATAGTATCCAGGATGGACTGGACACTCAGTTGCCCGTCCAGGAGCGCTGCTCACGGTAATCTCAGGTTTCCCCCACCCTGCAAAGAATGTTTTAAATCCTAATTCTTGTGTATTGGTTCAAGTTCTCTGTCTTTTTTTTTTTAAGTTAGTTGAAAGATAACAGGGTAAACGGGAAAAGTGTAACTGAAAACTTTTTAAAAGGTTATTTTTGTAGATGGACATTCCCGTGCCTACAAGTAGTCTGGTTAAATCTAAGAATATCATCATTATCACCGCCAAATTATGGCCAAAATGGCAAGCAAAGCCAGAGGACAATAACTAAAGAAATCTGAAGAAAACCAACAAATAAAGGTTCTCCTGAATAAAGTCAGATTAGCCTTTAATCTTACCCTCCTCGTATCTCTGTGACCTCAGTGACTGCTTTCTTTCTTTAATAGTACACTAAATAGGCCATGGATCCTACTATTTTTCTCTAAGAGACAATAGGTCAAAAGAACTTGCAACAAAACTTCCTGGAGCTCAGTTAAGAGACATAGGAATTAAATATAATAAGCAAGAAAGTGGGTTGACAGACTCCCTCTGAGACCCAAACAACTTCATTTGGTAGAAAAGCCTCACAGAAGGCAATCGTGCGATCCCAGGGACTACATTACTTACTCTTTGATTGTTTGGAGTATCCACATTTATACTTTCTCCTTTGGTGGAAAATTCCAGGGGTCCTAACGGTGTTGTACCTGGGTTCAGAATTTTCTTGAGGACTTGATAGTTTGGCTTTTCATCATAGGCTAAATTATGAGCACATACCAAATACTGGGCTATTTCACCTGTGAAGTGTTAAATTTTTTTTACATGTTATTCATCATTGGCAAGAATTGTCAAGACTCCAATATCATCAAAATCTCTCGATTCTTTCTTATGCGTGCACACAACACACATCCTGAAGAAACTACGAAAACAATTCGATGCAAAGCACTTTGCAAATGATATCCAGAAATGACTGAAATACAGCGACTTAGAGATCTGACAAGATGGGAGAAACTGGTCACTTTTTACACATCTTTGTTGATATGCTTACATTTCACTAATCTTATCAAAGGAAGCAAATTTTAAAATTATAGTTAGTTTGATTTATGAGGTGCAACTACTAAGAACTACATGAATAATATAATAGACCAGACGTGCTTCATACTTTATGTTGAAGTTTTAAAAATTCAGTTAAAAACAAGTGTTACTCATTATAAACCTCCTTACTTCAACGGGAAAAAAAAAATCACTGCAAATTTTAATTCAGGCTTTCATTTTGAGATTACAAAAGTACATTTAGAAATGACCTTGAATTCTATGGTTTTCAGCCATAATTAATTTTAGAATTCATCAAACTTCCCTGGAGTTCTCCATACCCAGCTCGCCTAGTACATTCATTACATAGTCTTCCTGATTCAGAGCAGAACATTAAAATGTTTCTACCTTTTCTTTTCAAGTTAACTTATTTTGAGAAAGAGAGTGCAAGCAGGAGAGGGGCAGAGAGGAGGACAGAGGGAATCCCAAGGAGACTCCCTGCTGTCAGTGTGGAGCCCAATGTGGGGCTTGAACTCATAAACCATGAATGAGATCATGGCTGGAGCCAAAACCAGCAGTCGGATGCTTAACCGACCGAGCCACCCAGGCGCCCCTAATCTTTTTCTAATGTAACCTCTTCTTAGAGTTACATAGTAACCCCCTCCCCCCACCAAAAACTATGAACTACAAGCTTCTAAATACAAGCGGAATCAGTAACGCAAAGTTACAAACATATCTGCCTTAAAACAAATGTAGTTTGCATTTTTGTTTCAGATGGAGATTCAATCTAAAATCCAGACACAAGTAAGTGATCATGCCATATACTGTTTAAAATTTGGCATGTTTTCATTTGTTCACAGAGATGTTTAGATACTCTACTTTTTACAAGCTTTTCCCCTTCAAAAACTTATTACTGACGCAGACACAAGTACCTCTTACTAAATTGTTTATATTCCCATGGCAGGGAAAATCTGGGAAGCTGTGTGGGTTGGCAGGAGTGACTTCCTAATCTTTCCCTTCCCCTCCAGGCCCACCTCCATTCCAGTGGGGAAATGCAGACCTTGGGTTTCACTCCCTACAGGGAAAAATTCCAAAAGGAACAATCACCATCCATTCCCCTCTGAAAGTCAGAGTGACCATTTTCTATCATATTGTCCAGAGCCATTTTCTAGGAATATAAGGCTACTGTGAGAGGCTACTGTGGCTAAAATGAGAAGTCTTGGCTCCAGGGTTTTTCGGTTTTGTTTTTGGAGTTTTTCTCCCCCCCCCCACCATCTCTAATGTCTAAGATAGATCAAATTCTATTCTCTAACATTTGATCAAACAGACCTCTATTAACTAGCAAATAGTATGGCTTCATCACGTTTATAACTCATGTTTCCAGAAGCCCGTTGGGGAGGTTTGATTCCTGAAGGGATGATCGAAAAGAAAATGAGATTAAATTACATTCACTGTCATTTTAATGTAAATATTCTGTTGTTCTTTGGCCCTTTCAAGATTGGGAAGCCAGGTTTGGTATATATTATTACAATTTTATTCACCAAAATATCCCAAATGTAGAAGAGAGCTGAATAACGTGGGAGACATTTTCATAGGTCACCATTAAAAAGCAATGGAAGATTCTGGCACTGCACCAACTGACAGCAGCTATGCGGCAAAGTCTTCATGGATCTGGGGCTCGGAAAAATGAGGCATCAGTGAGGTAGGAAAAGGAAAGAGGAGCCGCCCTCTTATAAATTCATTATTATCAGCCTGAAGCTTACACTATTGTGATGTATTACTACTTTAAATGTGAGCCTTCCAAGATCTAGATTTATTATATTAAGTATACTTTTTAATTTACTAGCATATTTCTGGAGCTATAAAACAAAATGCTTTGAGTAGTATGAAATGGTGATATTCTTGAATCATCTGCTTTTAAGCTAATGAAATATTAAGTATCATTACTATCATTTCAAGAGATAGAAACTTTTGAAATGACTATTATTACAATGAACTAGACATGTGTGTTGCAAACTCTTTGGTGGTTTTATTTCATAAACTGCCTTAGTAATAAACCTTTTATAAATCGAATTAATTGTCATGCTTGCAGTACCCACTCCTCAGCACAACCAACTAAGGGATCTTCAGTTCATAGTAAAGTTTCACTGTTTGATGCTTTAGGAACAGAAATCAACATTTTATAGACTTATAGGATGGACTCTAACAAATGGTTTGTATGGAAAATGGGGAACCGGGCACTCCTGTCACTCTTCGTTACATTCTGAACTGAACACTTAGTTGCCGTTTGTGCAGGAGGGGCAGAAAAGGTAAAGGAGATATACAGTGAAAGCTTTTTGTGACATCTCCCATCTCTCTTTTTTGCTTTCCTATTGAGTAAAACATAAGCGGTATAACTTGGTCAAAATGCCAATAAGCATATTAGCCAAAAAGCAATACTGGCATTTGAACCACGTTACTCAGTGCAGTTACAGAAAGGACCAGCCTTCAGCCCATCCCCTCCGCCCCCAGGAGAAAAATCCCCCATTGGCGCCCCCATCAAAAGAGAGACCACAGAAACTGGGAAGCAGGAGGTGCACGCTGGGGCAGGCTTAGGACTTGGGGAAGCGAGGTGGAAAAGCAGAATTGCTTTGTTCCCCTTTCGTTTCCCATGGTAATGAACGTTTTTGGTTTCTTGTCAAAGAAGGGCTATAAATACAAGCTTAAGATGATTTAACTCTACTTTTAAACTCTCAGATGGAAACTGATTCTATTTGACCTTTTCTAGAGGGTCAGTGTACACATTTACTTTCATAAGTCAGCTAAAAGCTAACTTTGAGATTACCCGATATATAGAGGGAACAAGATTCATTCTGCGTATCTGTCTGAGAAAAAGTGAGGCTGACAGTAGAAGGGACTCTTTTCTATAAAACAATCAAACTCATTTGCTAAACTGGTGAACGAAGTGCCATGTATGCATATGCAAACCCAAGATAGGCACTTGGGCAATTGTGAATTCGAACACTGGCAGGAACTCACAAACTGTGAGATCATTACCTAAGCCGTGATCGAGTCAGGTACTTAACTGACTGTGCCACCTAGGCACTCAATGATTTGGTTTTTTAAATTAATGACTGAAAGTGCTCTTCCCTTAGATCTTTATCTTCTTTCCACAACATACAGAGGAACAAAAACAGAGCGTCAACTCTAAAAAGACTAGATAACAGTTGACTATTAAATCTATGTATGATTTCCCCTCCTTGACCACGCCCCCCAAAATCAGTCAGCAAAGCCTGAAACACTGCCTAAGTATTTTCTTGTAGCATTCCTGCGTTCTAATGTCAAAGAGGATCTAAACATTCTCTTCTGTAGCAACTTATCTGTCAACCTGTGTAGGGTTTTCCCCCAACCAGGTGGCAGTGGGAGCAGGTGGGTTAAGCAAAAGCTGTAAAACAAGAGTGACAAATGTGGTGACGCATAAATCGTACAGAAGAAGGTAGAAGTTATCATAGGACTTACAGCAACTGCTTCTGGAAGGAGCCCATTTAAGCACTGACTCAGGAAGCTCATCCAACAGACTAAAATGAGATAGAGTAATACACAGTGAATTTGTCTGCAATCCTGTGATTCGTTGTTTTGCTTAGAAAACAAAACTCCAATTCTGTGTTTGTGGGTCACCTGTATTGTGACTTTCGGTATTTTTTTTCACCCACCTATCACGGATAAGAGGGTAAGTAGGGGAGATCTCTCCATTCTCAATGACCAACTTTATGTCAATCGCCTAGAAACTAAATGTAGTTTTATAGTATAAATGCTTGCATTCAAAATTTGTAAAGTAGAAATGTAGAAGTAGGGATATCCGTCATGATTTTTTCTTAAAAGCAAGAAAAAGTACATAGGAAAATTCTATCTGGATTTTCAGGAGGTTTTTCCTTAGGTACTTACCACTGGGGAGGGGCAAATCATTTAATTATTATATTTTATCCTATGATTCAAGAGGTTAACAGTAAATAACCAAACAACAAAACTAATAAGAAAAGTCATTATTCTAACACTTTCCAGTATTATAGATTGAACAAGTACAATTCTTTTAAGGTGCTTCAGCCACCAGTATATAAACATGCAACTAAAATTACCGATATGAATGTTTGATAGACAAACTCAGGCCCAGGCAGAATTGCAACAATAAATTCACTGATGTAATATTACCCTATGTCAGGTAGACAAAAGGCAGAGGAAGGTGAAGTATTATGGTTGTATATGCAAGCACGCCCTTACGAGGAAATTCAGAGTATGCCTTCTTAGCAAGTTGAATGAATTATGATTATAGAATATCAGAAGTTTAAAAATGTCTACAGCTTACCTTAATTATAAACTTCATTATGTATTAGCTTCACTGGTTTATAGATTTATATTAGTAATCAAATCAAAATGAAGATATTTATATAATGATCCCCAAAATGTAAATGGAGATTATGCTTATTAACATTATATCATATTATTTTACATGAGACCCTATTATCACATTTGAAAATACACACATAGGCGTGTTCTTTAGATATCCACAATGAATACATCTACATATGTATTTTGTTAGAAGGCTATAACGAATCATATCAATAAGTCTTCTTAAAAGAAAAAATACATATAATCACTAAAATTAAAATGCAAGTCTTTTAAATATAGTACATTATTCAAATCAGGTAAACTGAGGTGAAAAACTGGATATCTAGATTGCTTATATATGCCCATTACTGTGCTTTGACTTGACCCATACATTGAAAAATGTTGGTTAATACAGACACATTAATCACTGCAGTAAAAAACTGATTAGATAGCTCTAATCTTGACTTACGTGAATGTGTTTGTTTGGGGTAAGGATGGTCAAGATTCCAGGCGGAGAAATACTTCATATATGTCCGTACTTAACAAACGTAACCTGTACGACTTTGCATCCGCAGGCTATATCCTCTCTATCAGGCACTGACACCACACTGAATTTGAAAACTGATTTCCAAGGATCAGCTACCCCTTCTGTAAACTTCCACTGGGACTCCCCCTACTTAAGGCATTTCCCCTGCCTTTTCCAATCACATTATTACATGTGTGGATAACCACTGTTGAGCATATCTTAGTATATAATGAAAAACTGGCTATTCTGTGGCGCGTGCAATTGCTTTTCCTTAGGCTTTATCGGTAAGAAATTAGTAACACAGTAACATACTGTTCTCAGTCTGACCTAGTTCTCATGCTAACAGATTCTAGATGAGAAGAATTGAACGCGGAATATTAAAAGTGTTTATGTGGCTGCAAGATTACCTCTTATATAAACACCTCATATAAAAGTTTAGTTTGTTTCTTCCTTAAGAAACAAAACTTTCCTCCAAGACACAGAATTAACAAAGAGCTATATTGCTCTCACTCGAAAAACACAAGCCCAATTTGTCCCACTTCACATTGTTGTTTTGCACAGTTAACCGAACTCAGACTGCCTCCTTCTCCATGTAACAATGCTAATGTGAAAATACTCTTCTTTGAAAAGACCACCACCTAGAATCAAAGCTTTGGAAAACACCACGTAAAAGCACAAATGCTTCACTTTATATTTTGCATTACAGCTCCCACACATGCGATCGCATAGGTGTCCTCTTAATTGATTTCAGGCCTGTAAGGTGTTTAGTTTTTCAGAAACTAGTTTTCAAATTTCAGACATTTGCTCTGGTTCTCCTACTGGGTGAATGGCAATCTTCTCTGGGATATTAACTCCCTTTAATGTATCCCTTCAGACCTGCCGCTGTACGTGACGGAATACTTGAAAATGTGTACTTGATTTTAGCAGCCTGAACAGCCACAGGGTCCTTCAGGCTCCGCTCCCAGGGCAGTCTCCCACATAACCAGCGCAGCAGGCAGTAGCCGAGGGTTTCGAGGTCACTTCGTCTGGACAGGGCTGGAGGAGGAAGCGTTGAGAAAGAAACTTGAGGGACAAGCAAGTTTTGAGACAGAGAGAAACTGTCGAACGAACCACCACTGATGAAATACGAAAAAGCCAAATGGGCAAATGTGTTTTGTTTGTTCAGCTGGACTAAAACTTAAACGCCCAGGCTTTTGGCCCCCGTCCACAGACAGGCAGTGACTTGTTGCTGTTGAAAGTAAGGGTCAGTTTCCTCACCTCCTCCGACTTCATCCTTCCTTAGTCTGGCCTGTCACATGAACTTGATCTCCATGGCCTCTGACATGATCCAGACAACCCATAACCTGGCACCGACACTTTCTCAAAGAGCCAAGCAGTAAAACAAAGAAATAAATGTCTGCAGCTAAATTGCTAACACATGTTCCAGGAAGTCCATGGGGTCTGCGTTGGTCATGCAGAGACCCTTTGAGTGCAGACTAAACACTGATGGCCTTTCCTGTTCCACTCACGCTGGGAGCATTTGAAGCTGGAAGAATATGACAAAACTGCCATCTAGTGTGCAGTATTAAAAAACAGGTCTGTCGAAGAGTTCTCAATTAAATGAAAGTAAAGGGTAAAAAAAACGCCTCCTGCTTTTAGGTATCGGGTTCTAAAATTTTTACGAACATTTTTAGGTATATAAAATTCTGCCCAAATATCCTGAACGGAGATATAAAGGTGAGGCAACGGTGGGGACACAGGGTAGGCGCAGAGGTTTTTGAAATCAGAGGCTTTCAAAAATTCAAAATAAGATGGCTTTTCATCAAAAAATACAGAACATTTTTTGGCCACTGGAAGTATCATGTATATCAAACTCTTAAATGCTGTAGGCTGATTTTATCATAATTTTATATTTTTTAAAGTCCCTATATCAAAAGATGGATAATGAAATCTGACATAGGTAAAAAAGAAAATAAATACTACTGAAATCATGATTAAGACGTTAATGAGGTCCCGCCAAATGAACTCATTTTTTTTATAACCATTCCAAATTGTTATAAAACAATGGGCTGGTAGTTACATTTCTGCCATTACTTGAATGTTCATCTGTGTAGGGATGTAAAATCTCCTAAGTGCAATATGTGGCTGTTAAACCTGCTATAAACAGGTATCCTATTTTATTATCTTTCATTAAATAAACTCTGAAAAGTCACTCAGGAAACTTAGTTTTTAATTTAAAAAGTCACCTACTAAGAAGAATTCTGCTAGCACATCATAACTACTTTTGGTTACCAAACGCGAGTTATGATATAAGCAGAAGACAAGATTAACTCTTACATATACTCTATCTTAACTGCTATTAGAGCATTGGATTAGTAAAGGCCCTTCCATTGAGCAGAATGCTACAGTCCCCTGGGTACCATTTACTTTCTTCACAAACTTCAACAATGTCCTAATGCAAGACTTGGCTCTCTTACTAAAAGAAAAACACAATCTCTACCATGCTGTTTGGTACTGATTTCTTCAGTAATAAATCTCCCACTAATAATGGAATGGCCCCATTTGTACAGATGTGTTTGTTCACAAGTCCCTTTTCCATTGTGGCAATTCCCAATTACCACCACTTAAAATTCACATCCTCTGATTTTCAAAAAATATATATATTCTGGCACCTGTTTGGACAACATAGGCTATCTACAAGAGTAGCTGAGAGGAAAAACCATCAGAATTAAAACGGACTGAACCTTCCCATCACTTTCCCTACCCTCCAACCGATGGATGAACTGCTATGAAGCTGTAAGTAATGACAAATCATTTAGGGTTCTGAAGTCAATCTTTCATACTCTGGTCTTCCTTTGAAATAGCCCCATGAGAGTTAACTTTTACCTCATTATTATAATTAACATACATTATCAAAATTTTCAACCTTTATTTTCTTATATTGCACATATACATTGATAATTATGGTTAGGTAAGTGTTTTACTATTGTTTCCACTAAAGTACATGTAATGTTAAAAAAAAAAATCCTATAGTCACTCTTCCACACCATTAAAGAGATACCTCTCCCTGAAATTCCCTCCCAGAGAAACAAATTGCAAAGTTCTATGTGTTTTAATGAAGTTCAGTTCCAAGACCTAATGATTAGGTCTTCTTCCATCTACTGTCCAGAGAAGAGTCATTTTTAATACCTGTTCAAGTAACTAAAAATAAATATTCCAGATGGCAATATTAGCATATATGTATGTGTGTATAATTAACAGAATGAATTGATCATATAGCTTTAACTGACTTTAAAATGCATCAAAATACAGATGATATGACAAAAGGATAATAATTCTAGGTAACAATAACAACAATAATCCAATCCAATCCCAGGAACTGGAAATTTGGATATGCACTATACAATATAAATGGGTATTTGGAGAGTCTATTATTTCCTGTTACCTGAAAAAAGTTAAAATGCTGAAAGTAAAATAAGAACTGATTATATCTGAAGAGAAATATTAATATCTAACTATAAAAATATTTTTAAAAATTTGAAAGTTAAAGTATATTATGAATTATTTTGTTTCTGTAGAATTTGTATCTGTATAATTTATTATACAGGTTATTATAATTTATTTATTTATTTATTTATTTATTTATTTATTTATTTATATTTTATTTATTTCTAGGAGAGAGAGAGAGAGAGAGACAGCGTGAGCAGGGGAGGGTCAGAGAGAGAGGGAGTCACAGACTGAAACAGGCTCCAGGCTCTGAGCTGGCAGTCAGCACAGAGCCCGACGCGGGGCTCGAACCCACGAACCGCGAGATCATGACCTAAGTGAAAGTCGGACGCCTAACCGACTAAGCCACCCAGGCGCCCCATATTATAATTTATTATAATAAAGTTCTTCAGTTGAATTTGATAATTAATGTCATCACTAATAGTAGTATATTTTCATGTAGATTTCCTAACTTTCACTTATGGTGCTCAGAAATGTGGCAAGATTTAGTTATTAATATTTTTTCTCTACCCTCTCTTGTTTTATTAATTTTTTTTTAAACATTGATTTGTTTTTGAAAAAGGGGCGGGAGGAAGAGAGAGGAGGCGTGAGTGGGGTAGGGGCAGAAAGAGGGAGACAGAAGATCCAAAGCAGGGAGCCGCACGTGAGTGCAAAAGCCCCCTGCAGGCCTTGAACTCACGACTGACAGACCGACAGTAAGATCATGACCTGAGCCAAAATCAAGAGTCCTCAGTTGGCTGCCCAACTGACTGAGCCACCCAGGTGCCCTGCTCTTGTGAGTTTTTAAATAAAATGTAGCATCTAGTTTTTAGTTAGCTTATTAATATGGAGTGATGCAAATGACTCTCATCGAAAGGCTGTTGTATTCTCAATTGTTTAACATTTCTAAATTACAAAGTACTGCCAAGAGTAACAACAATTTTTAAAAAAGCACAGGTGCGGGCTTGAATTCTATTTCATGAAAAAGCAGATTCCAGAAAGAGTGGACACTAGAATGCATAATTAAAATAAAAACAGTTAATATGATTTATTGATCTGCTAATGTGCCAGCATGGGAGGGGCAGAGAGAGAGAGAGAGAGAGAGGGAGAGAGAGAGACAGAGACAGAGAATCCAATGCAGGCTCCATAGTGTCCATGCAGAGCCTGAGACGGGGCTTGATCTCAAGAACCTCGAGATCATGAACTGGGCTGAAAACCCAGAATCTTGAGATCAAGCCCCCTCTCGGGGTCTGCGTGGACACTCCGGAGCCTGCCTGGGATTCTCTCTCTCTCTCTGTCTCTGCTCCTTCCACACTGTCCCATCTCCTGCGCTCTCACACTTGAGCTCTCTCTCTGTCACAGTAAACTTTTTTTTTTTTTTAAAGGATATAGTCGCTCAGAGAGGTTAAATAACTTGTTTAGTATCACAAAGCAAAAACTGACAGAGCTCTGCATTGAAATCCAAATCTTTCCGAATCCAAAACCCACACCCAATCCAACAACACCATTCAAACCACATTACATTAACTACTTCTATAGTTAGGGGAGTATTTAAAGCAGGACACACCGACACCAAGACAGCTGTTTGTCAAGGAAACAAATAGCGGGTCCTGAGGTCTAAGCTGCCACACTAACAAAAGTTTCCATGCAATTATCCTTTCATGAAATGATTTCTTTCAAACTACTTCGTTCTGATGAAGAAGGGTGTCTGGTTAAGACATTATAAAAGTGTTTCGAAGGTCCTCTAAGCTGGTACGAGAATGAGAGAAGTTAACTCAGAGAACCGGTCCTTATTCTAAAGGCAAACTGGAGTAAAATTATATATGGCCAGCTCACCAAATGGAATGCAACAGGAACTGAGGGCAAAAGAAAGTTTAAGTGTTAATTCCAACATAGATTTGATTATTTGCCGAAAGTGTTTTCTGTCTAGTTCTATTTTTTTATATGGAGTAACATGAAGTATGCAGTATGAAGAAAAACAAGATTTGGTAGGAAATAATAAAGTGAACTTGAAAACTTCTACCTTAAGCAGACAGGATTTAAATGCCCAAAATACTAGTTTCTATGCTCAGAAATGAAATAAGAAAGGAGAAAACATCTGAATGAGATGCTCACCTGATGAATCAAAAGGTGACTATCTGCAGAACAAAATGAGAGTTCCCTCCCCCCAACTAGTAGCCTATGTTATTATATTTTGTCAACTCAGATGCATAAAGAGTTTAAAAATTTTTATAGTGGCCGCAATTATTTTAATTTATTTTAATTTCAAAAAGGATATTAGGAACACAGAATATAATGTGTCACATTTCAAATAGAATATGAAACTCAGGTCTCTCTTATTTTTCAGTACTTTAAAAAAGTTTTTAATGAAACACTACTGTGTGAGGTGTCGGAAACGTGATTCAACAAAGCAAAGTTTTTTGGTTTTTTATTTTAAGTTATTATTTTACCCATCCCTCCACCCACCCCCCTCTGATAATCATCAGAATGTTCTCTATAGCTGAGGGTCATTTACTTGGTTTGCCTCCCTCTTCCCTTTACTTATTTTTTTCCTTAAATTCCACAAAGGCATCTTACATTTGGTCAATGTGTATTATTAACCCAACCAAATAGATTAAGACCTATGTTAAGGCTTTAAGAGTCATGTCCAAATGTCAAAATTGGGTTATGCCATGTAGCGGAAATAGTGTCTTATTTTCTATTTATAGATCAACCAAAGACAATTTATAGCAGTCAAACTTACCAAAAAACAGAAATCAATGGTATGTTTTTCTGACTACTAACACGATCCATGCTTGATGGTTTACCTTAATATCATAATTGAAAAATAGGTTCCCTTTTTTGAATCATTGTTTAAGGAGATAAATATTGTATAAACCATATCATTTCCTCAAGTTTGCTAACATGAAAATACACTCTCAGTTTATTTCACATACATTTTGTAAGCTGGAGTGCTAGTTTAGGGTGAAAGGAAACTGTGCAAGAAATAACACAAGACTTGGATTGCGTACACCGTAGCAACTGGCAAAAATTTGAAAAAAAGTCTATGTCTCTTTCCTTGATACTGAATATATTACACAAACAAATGGACATTTAAAATGCAATTTAGATATCATATTTTATAGTCATCGATGATGTCAAATTAAAACAGGTATTATACACTCAATGCAGAGGTCTGAAGTATTTAAAAAAACTCAATATGTTAAATGCAGTATATCTCTGGAGAAATTAGGTATTGACTGCATGCCTCAGTGAGTAGAAAAATCTACAAAAATCCATACCACACATTGATCCAAATATTGCTTTTTAACATTACTAAGAATGTAACAAATTTTAAAACAGTATATTTGACACAGATATAATTCTCTTTAATTATCAGGCAACAAGCCCAAAATATGCCAATGTTTATACATGTTAGTTTTTATGAAGAATAAAAAATTAATAATAGAAGAGACAGATAAACCCAATGTATATTACTCTAATTTTACACTAAATGAAGCATTTCAGCCACTGAGAAAAGACCTTTAGGTCATACAAGAGAATTGAGTTTAGAAGAATAACTGCAATTTTTATAAAGCATACGGGTATACAGAGATGGAGGGCAGTCTTGGAAACGCCCATCCATCTATCCGTCCATCTCTGTAGCCTCTATTCATACCTTTGGGTTTGTAATCATACAAGCTGCCTTCCTTTCTACATAAAGTTGAACTAGAAAATGCTTAGGCGAAACTGCTGATGGGCACCTTATACAAACTCTTTCCTTAGAAAAACCCAACCAATCCACAGAAAAATGAGAGTTAGCTCTGGTTTCTGAGTATCCACTACAAAAAGTAGGAGAGACCAGATAGTCTGATCACGTTAATGGCCTCCGTTAAGTGGCTAATTCTGAAGCCAGCTTTACATGGATGCCTGCATATTTCCCTGGGCCTGACCAGTCAAAGCCACACCTGACATATAGCAAACGTTCTGACAACTAGAGGTTCTACTTCCTAGAGATAACTTGTTTTGCTCTTTATGTTTTCCTTTGTATTATCTTTCTCAGTATTTATTTGATCTCATGGCTGGACTGGTAGAGAAAAGATTTTTTTCTGAGATTAAACTACATAGTGACTGTACTGAAAAGTAAACACATGAATATTTATGAATCTGACCTTTTGCATTTACCTACAGGATTTATGGCCCTGTTTATTCTGGTTTCTAGGTATGACTAAATGATTATTTCATTCCGAATAAAATCCTAAAGTAAAATGTTTTATTTTGGAAAGTTAAATGCAAAACGTTAGGAATGAATAGTATTCAAACATTTGAGGATCTCAAACCCTTCACTTCATGTACCAGACTAAAACTGCATGCTAAAATTTCAGCAAATATACATACTTATATGCATCTATGTATATATATGTGTGTACACATGCATGTACGTATGTATATATGTGTATACTGTAGACCCTTGGACAACACAGATTTGAATTGTATGGGTCAACTTCTATGCAGAGTTTTTACAGCACAGCACTGTAAATGCATTTTTCTCTTCCTCACAATTTTCTTAGTACTATTTTCTTGCCCTAGCTTACTTTAAGTATATATTATATATATGTATATATAATACATGTAACATAAAAAACATACTAGTCGACTATGTTATCTGGTAAGGCTTCTGGTTATTCAGTAGGCTATTTGTAGTTAAATTATGGGGGAGTCAAAATTTATACTTGGAGTTTTGACTGTGTGGGGAATCACCTGCCCCTAATCCTCATGTTCTTCAAGGGTTAACTATATCTACATGTCTATCTATGCAAGATAGATATGCCTAGAAGTTTAGTGTAAATTCTATTTTAAGTGCATTAAGGGACTTTACTTTTTATAAGAACCCGGTGAAACCTATGATAAAAGTGAATTATTCACTCCAGCATATAACTTTTTAGCAAATACCAAAAATATGTCGTGTAGGTACTTCCCTGACTAACCTCCTAGGAAGTTAATACCATCTTTCTACCATCCTTCTCAGTTCGGTCTTCTCCCCAGATCCCTAGCATGGGGAAATCTGCCCAAGTCAACATGTTTTATTATTAAGGGATGAAAAACTTAAATGGACTACAGAATTAAAAATACTGTGTAAGTCATTCATGAAGACAGCATAATGAAAACACTGCCGTAAACTAGGGAATAACTGTTGAGGACATTCAGAATTACCACAGTCCAAACACTGACAAAACCAACACATAACAACTCCTCCTTCGGCAATCACCGTGGTTTCTGAGTGATTTTAAGAGTCAAAATTAGGTAGGATCAGTATTAAAGCAGTCAGTTATAGAAGTAAGTGGTGCAACCATAAGCTAATATCATTAACATAACTAGACCAATGCTCAAGAATCTGTATGATGAATTTCCAGTTACACCACTATGACAAAAGTACCGCCAGGTTTCTACAAATTCTTTCATACTAATAAATTTGGCAAAAGAAACAAAATTCATTCAGAGTGAAATAACTTTAAATTGAAAAAATATATATCAATAAGCATTTGACTCTTACATTTCTTAATTGAATTAAAGCCATGTCCCATTTATGTCTTTAAATGCTCATTGATTCATTAACAATGTGAATGGTGAAAAATTATACAATATTACTGTTTCTGAGTGATCATTACTTTTCTAACTATCCTATTCTTGGGGGAAAATATAGTGATTTCTGTTACTCTGATCAGAAATATGAAAATCAGGTAATTTCCATTCCGGAAATTTAACCTATGATGCTTCTTGGAAAGAATGTATACAACTGACACACTTGTTTCACGTTTTCATTGGCCTACCTTACACTAGGGTGGGTTTTAACTGCTCTGAAAAATGATCAAGACCCTCTATATTACATGGTCAATGGTCCTTTTAATAGAAAAGGCAATAATATTCAGTTGTTTGCACCAACTAAAACTCATCAGAAAGTATCAGTTTAGGGTAACAGTTCAACAGCCATTAACAAGTGCAAATATCTAATTGCCTCTTAGTGAGATGTGGTCCTTTCAAAGCTGTCTGTAGACTATTTGTATGGTTTAGCATATTTTAAAATACTTTTATAAATAAAGTTTATAAAGAATATAATTTTGAAAGCCAAACTTTTTCAATATTCACCATTTTTTTTTTACTAGCATAACATTATAATTGACTTTTTGTCTTGCTGACAGAGCAACTAAGAAAGTACAGTTGCATTGACCATATTGATTGTGAACAAAGCAACCATCGGTGGGACTCTGCACCATATATTTTCAATATTGACCTCCTACTTCCTTTTCCATGGCTCTCTGGGTCGGCTATTGGATTTGGACTGCAGTGTAATAAACAGCTAAGGTTTAATTAATGGTAAATGAATACAAGACATAGGTTATGACTTTAACTAATTAGGGAATTGTTGAATTAAGTCTGCCTTGGAATGCAAGGCAGTACAATCAATATCCAATAAAAGGACTATGTATGTAATTTACCTGCAAATGTGTTTCCAATACCATCAAAGTGAGTTTAAATAAGTAAGATATATGAAAGGCGACTAGGAGAGATTTCCACAAGTTAACACTTTATAGTTTCAGAAAAGATTTCCTTATTGTGGAAAGATGGTATCTTCTAAAGCTCTGATAAGGGCATGGTGAAAAACAAGAATAAATCTTCCCATGTGAACTTTTACCAAATCTGTAATGTTAACGACAGCTTACAGATTCAGTTGCTGGCCAGCAAGTTTAACCCATACAGACTAGTAATTTCCTGCCCCCAAATCTGCATCAAGTTTTGCTTACTTGACACTCTGTCACACCCTTCTCACTTGTCACGCTCCCAATCCCCTCCCCCTGTTAGAAGAAATACTCACTGGCATACAGGAATTCACTACTTTTGATAAAAATCTTGTCAGTGTTTTCACTCTGCAAACTGACTATGCAAAGGTCATTTCATGGGCCTTATTACTCTTTAATCATTCTCTTGAAACAAAATTAAGAAAAAGAAAAAAAAAAAAGAAAGAAACCTACCTACTCCCTTGTGGGCATCCACGCTGGTAAACTCTATTGTCCCATTATGGCCTTTTCTAGGATTTTCTTGATACTGTTTGTGGTTCCCATTGGGACAATATCTGTAGCAAAGTCCATAATCTGCAAGATAAACCTGGAAGACATGAACAGAGAAATGAATAATGCTTTTGTCCTCTGAAAATATAACCTTTATAATTAAGTCTTAAGAAACTGATAGGTTAAGAACAGCCTCAGATCTACATTTTATTAAACCAAATGGTGCCTGAGGATAAAATATGTACAACTGGGGGCCATAACAACTAACTTTCGAGTTTAAATCCTCACTTCATCGTAGACATATCTTATTTCTGAGTTGACTTAAATTTTAGTCCTTTTTTATTTTACTCCTAAATTCCCTTCACTCCAGGTGGGCATCTAAATATCATAAACTACAATAAGTTTTAAAAAAAAAATCTGTATAGGGACGCCTGGGTGGCTTAGTCGGTTGAGCGTCCGACTTTCGCTTAGGTCATGATCTCGCGGTTCGTGGGTTCGAGCCCCGCGTCGGGCTCTGTGCTGACTGCCAGCTCGGAGCCTGGAGCCTGTTTCAGTCTGTGACTCCCTCTCTCTCTGACCCTCCCCTGCTCACGCTGTCTCTCTCTCTCTCCTAGAAATAAATAAAAATATTTTTTAAAAAAATCTGTATTCATAAAGCTTATGGGATCTGCCTTTTCGTGTAACCCCTCCCTGAAATATAAAAATGGTTCAAGCAGGGAGAGGAGAGGAGAGCTAACAACCTGAAAATGTAAACCTAATGTTATCGAAATCTCTGTTAACAGGAATTAGAGAAATAGTGAACAGACTATAAGAGGTAAAGACTCTTTAAAAACAAAAAAACAAAAAAACACCCCACCACGTCTGTATTTAAGAAGGGAACATCAATGCAGTACTTTCGGCCTTTGAGACCGATCCATATCATCACTGTTATCTCTGTAAGTCAGTCAGAATTGCAAGCAGGGTCTCCAAACAGAATATAGATTGTTAAAAGGCAGATGGCAATTCAAGTGAATTTTTCTCAGACTACTTTTGGAGAGAGAAAGAAGGGGGGACAAGTAGTTTTCCAGATACAGCATGCAATGAATAGGAAACTGCAATGACTAGACATTTATCCTGACATGTAGTCAGAGTACAGAAGTTCCCAACTAGGTAACCATGCTCCCCCCAAAAAGAAAGCAGTATAAAAAATTTTTAAAGTTTTTGTTTCGTTTTGTGTGTGTGTGTGTGTGTGTGTGTGAGAGAGAGAGAGAGAGAGAGAGAGCTGGAGAGGGGCAGAAACAGAAGGAGACAGAGAGAATCCCAACCAGGCTCCTGGCTGTCAATGAGGAGCCTGAGGCAAGGCTTGAACCCATGAGCCATAAAATTGTGACCTGAGCCGAAATCAAGAGTCTGACACTCAGCCAACTGAGCCACCCATGTACCCCAAACCAGTTAAGAAGTTATAAACGTACTGTTTCATACGCATTTCTTTAAAATTTAAGGTCTGAGGCAACATTTCATGATATAGCTCAAGACAACAGAGTACTACAATACAACTTGCATTTTAAAATATAATACCCATTAAAAGAAAATTTAGTATTAAATGTTAGTCTAAGGTTTTGGTTTTATGATAGCCCAAGAAGGAGATAGTTTGACCTTCAAAATATAAGAAGCACAGAGTTTTCTTCATTTGTTGGAGAATATAGCTTGCTAGAGTGTCTGAAAACATGATATTTCAGTTTTGTCTCTCTCGCCCACAGACACCATTTCTCAACATGGCCTCAGAAGTAACCCTATCCCTCTGCCCTAAATAACTAGGCTCCAGGATTAGATGTATAAGTGGTTGCTTGCTTTCACTATTTATGATGCACTCATTTTAGTTCAAGAACTAAATAGTCTTCACTTTGCAAAGCAGATACCCTGAAAATATACATACTGGTAATTGAGCTACAGGAAACCTTTTAAATATGCTAGAGGAATGTATGTATGTATGTGTGTGTGTATATATATATATATATATATGTATGTATGTATGTGTGTATATATATATATTCAAGAAGCTTTTCATATAGTCATTAGTAACAAAAAAAAATCAGAACTAAAATTTGTTAGGCCTAATGCTCACGAGGCAGCATGCTAGGAGCTTTCTGCTCACTGACCAATGGCATCCTCACAGAAATCCTGAAGGTAGGTACCATCATCTCCATCGTTTTTCAAGTACAAACTGAAGCCTGGTGAAATTATGTGATTTCTGAAGTAAAACAGAGCCAGAGTCTGACCCTAGAGTCCTCCATCTCCATCACGGTCAAAGGGAAATTGTACTGGTCAAGTCAAACAGACAAAGACTACTGAATAAGGGAGAGAGATTGCTGCAGTTGGGTAGGGCTTGAATTCAACTCCAATGAAACAAAATGCAGGCAAGTTTTTAAGTCCTGGGGGTGAGCTAGTGACACGACTGGAGGAGGTCAAGAGACAAGGCTGGTCAGCGAGAGTAGGTTGTCCATTTGTTAACTGGTATGTAGGCTCCGCCTCTCTATCAGAGACAATAAGGGCACAATCCTTACTAATGACTACATTTTATTTACTTATTAAAATAATTTTTAAATTTTATTTATTTTTGAGGGAGAGAGAGAGACAGAGTTCTAGCTGGGGAGGGGCAGAGAGAGGGAGACATAGAATCAGAAGCAGGCCCCAGGTTCTGAGCTGTCAGCACAGAGCCCAACGCGGAGCTCGAACCCACAAACCATGAAATCATGACCTGAACCGAAGCCAGATGCTCAACCAACTGAGCCACCTGGGTGCCCCTTAATGACTACATTTTAAAGGGATGGCTCCCAGGTCCTTGGGAAAGACATTCCTTGTTTGTAAAACTGGCAAGAGGCTGGGAACAGATTTATGTCTCAAAGACGCAGAGCAAGAACTTACAATTTTAAGTGTTCTTGAGTAAATGCTTTAAAAAAAAAAAAAAAAAGGGAGGATAGGGCCCTATAATCCAGAAGAAAATTGTCTAAAATTTAGTCAAGCTGAGGGGGAACATTAAGGCCTTCTCAATCATCACTGTGCTGTGGGTCTCACGACTGTGGTGGTTTACTCAGTCTGAACGGCAGTGCAGGGTCCACATTTAATATAAAGACAAGAAGCTAATAATAAAGAAAACATAGCTAACCATTTGACTCAGAATGCAGTAATTCATTTGCATAATGCTGCAGTGAGCATGACAGTAAAGGTAAGTCTCAGAGACAATGATTCCACTTCCTTCGGATATATACCCAGAAGTGGACTGCTGGATCATATGGTAGTTCTATTTTTAATTTCTTGAAGAACCTCTGTACTGCTTTCCACAGTGGCTGCGGCAGTCTACATTCCCACCAACAGTGCACAAGGATTCCCTTTTCCCATATCCTTGTCAGCATTTGTTATCTGGTCATTTTGATAATAGCCTAACAGGTGTGAGTTGATTTCGCACTGTGGTTTTGATTTGCATTTCTCTGATGATTTAGTGATGCTGGGTACGCTTTTACATACCTGGTGGCAAATTGGGATGTCTTCTTTGGAAAATGTCTATACATATCCTTTGCCCACTTTTCAACCGGGTTGTTTTACTTGTTTTTGTTATTGAGTTATAGGGGTTCTTTTCCTATTTTGGATATGCTCTCATTGGATACATGCTTTATACGTGTTTTTTCCCATTCCATAATTGCCTATTCATCGTGTTGATAGTTTCCTTTAATATGCAAAAGCTCTTTAGTTTGATGCAGTCCCACTTGTTTACTTTTGCTTTAGTTGCCTTTGCTTTTGGTGTCAGATCCAAAAATCACTGCCAAAACCAATGTCAAGGACTTTTCCCTATGTTTTCTACTAGAAGTTTTATGGCTTCAAGTCTTATGTTCAAAGTCTTTAATCCATTTGGAGTTAATTTTTGTGTGTGGTATAAGATATGGGTCCAGTTTCATTCTTTTCCATGTAGCTGTTCGGTTTTCCCAGCACCATCTAAGAGATTATCCTTTCCTATATACGTTCTTGGCTCCTTGTCAATAATTAATTGACTGTATATGCATGAGTTTATTTCTGGGGTGTCTGTTCTGTTGCATTGATCTCTGTTTCTGTTCTTATGCTAACACCATATTGTTTTGATTACTAGAACACTGTAATCCAGTTTGAGTTCAGGAAGTGTGATGCCTCCAACACCATTCTTCCTTCTCAGGATTGCCATGGCAACTCAGGGTCTTTTGTGGTTCCAAACCATTTTTAAAACTGTTCTTCTATTTCTGTGAAAAAGGCCATTGGAACTTTGATAGAGACTAAGTTGAATCTATTGATTGTTCTGGATAGTATGTACATTTTTTACAATTTTAATTCTTCCCACCCATCAACATGGAATGTCTCTCCATTTATTTGTGGCTTCTTCAATTGCTTTCATCATTTTTTTATGGTTTTCAGTATACAGATCTTTCATGTTCTTGGTTAAATTTATTCCTAAATATTTTATTCTTTTTGATGTTATTATAAATGGGATTGTTTTAATTTCTCTTTTTAATAGCTCTTTGTTCATGTATAGAAATGCAGCTGATATTTCTACATGGATTTTGTATCCTGCAACTTTACTGAAATTCTTTATTACTTCTAATTTTTTTTTTTTTGGGTGCAATCTTTAGGGTTTACTGTATATATCATCATGTCATCCACAGAGACAATTTTACTTCCTTTCCTATTAGAATGACTTTATTTACTTATTTATTTTGATGAATTACTCTGAGTAGGACTTCCAGTACTATACTGAATAAAAATGGTGACCGTGGACATTCCTGTCATTTTCCTCCTCTTAGCGGAAGAGCTTTCAGCTTTTCACCATCACTTACGATGCTGGCTGAGCTACGTTCCTTCTATAACTAATTCTTAGAGACTTTGTAATCATGAAAAGATGTTGAATTTGTCAAATGTTTTTTTCTGCATCTATTTATATGATCATATGATTCTTAGTACTTATTTTGTTAATGTGATGTATCATACTGACTGATTTGCTTATTTGAACCATCCTTGCATCCCAGGAGTAAGTCCCACTTGATCATAGTGTATTAACCCTTTAAGGTAGTGTTGAAATTGGATTACTAATATTTTGCTTAGTACTTTTGCACTTACGGTCATCAGGGATATTGACCTGTATTTTTTTTTTTTTTCCCTATAGCATCCTTACCTGGCTTTGGTACTGCAGTAATGCTGGCTTCTTAAAATGAGTTTGGAAGTATGTCCTTATTCTATTTTGGGGGAAGAATTTGAAAAGAATTCATATGAATTCTTCTTTAAATATTTGGTAGAATTCACCTGGGAAGTCATCTGGTCCTGGACTTTTCCTTCTTCCTTACTAGTAATAGTTGTGTTTACATTTTCTATTTCTCCTTGATTCAGTCTTGGTAGGTTGCATATTTCTAGCAATATATCCATTTCTTCTAGTTTATCTAGTTTGTTGGCATATAATTGTTCACAGTAGTTTCTCAGGATTCTTAGAGGTTTCTTTTAATTAAAATGTTTATTTTGAGAGAGGGAGAGGGAGAGGGAGAGAGAGAGAGAGAGAGAGAGAGAGAGAGAGAGAGAGAATCCCAAGCAGGATCTGTGCTGCCAGTGCAGAGCTCGATGGGGTCTCGAACTCACAAATCTTGATATCATGACCTGAGCTGAAATCAAGAGTCAGACACTTAAGCAACTGTGCCACCTGAGAGCCCCTACAGTTTATCAGTTATAATCTCTCCTCTTTCATCCCTGACTTCATTGCCATGAGTTTCTCTATTAAAGGTTTGTCTATCTTTTCACAAGCCAGCTCGATTTCTTTGATCTTTGCGGTCTCTATTTCATTTATTTTGGCTCTGCAGTTTATGATTTTCTTCTTTCTACTAACTTTGTGTTTGTTCTTTTTCTAGTTCTTTTAGGTGTAAAGTTAGGTTGTTTATTTAAGATCATTCTTTTTTTCTGAGTGTAGGCATTTATCACTATAAGCTTACCTATGGAAACACTTTTCTCGCATCCTATAATTTTTGGTATGTTGTCTTTACACTTTCATTTGTCTGGAGGAATTCTTTGATGTGCCTTTTGGTTTTTAAAAAAGATATTTATTTAAGTAATCTCTATACCTGACGTGGGGCTCAAACTCACACAACTGAGCCAGCCAGATACCCTTGCTGTCCCTTTGGATTTGGTAATTCCTTTGATGTCCTTTTCAATAGTGGTAGTTCAGGAGCATGTTGTTTAATTTCCGGTGTGAAGTTTCCAGTTTCCCTCTTATAAATGATTTCAAGTTTCATAATGTTGTGGTTGGAAATGATGCTTGATATCTTTTAAAAAAATTTTTTTAATGTTTTATTTATCTTTGAGAGAGAGAGAGATAGAGACAGCGTGAACAGGGGAGGGTCAGAAAGAGAGGGAGTCACAGAATCTGAAACAGGCTCCAGGCTCTAAGCTGTCAGCAGAGAGCCCGACGTGGGGCTTGAACCCACAAAACGCAAGATCATGACCTGAGCTTGAAGTTGGATGCTCAACTGACTGAGCCACCCAGGCGCCCCACGATGCTTGATATTTCAATCTTCTTAAGTTCATTAAGCCTTGTTCTGTGGCCTAACATACGATCTGCTCTAGAAAACGTTCCATGTGTGCTTGAGAAGAATGTATATTCTGCTGCAGATGTTTGGAATGATTTGTATATGCCTGTTAGTCCATCTGGTCTAACATGCAGTTTAAGCCCAGTGTTTCCTCACTGATTTTCATCTGGATGATCTATCCGTTGTTGAAAATGGGGTTTTGGAATCCCATATCATTGTATTGTTGCCTATAGATGGAGTCTTTAATTTGTTAATTTATGCTTTATATACTTAGTCCTCAGTGTTGGATGCATGACTAGTGGTCTTAATAGAGAGTTGTGGGCAGGATTCAAATAATCATAAAAGGCTATTGAACAAAATGGTAAAACAAACCACTAACTCTCCTCACCACCCTATATAAATCCCCTGTATTTTTAGGTTTGTTTTTTTTTAATCTAATAATGTAGCATATGGCTTAAAATATTTATATTATATGAGAATTGGATAAATTCCCTAAAATTCCCACTAGTATCTGTCAACATTATAGATCTTGATATACAGTACCGAATAAATTTATGAGTGACTGCATTTGGTGCATATAGATTTTGGTGTAAGTAAAGTTAATAATTTGTCCCAAGTAATCAAAATGTTGATCACTTAATTTTATACAAACGAGGTCAAAGTGAGAGTTTCCATGAAGATATTATATTAGAAATACACAGTCTAGATTTCTGTTGGAGAAATTCAAGAAAGAAAGAAAAGACTGGGAAATATTATCAAACAAGAAAAGAAAGGAAAGGAAGGGAGAAAAGTTGTTGAGGCTCTCATTATGTAATAATCACTGGGCAAAGTACCTTTCACAAATTACCTCATTAAATCCAGGCAAACTCCCAGCCAGAAAGCTAAGCACACCAGTAAGTAACTTGCCCAAGTCAGAACGAGTAAAGGATGGAAGCAGGATTCAATCCCACGCCAGTATGACGTCAAAGTCCATCCTCTCTTTTTTAATACAGTTTAGAATTTGAGGTTCTATCCGTTTCTGAAATTTTGCTGAAGTTAAAAATAAGTTTAAGCAAAACTTAATCCACAGTAAGGTTTGCAGTCTAAGTCCTATTTTTATGTGTCCTTGAGCTAAGAATGATTTTTACATTTTTATAGGATTATAAAAAAAAAGAAAAAAAAAGAAAAGAAAGAAAGGAAAAGAATATGCAACAGAGACCCATATGTGGCCCACAGAGCTCATAAAAGCCTAAAATATTTACTATCTGGCTCCATACAGAAAAAGTTTGCCAACCCCTGATCTAAAATAAAACTTGCTTTCCAGTTAACTTTTTAAATATTATCTCTTCTTTTTTTCCGTGAGATAAAAAATAACAACCAGCTAATATTTTTCAGTTTAAGTATATGTAATATCCCTAGTTTTAGACAAGCCTGTAGTGGGAAACTCAAGAGGACCGAGATCAGGTAAGAAACGATTATTTGCACTGTAATCATACTAGGCATAGGACAATGTAAATATCTAGCTCCCGGATGCATTTTAAATGATTTTCTTTTTATGTGATTTTTCTGAATTTAGTAATCGTTTCTTTTCTCCACGAGTAAAAGGAGAGCCTGCCTGCTTCCCCTTTACTCTAATTCCACAGATCCTTCTATTATTTAATTTCCACATGGTAGTCATTTTCTTCTCACCTTTCGCAGATAGGTATCATGAGTTGTTTTTTGCTTTTTTTTTTTCAACTTCGAGAGGTGGGTAGGGAAAATGTGTCGTAATGTGTTCCACCCAGATGATGCAAGTTACCTACACTAAATCCAGCTTCTACAAAGAGGTGTATTGTTTTACTGAGTTTTTCAGGCTCCCCAATATCCCTTCTCCAACAAACAAACAAACAAACAAACAAACACCACCTAATCTGAACTAAGGTTTACCTGGACTTTTTGACTTTAATATTCTACTACGGAAAAGGTAGTGTCGCAGCCACTGAGGTCCAGTCCCATCCAGAAAGAGGGGACCTTTTCCCTGTGAAGAGGGCAATAAGCCGACAACCTCAAGTGGCCGATCCACTGGGAACTGCCACAGCTGTGAGTTCTTCCTAGGCAGCTCCACACAAGGAGCACAGCACGGGGTGCCGCGTGGCCCTTTCTACCCAGGGGCTCTTCTAATGGGTACTGTCTGTTCTGGTGCTGCCTGGCAGAGCTGTATCACAGTCCGAGCTCCCCCGGCCCAACCTTCCCTGCCCCCTTTACTCTCACAGGGGTCCTATCAACATCCCACTCTCCAAGCTTTCTTTGTCCAATCTTGCTTTTCACTTTTTCCCTTGCATAGGTAATATACTTGCTTCTCCCAGTAAAGGCCCTGCACTCCTAATTCTGTCTCAGCAGCGGCCCCTCCGAGAACCGGATTTGGTACAGGTGGTAAGTCGTGGCTTTCACTAAAAGCACTAGACAACTAAAGATGAAAAACAAGTTAGACTTTGATGTCCATAAAGAACACAACTTTCCTGCACTAATCAGGGCGCTCTCAAACATCATCTTCCCCTTTTACCTAGCCAGATCTGCACCCGCACCACATTCTCAAGTTCTGTACTTAGTTTAACCTTTACTTCCCATTGCCTTTGTTTCCTGCTATGTATGGGAAGGCTCTTACACCACTCTGTTTCTCCAAATGGAAAGGCAGAACTGACGATTACAGACACCATGTCAGAACACTTCTTTGCAGTGAAATGTATGGGAAGGGCCTTCATCTTCAATCTGCTCTTCTCTGCCTCCTAACACACCGCTGGCTCCACGCTTCACAATTTCTGGGTTCACCACTCACACCTGCATCCCGGTACGTACATTTGTTTAGCCACAAAGATGCATACTGAGTTTTCATTTGTGTCACTAGTTAAAAACGTACATAGTTATTTAGCCTTTTAAGCCTGGGTGCCGCACCTACCAGCTGTACGCTCCGAGGGCACAAGTGGCCAGGATAATGTTGCATACGCATCTGCATCTGTGACAGTACCTACTCTTAAGGCCTTCTGCACAGGCTTAAGTAATTTTTTTTAATTAATTTTGCTTGATGGTAATAATTGCAAAAATTGGAGTAAATTCTTTTCAATAGACATCTGAATGCCAAGCATGATAAACTATTGAGAATCGTATGTTTACAAAAAAACAAAGAAAAATAAAAGTTAGGTAATCTGTGCAAAACAAACTTACAGTAACTGGCAAAGCTGAAAATGAACCTAAATCAGTCTGATCAGAAGCAGAGTTTTTTTCATATGTCTCACAGAGAGAAAGGAGAGATGACTTATGTCACCTATAAGCCTATCTACAGGTCTAAATTACTTTGAGAAAAGTAGAACAGATTTAAATATAGTAGCATTTTTATTATTTTATTTAACATTTGTTATTTTTTGGGGGGAGAGACAGACAGGCCATGAGTAGGGGACGGGCAGAGAAAGAGGGAGACACAGAATCCAAAGTGGACTCTAGGCTCTGAGCTGTCAGCACTGGCCCTGATGTGGAGCTCAAACTCACGAACCCTGAGATCACGACCTGAGCTGAAGTCAGATGCTTAACTGACCTGAGCCACCTAGGTGCCCCAAATTCCATAACATTTTGGAGCAAGGGGAGGTTATTTCTAATTGAAGGACTCAGTGAAAGAAACATTTGAGTTGGACCCTGACAAATATCTAAGCTTTCCACAAATGAAGATAGGGAAAAAGAAGTAATACAAGAAGGAAAACCAGAATATGGGTCAATGCACGTTGCAAGTGCAGAGGTTACTGGAAATACAAGACAGGCCAGAAAAAAACTCATTATCTGGTTTACAGAAAGCTTCTAAACCCATGCTAACAAGCCAGAACACAATTTTTGTATGCAAACCCAAGTCACCAAAGGCTTTTGGCAAGGAATAATATTATCAGTGCTGACAGCGCCACGATGAGGAAATCAAAGCGGAGAACTCATGTAGGAGAATATAACAATAGTCAGGCAAAGGGTGATGGCAGGGTGGACTAAGTCACTGGTGAACCAAAGAAGGGAGACAAAGGAGAGCCACAGTTACTGGATAAGCAGATCAATGACAGCTCTAAAAATGGTATGGTTGGCTGCTAAGGGAGGATTCAATAAATAAAGAAAACAGAGGGGGGAGAGGTAGTTGGGAAAGAAAATGATTTATTCATTTTTGTACCAAAACCGAACTGGTCGATGGGTGACTAACACCCTCACCCAACCACCAACTAGAGGTTCTTTCAGTGTATGCAAAACTGAGTGACAAGGTCACAGTTGATGAAAAAAGTAACGAACCTCTTTCCCATCAAGAGTCAAATCTGGGATCTTTCTGCTGCCCAGGCAATCGGGAATCCTAAGCATCAAGCAGCCACACTGACTCAAATGGAAGCATTTCTCGACACTTGATGTGATGGACAAGAAAGAGGTCAGGTGGAGAAGAGGTGCAAGAGGCTGTGGAGTTGAGACAGAGGAAGCAAGACCCAATTGTTAACAAATATCACTGCTCAGGGGGATGTGACCACCCATCAAATCACATTACTACTTTATCTCCACTTTGCATTTGCAGTATACATTAGAGATATACATTCAGCCCCCAAGATGGGATTCACTTTTCAAAACTTAAATTTTTGTTTTACAATCTATCTTATCATAATTCACGCTGTTTTATACAATTGAACCTTTTTTAATTGGCACACCTTGCTGTATCAAGAAATGTGGCCCTCAAGCTCTCATTGGAAATTATACTATGGAGGGAGATAGTTACTATTCATGAATTTTTAAAGTGGAAACTTAAAAAAACATTCTTAAGACTCTAGCAAGAACATACAGACTTATTCAGCGACTTTAAAGGCTCTTTTTTAAAAAGCCAGCATTTATCTCATTTGAATGAGGTATGATATTTCCCTATTCTTTCAACAAGATACGATAACGTGAAAATCTTCACAGTAAACTAAGTGCTTATGGACTAATGAAAATCACCTAATGCCGAAACAGGAATGAAGCATGAGATGTGTAAGCAGCATGGCTCTGTTTGCAAACATCACTCGTGTTTGTTAAGAACCTACGTGTAACCTCGTAGATGCTGCTACATTTTGATATAAACCTGTGTCTTTTCTTGTCCTGCACTTTTTTTTTGTTTTTCAGCTTCTTTTTTTGATTCTTCTTCTTCTTCTTCTGGTTTTAGCCAGTAATGTCGCATGACCACTACACAGTCAAGACTAAATAATGCAACTTTTAAAAGGTGCTGACTTACTTTTCAAACGTGATGCTTATTAGAATGAGCATGAAGATATATATTTCAAAACTATGGTCTGACCTTATTTGAGCTGTAAAAAGTCTGCCACTTCTATATTCTGATGGCTGCAACATGCGATTATTCTTAAAAAGAAATGTGCTTTATGTGTTGGAGGTTTTTCCCTCTTAGATCTCATAACTACCTACTCTATTTCAAATATGGAATTTTATCTTGGTTTCTTTATATGTAACAGTCACTGAGAGTGAGAGACTTAAAGACACATCCATGAGGTTAACATATGAAGAGACAGCAGACGAGCGATGGCTCTTATCATCATCTCTTTACGGCATTACTGCTCCATCAGGCTCATGTCTATGGCTCCTTTAAATGGAACTGTAAATTCAAGCATCATAACAAAATACTGAGAGGCACTTAGCAGCATTCTAAATGATATTAGCATTTTGAACCCATGACCTGCTTTTCTGTTCCAACTTGGTTTTTTTTTTTTTCTTTTTAGCATTATGTGAAAGCCTATTTGATCAAATAGGGCTGTGACTTAATATGCTTTCCAGACTTTGGGGGAAATTCCCTGAATAGTTCATATGCTAGCAATCGCTTCTTTACTAAAAATGGCTTTCACCCACAAAAGGAAACCTTTCCAATTATAGTCTCTTTCCAATTTGTCCTTCTGATACAAGTTCTCAAGAATTATATGAAAGAACCTATAATACCCTTTCTTTCTAATTTCCAATGTGGTATCAAAGCACATAATTTGTGTCTGTCCTTTAACAAAATAAATAGGCAATGGAAGAGGAGAATCTGAATTGCATCCAATTTATGGTCTTCCTTTTTGTCTAAATCAAATCTGAACTTAAGACTTTTCAACATGTCAGTAAGCATTCTCAGTGCTTGGTATATCTGTAAATAGTAGATACTTGCAAAATGTTAGCTGATATAATTTAACTGTCATGCTATAATATTACAAACAGGTTCACCACATGGAAGCTATATCTACATAAAACACAGCTATCCAACATTCAAAATAGCCACCCTGTTCTACTTTAACTATAAATTCCAATGATTTCAAAGACAGTATTTGAGGTTGCCAACACCAATGCCATTCTTATGTGCACAGTCCCTTGGGGTTCCACGCGTTTTAATAGCCTCTAAACAGGGATACCTCTTAACCCATCCAATTTATGGAGCTTAATGAGTTGATTCAGAATTCAAGAATGCCAGCTTCCCATAATAACTAAAAACAAAACAAAACAAAATAAAACCCCCTATAGATAGCCTTTTGTGAATCAGGATGCTCAAATATTCCCTGGTCATGGATGCATCCAGCCTTCAGAAATTGAAATAATATGACCAATGGGACTCAGTAAGCACTCAATAAACTTGTATTGATTATAGGAAAACACTGATTTTTCAACAGCATTAACTCTCTTGGGAACCATATTCTTAGGGACAGGTAATTTGTTAAATGGGCCATCCTCTATTTATAGTGCATGCACACTCCTAAAATGTAAAATCTTTTCACTTACATAGAAAACAGACTCTGGATGTTCTATTCCCTACAACTTGAGGGACATCTATCATTAAACTACATACCTGGAGAGAACTATGCTTATTAAATCCAATTCATTACCACCTTCTTAATATCTAACCAGAACACCATTATATCTTTTTTCATAAATACAATGAATTCTGGGAGAGCAAAATAAGATATAGTATTCTTTCATCATAAGTATAAAAATAATAAAATTACTTTCTAGCTATTACTCACTGAGTACTTACTATGTGCCTGATGTTTGCCTAGGCCTTTCACATTGTAAATCATGTGATTCTTAAAATACCTCTTTGAGGGAGGTTCTCTTATTATTTATTTTTAGATGTGGAAACAGAGCGCAGGCAGGTAAAATAATATGTTAAAGAAAACAGAGCTAGTAGGAGGCAGGGCCAGAACTCAAAGCCAGGGAATCTGATTCCAGAGCTCATATCCTCAAACCCTCAAAGTATTTCTACGCTGAATCTGTATTGAAAGTTATGCAAATAGTTGCCATCTTTTTCTAATAAACCTTTTGGCCTGGGATTAGGAGAAGGTAAACCACTCTTTTTAAATACCTTCTGATTCTGAACAAGGACTATTTTTTTGAAAGCTTCTTTCCTTCCTTCCTTCCTTCCTTCCTTCCTTCCTTCCTTCCTTCTTTCTTTCTTTCGAGTGTGAACAGGGGAGATGGCAGAGGGCGAGTGAGAGAGAGAAAGGGAGAGACAATCTTAAGAAGGCTCCATGCTGAATGTGGGAGCTTAATGCAGGGCTCGATCCATGACCCTGGGATCATGATCTGAGTTGAAATCAAGAGTCGGACACTAGGCCGACTAAGCCACCCAGGTGCCTCTGAACAAGGACATTTAGTACCAGAATAGGCAAGCGGTCTATTATCATGGAGATTCATTCCACCACACACGGTCAAGAATCCGTGAGAATCTGTGAGATCTCAAGAATGCTGAGATCCCACGTTTAAGAACAAATCATGTTAGAAACACTAAGTCATTTGGCCAGCCTGGAGTGGCCTTAGGCAAAATAAAAATACCCTAGGGTACTTCTCTTTCCCCTCTGTTCTTTCTTTTTCCTCTTCCCAGTTTTTTCACCCTATCTTGGTGCCTGAAGTTTTTATTAAATTTGTTTGGAAATTTTATTATCTCAGCTTCCACAGAAAGATTTGTCTATGTCCCTGTATTAGTCTTGCTGGGCTGCTATATAACTAGGTATCACAAACTGAGTGGCTTAAACAGTAACAGCAATGTATCATCTCACAGTCTTTGAGGCTACCTGTCTGCCATCAAGGTGTTTGCAGGTTGGTCCCTTTTGAGGGATGCGAGACGTAATCTACTCTATGCCTCTCTCCTAGCTTCAGGTGATCTGAGGGGCTCCAAGGTTTAGAGGAGGCATTTTTCCTATCTCTTCACATTGTCTTTCCTCTCTTCATGTCTGGTCCATCTCTATGCCCAACTTTGTAACATCAGCCATACTGGATTAGAGCCTTGCCTAATGACCTCTTGGTAACTCAAAAAGACCCTATTTCCAAATAAGGTTACATTCACAGATGTTGAGGGGTAGGACTTCAACATCTCTTAAGGGGACATAATTTAACCCAGAGCAGCCCCTGTTTCTCAGTTTCTCTTCACAGACATGCTGGCAGAGCTCTATCACTAAGAAAACACTGATAATGGCAATATAAAATACCAATGATCTCTTGACAGTGGATAGATTCCTCCCAGGAGGAATTTAGTTGCTGTACGTGGCTGTACTCTCCAGCTCTACTTGGTTGGCTTTACCTGTTACTCCTGAACATTGAATGACTAATTAATCAATTCATTTATGCATTAACCTATTCAATTACTCACTGTTCATTCATCATTTCTTTTTTGAGTGCTTATTATATGCCCTGCTCTGTGCCAGCTGCTGGATACACATCAGTGAATAAAACACAATCTCTGTTTTCTTTTATACAAGACTAGAAACTCACTCTCCTGATGGACATTTATTTAACTGAGAGAAATACACTCACCTGGCTCTGTATCAGTAGTTTCCTAAGTGAGATTTGTAGCTTACAAACAGTCCTGTCCAGGAGGTCAGAGGCTATGAGAGCTAAAAGGGTCCAAGAGATCACATGATCTATGTGACTCAATTTATAGAAAGGGAAATTATAGCAAAGAAGTCTACTGCAATAAAAAATTTAGAAAATAAATTTTTTAATGTTTTATTTATTTCTGAGAGAGAGGCCGCATGAGCAGGGGAGGGTCAGAGAGAGAGGGAGATACAGAATCCGAAACAGGCTCTAGGCTCTGAGCTGGCTCTCAGCACAGAGCCCGATGTGGGGCTTGAACCCACGAACCATGAGATCATGACCTGAGCCAAAGTCAGACGCTTAAGCAACTGAGCCACCCAGGCGCCCCAAAAATTTTTTTAAAAAGGAAAAAAGTGCTTAAGTACAATTAGAATAAAAATTGCCTGTGTTCCCATTTTCTAATGAATTTTAGGAGAAAGGAGAAAGAAAATAGAACATATAAAACTGTACCTGATTTTAATGATGTTAATCTTGTTATGTGATAGCCTGGTGATAATACGGTGAATTGTCCTCCCTTTTTGAAAATGCATACGTAAGCATTTAGAGATAAAATCACAGGATATCTATAATTGTTTTAAAAGCTTTCAGCCAAAAAACAGATAAAATAAAATTTCAGAATGTTAATTTTTAAGTCAAAGTGATGGTTATCTGGAGTTCTCTATTATTCAGTATGCTTCAAATTTTTGAAAATAAAAGGTTAAAAAAACTGTATCCTCCTAGAGGCACAATTATCTACTTAAAGGTTCTCACTTGTCTCAGAGTCCCAGCACTGGGAAATAAGCTTCACAAAATATTAATTTTAAATATGGAGACCGTGGCTTCTAAATTATAATTATTATGCTGTTTTCTTCAATATTTTCCACTCATCACCACCTTCCAATGAGACTCTAGCAGTGTATATTCATATTACTAACATTTGCATAGTATTTTGAATAAGAAAGTTTTCTTTTTATATGGATTTAATCTGATTTAAAATCAGATATATTAATATACACATGTTAAGAATAAATTTTGGTAATAGGATGACTATTCAGTGTCAGATAACAGAGCTAAAATACATTTGATTACTTACACGATTTTAAAGTAATTTAATAAGTTGGAATGTCGTAAAACATAGCAGCATTAACACATTACAGAATGTTAGATGGAAATAAAATTTGGAACTGACTCTATTTTTATTTGACAAATCATACTGAAAGAATCCCCAAATAGTAAGTTGGTAAAACTAATCCATGAGTAGAGATACAGACACAGTATTAAATCTTAAAAACATATTCAGATGACAAATTATGTTGATACAAAAAAATTCAGTAAAAGAGTATATTTTACGAACAATTCCATTAACATAAAACTCATAAAATTTTAAAAGTTCAAGTAACTAAAATCATAGGGATACATTTCAAACTCCCTTTGCTCAACTAAAAATGCAGAGCAGAACCTCACTAGGAAAAAGAAAATGACGTGCATACTATTGCTCATTACAAGTGACTATAAACACGACCATGCTACTTAATCTACAGTATAATCCTATCCATGTGACGCCAAAATACTTTAAAGTAGCCTTACCAGCTGTACCATCTGGTAATATTATGGTATCATCAAGCTAAGACATACAGTACCACTCCAAAGATAATGAAATACAGAAGTCTATCACCAGGACTCAATTTTATAAATGTTCAACAAAGGAAATGCTACCTTTAAAAACGGTACCTTATTATGTGCATATACCATGAAAAAGTTTTACAAACACACATTTGCACTCTATCTCACAAGAAACTGTAACTGATAAATGGATTATGTTAGAATTCCCTCTAGCGAACAGCGAACAAGCAGCTTTAATGAGGCTTATGACCCTACCCTATGGATGAAAGTGAGCATTTTGCCACCAGACACAGGTCAGATACTACAATTCCTGTTCCCAGATCATTAAGGTATTTTTTCTAAATTTGGTCCTTAGTGATGCAACAATAAGTGGACACTTTGGAAACATTATAAGAAACATTATCTTCTGCAATGAGCATTAAGCATTTGGAAATGTGTTTTCAGAGAATCACAGCATTTTAGAGCTAGAAGGAAATTTTAAGATCACTCAGTCAAAGCCTCATGTTTTATAGAATGGAGAGCTAATGTCCTCACAGCTTAACTCATTTGCCGAAGGCTGTGACCCTGCTCTATGTTAGGCCTGAGTCTGGAACCTCATCTCCTGACTATTAGTCTAACACCACTCCCAGTAGTCAAGCAAGTGTTTTTAAAACTCGCAGGCAGGTTTCCTAAGTCATACTCCAGATGCTGACATACAGAACTGTTTTCTCTACCTGTGAGGGCCTTTCTCTTTCACTTAGCAGGCAGCTTTGGGGCAGAGACACATGGAACATGGGGTAGAGGCCCTGAAGACTCAGGGTGCCCTGGACACAGAGAGAGATGACAGGCATTGCATCAAGACTGGCCATTCCTCCTGAGAAGCCAATAAATTATTTCCTGAAGGGTGATTACAAAAGCAACAATAACCTAGATGCTGTGAGATATACAAAAGAAGGAAGAGAAGTACACATATCTACATGTCTCAAGCTCATAAGACAACACGTGACAACTATGACTTGAGGGCTCATGTGTTTAAAATATATATTAGAAGCTAAAGGAAATTAGAAATCAGTATAAACCAGAGTCATCAAGAAAGACTTCATGTAAAAGCAGGGTTATAAGCTGGTGCATGAAAAATGATGTGCTTCTATGAAAAGATGCTCAATATCGCTGATCATCAGGGAAATGAGGATGCAAATCAAAATGACAATGAGATATTACCTCACACCCGTCAGAATGACTAAAATCAACAACACAAGAAACAACAGGTGGTGGCAAGGATGTAGAGGAAGGTGAACCCTTCTGCACTACTGGTGGGAACACAAACTGGCACAGTCACTCCAGAAAACAGTATGGAAGTTTCTCAAAAAGATAAAAATAGGACTACCCTACGATCCAGCAATTGGACTACCAGGTTATTTACCCAAAGAATACAAACATGCCAATTCAGTTGAATACATGCACCCTAATGTTTATAGCAGCCTTTTCTACGATAGTCAAATTATGGAAACAAGGCAAGTGTCCATCAACTGATGAATGGAGAAAGATGTAGCAAAAGGGCGCCTGGATGGCTCAGGTGGTTAAGTATCTGACTTTAGCTCAGGTCATGATCTCGCAGTTTGAGGGTTCAAGCCCCATGTTGGGCTCTGTGGTAACAGCTCAGAGCCTGTAGACTGCTTTGGATTCTGTGTCTCCCTCTCTCTCTGCCTCTCCCCTGCTCGTGCTGTCTCTCTCTCAAAAATAAACATTAAAAAAATTTTTTTAAAGATACACAATACACAGACACACACACACATAGACACACACACACACACACACACACACACACACTGGAGTATTACTCATCCATAAAAAAGAATAAAATCTTACCATTTGCAATGACATAGATGGAGCTAGAGAGTATTATCTAAGTGAAGTAAGTCAGTCAGAGAAAGACAAATACCATATGATTTCACTCATATCTGGAATTTAAGAAACAAAACAAATGAGCAAAGGTAAAAAGAGAGAAAGAGAGAGAAAATAAGAGACTCTTAACTCTAGAGAACAAACTGATGGTTACCAGAGGGGAGGTGGGGGGGATGGGTTTATAAGGGTGTTGGGGATTAAGGAAGGAATTTGTCATCATGAGCACCTGTGTTGCATATTAAGTGTTGAATCACTAAATTCTATACATGAAACTAATATTTCGCTGCATGTTAAGTAACTGGAGTTGAAATAAAAACTTTGAAAAATGATGTGCTTCTGATCAACAAAGTGGCCTTTTACAGGTGAGGAGAGCACCTGCACCTCTGAAATAGAAAGCGAAAAAGATGTGCACAAACCCTGATTTTAGCTAATGTGCCTCACCTTTATTCACTAATGACACTGGGAGATATAGCCAAGTGGGTGGTACTCAATGGCAAAACCACAACTCCATGTCATTTCTGGTAATGCCACATTATAAGCAATGAAATCAGAAAGGCATAGTTGTTCTCCAAATACCATCACAGCACCCATAAGCCTAACTGCCAGTAATCAATTGTGCAATACCATATCATACTTCAAAGTCAGTGAGCTTTCTAAAGAGAAGTTAGGAAACTTAGGTCCAAGAGAATGTTGCTTACTTAGCTATCAGGGAAGCATAGAATTAGAAACATAATTTCATTCAAAGAATATATCATAATTTTTCAACAAAAAATGAGAAAGATGACAAAAGAAAGAAGGTAAATGGTGTACACTTTGGGAGTCTTCAAAATTCCAAATTTGGAGAGTATCAGATGAGTTATGAAGAAATGGACATAATGCGATGAAGGCATAGGGAAAAAGAAGAATAAAATCATCTACGATGAGCTATTTCAACTCTCAGTGAGGTTACCTGTCTGATTTTAAGGAAAAACACTGTTTGATCCTTGTCTGAATAGTATTTGGAGAATGTTTTTTTTAAAAAAACACAATAAAATGAAAACGGCTCAGAACATCAAGTGTGCCCCCAATGGGCTGTCCAGAACTTTGACTATCATCCCCATCAGGAAACTTTCTTTCCACCTTAACTAAAATGGCTGTTCCTAGCCAACACCTCTTTGAGTGTATTTCCCAATTTTATCTCAATCCTTACAACCCTACTGGTTTGATAATTCTTGTATAAATGTCAACTTTTTTTTTGCCTTTTTCTCTTGCCAAATCATTCAACAATGTCGTCCCTCTCTATTTTTGAATTTCTTTTTCCATTAGTATTTTCTCTTCATTCAACAGCTTATTGCTCAAGTGCCTTTCACCATAATTCTAATTCAAAATATACATGAAGGGTGAATTAATATTTAAAATTATAATCCAAGAAAACTTTCTGAAAACAAAAAGCGCAATCTACATATCAAAAGGGCCCACCAGATATCTGGGAAAACCGATACAAAATGATCTATTCTAAATATATCTTGGTAAATCCACCAGACATTATGAATAAAGAAATAAAAATCCCAAAGGCAGCAAGGGAAAAAGGACAAATAACAATAACATACACTGGTAAGAAAATTAAACTAGCAGCAGACTTCTTACAAGCAACATGCAAAACAAGGCAACAACAGATTAGCATTTTCAAGAGATTCAAGGAAAAAAGTGTGAACTAAATATTTTAAATCCATCCAAGCTATCCCTCAAAGACCAATGCTAGTGATAAAGTATAACACATGCAAGAGTATTTCGTACCCAGGGGCACTTCTTAAGCAATCAAGCTACTAAAAGATTAGTTTCATCCAAGCTAAAGATGAGTAGGTAACTTTGGCAAAAGGGTGGAAAGATGAGCATTTAAGATACTTAATTATATATAAGACCAAAACTAGGCTGGTGATACATGAAGAATATACAAATGACCTATGTTCTGACAAGGTAAAGTAGTAGGACTAAAAAGTAAGAAAACAACATTAAGGGAAAGAGGAAAGTAAAATAAACAATAGTGAATTAGTAGTAAGGAGAAGTAAAAAGGGCCATAAAAGACTATTATAGTAGCAATAAAAGGTTAAATATGGATAAAGTGAGCTAAAAGCATCTTTAAAAGGTATAGATACCAAGGCAATCACTACAGCAAAAACATGAGCTTTCATAAATAGTCTCTTGGTCCAAAGAAACCTTAAAAAATAAGATCAAAGAAAACACATATGAAACAGAGCAAATATCACTAATGCATATTTATCAAGTAGCACAACTTAATTCTGGTCCTTGAGGCCACATAGAAACACTCTAATAACAGAAGATTTTTAAATACCACTCTTGGTCAAAACAAATCAAGTGGACAAAAACTAAGTAAAGGTATAGATGACATAAATAATATAGTCAATAAGGTAGATCTTTTGGACAGATATTAAACTTTACTCTATGAGAATACAGACTATCTTTTTCTCACACACATGGAATACTGACAAAAGCTGACCTTCTTCTAAGTCACCAACAAAGGCTTCCGGGCATTCTGACGAGTAAAATTATCACAAACAATATCCTGACCATCTTGTTACAAGATGGTCTAGGATTTAATAACAGAATTAAAAAAAAAAAAAAATCCTTGTCTAGGATTTAATAACAAAAATTTTAAAAAGGTCCTTCTACATTAAAAACCTGCTGCTGCACAACTTTTTGGTGAAGAATATAAACCTTCTAAAAAATAAAGAAAATAAAAATATATTAAAATTGATGAGTACAATATAAAGCTGTGACCAGAGGAAAAATCATGGCACTAGGAGAAATAAAACAATTTTTAATCAAAATAAGTGAAATAGATCTGAAACTGAAGACTAAGTAAAAGAAGAAAAGAGTAAAATAAAAAAATGATAAGAAATGACATAATAAAGGCAAAATCAGAAATTAATGAGATCAGAAATTAAGGAAAATATTTCTCATTCATCAATCAGAATCCAAGTGAGTTGAAAAATAAACACATTAATTAAGGTAGAAAAAAGGAAGAAGGAAATAATAAAAAATAACTAGAAGGAAACAGCCATTGAAGAAGAAAGTTAAATGTCATGAGACTACCATGCATAACACCATACAAATACATTTAGAAAACTAGAGAAATGGATAACTATTACAACTGACCCAAGTAGAGATAAAAAACTTAAACAGTTCCATAGGAAAAAGTAGAGTTAGAAGAAACTGCCTCATAGAAAAACAGCAGAACCAGATGGCTTCATATTCAACAACCATATGGTACTAATTTAATAGAAATGGTTCTAGAATACAGGAAATAAAGTAAAGCTTCCAAATTCTTTTTATGAAGTATAATGTTGATACCTAAATCTGATTTTTAAAAAAGTACAAAAAGAGAAAATTACAGATCAGCGTCTCTTATAAATACCTATATGAAAATACAACATAAAATCTTAGTGAACATAGCTCAACACCATATTAAGTAAATAATGTCCTATAACAAAGTGGGATTCATTCCTGGAAACTAAGGTTGGTTTAATATGAGAAGCACAGCGCTATATCACACCATATTAATTCATCTGAGAAAAATGTATGATTATTAAGTAAATCTTTGATGGAATAAGCACCCATTCCATAAAAACAAAAAATCCACCCAAGGACATAGAAATTGATGGTCATTTCCTTAATATGACTATAAGGACACACACAGGCACACACTCACATATATATGTGTAGGTATACCTTAGTCCTAAAGCCAGCATCACATTTAATGGGGTAAAAGTCAGGCATTTCTATAAAGATCAGGAAGAAGTGAGGGTAATACCCACCTTCACTACTATTTACTACATACCGGATGTACTAGCAATACAATCAGATAAAAGAAATCAGAGATTAAGAACTGAATGACAACTCTATTTACTTGTGTCTGAAATGCTTCCTAAGAAAACCCTAGATAATCATTACTAAGACTACCTCAAAGTCAGTAAATTAACAGGATACAAAATGAATATATAGAACTCAACAACGTTCATGTACACAAATGATCACTTAGAAGGTGAAATAGTAAAGTAAAAGAGCAGTGACCATACCAACAAAAATGGTTTAAAATTTAAGAATAAGCATAGCAAGAAACGGGAAAAACTTAATATGAGGAAAGAGTGAAAATACTCAAGAAGATAACAAATGTAAAACTGATGAAATACAAAAACATTCCTTGCTGTTGAAGAACATCTATATAGCATAATGATATTAGGACTTGCTCAAGTTAATTTGAAAATTCAACAAAATTCCAATAAAAATGCCAACATGTATTTTTTAAATGAAGCTAAACAAGAGTATAGAAAACTATGAACATCTAGAATAACACTGAAAAAGAAAGCACAAAGCCTCATCAAATTTTAAAATACATTACAAAGCCTCAGACAGTAATGCACTAGTATAATAATAAAACATAATTAGACAAACCAGAAGCATTCAGTAGAAAATACAGAAATGAACTCAAGTATATATGGAAGTTTAGTATATGATAAAGGTGGCATCTAGTATCACTGAAGCCAAAAATTTTTTTTCAAGTTTATTTATTTTGAGAGAGAGAGAGAGAGAGAGAGAGAGAGCAAGCAGGAAAGAGGGAGAAAGAGAACCTCAAGCAAGCCCACACTGCCAGCATAGAGCCCAATGTAGGGCTTAAACTCAAGACCCGTAAGATCATGACCTGAGCTGAAATCCAGAGTCAGACACTCAATCAACTGAGCCACCCAGGTTCTCTGAAGCAAAAATTTTATTTTTAAAAAATAGCATTGGAAAAGCTAGAAAAACATTTAGAAAATGGTAACATTGAGGCAATACTTCTTGTCATGTAAAAGAATAAACTCTAAATTAATAAGAGATTTAAATGTAAAAAATGAGGGGCACCCGGGTGGCTCAGTCGATTGGGTGTCTGACTTCGGCTCAGGTCATGATCTCATGGTGCGTGGGTTCAAGCCCCGCTTCGGGCTCTGTGCTGACAGCCAGCTCAGAGCCTGGAGCCTGTTTCGGATTCTGTGTCTCCTTCTCTCACCCTCCCCTGCTCACACTGTGTCTCTCTCTCTCTCTCTGTCAGAAATAAATAAAACATTAAAAAAAAGTTTAAATGTAAAAAATGAAAACATACAACTAAATTCATATAAAATCTCTCTGTACAATAAGGTTTTTAACCATGACTGAAGATCCATAGTAAATAAAAGATTAATACATTTGACTGCATTAAAAATAAAGTTTCACCTTCTATGTGGAAATAAAACATCACAAGTATAATCAAAGGACAGAAGGCAAATTGAAAGAAAATATTTGCAAAATCTGTAATTGAGGATGGGCTTATATATTTAAAGAATTCTTCAAAACTGAGGGAATAAAAAACAACAAAAAAGAGAGAACCAGACAAAAGACATGATCAGACATTAACACACACACACACACACACACACACACACACACACACACACACACATTATTTAAAACTAGGGCTTTTTGCTTTCGGCAAAAGGGAGTACAATGACTGGATTTACCTTTCCACCGCCTGTGGGAAACTGCATAGAATGAAAGATACAAATGTTTTTAGATGTTTCATAGGCAGCAGAAGACTGAGATCCTTGAGAAAATGGGGAGGGTGGGGGTGGGGGAAAGATTAGTTGAGTCCCTCAGATGCCCCGGCTGTCTGGTGACAATTCCAAATTCAAGAAGAGGAAGGGAAATCCTAGCTGCAGGACAGCAATCCTGAGTCACTGAGTGACACAGTCACTGAGTTCAGAGAGGCTACTAAAAAGCCTGATTCCAGAGAGGAGTTTGTTAGAAGAGAAGAGGGAGCTACATGGGGGTGGGGGCAAAGGCAGGAGGGGAGGAAGCTCCAGAAAAAGGTGCCTAAGGCTCTCCTTATCTGTAGTATAAAAGGGGGAGTCAAGGACCAATAGGAGGAGAGAGAAGACCTCCCTGGGTTCACAAAGAGCTGGGAGCTGAGTTCTGACCCAGCAGAGTTAAATACCCACATGCAATTCCATTAGAGATCACAGAACTTCACAGTGTGGAACTAGGAATAAATTATCCACAGAGTAAACGCTACTACTATAGACTCATTTTAGCAAAGCTTAAAATACAGCTGCAAAATGAACATGAATTTCTTTGAGCCGCCTCCAAGAAATTAGAGATTAATTATATTAAAACGATGGAGAAGCTATATAACATAAACGCAAATCAAAAGAAAGGAGGAAAATGGGGGTGTGGTAATATTAATATCAGACAAAGTTGATCTCTGAGTAAGAAATATCACTAGCTATAAAAACTCACAATCTCAGTCAAAATCCTTGTAGGTTTGGAAGCAGAAATGGACAAACTGATTCTAAAATATTACGTGGAGTTGCAAAGCAGCCTTTAGAAAAGTTGAAATAGTTTAAAAAAAAAAGAACAAAGTTGGAAGACTCTTCCTCCTTTCCAGACCATGAACTGTGATACGACTGTATGATACTGTAAGAGGATCCAGAAATAGACTTATTCATAGATGGTCAATAATTTTGACAGAGGGGCCGAAGCAATTCACTGGGGTTCTCACCTCAACACCATGTTGGAGCAACTGCACATAGGTATGTCCTCCCTTCCCCTGGAAAAGGACCTTGACCCTTATCTGGCACCAAATACAAACTTGAAACAGATCAGGAATCTAAATATAAGAGTTGTATAAAACTCCTCGAAGAAAACTTATGAGAAAACATTTTATGACAGAATTAGGACAAATTCTTAGGATAGAAGTAGCACAAATCATAAAAAGAAAAAAAATCATAAACTGGCCTCGTTATAATTAAAAACAACTGCTTTCTGGAAGACACTGATAAGAGAATGAAAAGATAAGCTACAGATGTAGAAAGCATCTGCAAGCAAGTATCTGACAAAATGTTCTTATTCTTAAATAATAAAGCTCTCTTAAGACAATCTGATTTAAAAATGGGAACATATAATTCACCATAGAAGATAAAAGTGGTGAATATATACATGAAAGATACTCCATATCATTAGTCATTACATAACTGATGCAAATTAAGACTACTAGATATGACAACACATTTACTATAATGGCTAAAATTTTAAAAACTAATGAAACCAAGTGGTGACAAGATGTGGAGAACTACACATCACTGGTGGGAATGTATAACAATGGTACACCGCTCTGGAAAACAGTTTGGTGGCTTCTTTTATTTATTTTTTTTAAATTAAAAAAAAAATTTTAACATTTATTTATTTTTGAGAGACAGAGATAGAGCACCAGTGGGGGAGGGGCAGAGAGAGAGGGAGACACAGAATCCGAAGCAGGACTCCAGGCCCCAAGCTTTCAGCACAGAGCCCGACACAGGGCTCGAACTCACGAACCCCAAGATCATGACCTGAGCCGAGGACGCTTAACTGACTGTGCCACTCAGGCGCCTTTGCTTCTTTTAAATTAAACATACACTTCCATATGATCCAGTTATCCCACCTAGTTGTCTACCTAGAAGTTGTTAAAACATATACCTACATAACTTTGCATGAATGCTTATAGCAACTTCACTAATAATTGTCCCTAAACTGGAAAAAACGCAGATCTCCAAGAGATAAACAGATACACTGCAGTAGTTTTCAATGGAATACTATGTATAATTAAAGAAGAATGAACTACTAATAACTACAGTCCAGGTAAATGCTCAGTGAAGGAAGCCAGACACAAGGGTATATACCCTACAATTCCATGTATATGACATTCCTTAAAAATGCAAAAACTATGGGGGCTGAAATCATTGCCAGGGGTTAGGGGAGTGAAAGAAGGGGACTGACTGAGTCAAGGGGTAGGAGAGAAAGTATGAGAACGATAGGAACATTCTGTATCGTGATTGTAGCACTGGTTATATGATATGCATGTGTCAAAACACATCAAGCTGTACAGTTAAAACGGTGAATTTTACTGTTTGTAAATTATACTTCACAAAACCTAACCTTAAAAATGTATGCAGACATTTAAAGGATTTTAATATACATTGCCAAATTGCCCTTCCATTAACTTAATTTCTTCTTCTACTCCCATTTAATTTCCATTCCCACTGGCCGGCGACAAGTGCCTGCACTTCATCAGTTCGATATCATCGGATTAATATTTTAGGCTTTTCCAATTTGATAAGTTCTTTTAAAATGTTATCTCGTTGTTTTTATCCGCGTCTCTCTTCTTTCTAGTGACGGTAAACTTTTGTTTCTCCATTTCTGGCTGCTGTATTTCTTCCTCGTTCTGTCTGTTAATTCCTTTTAATCATTAAGAAAATATTTAGTGTTTTTCTTATTAATATGTTTGAGTTTGATACATCTCCTCAAACATCTGTCATGATTCTACTCTCCAGTTTCTCATTTCTTTTCTTTTTTTCAACTTTTTAAATATAGGTATCTTAGAATTTGAAATTTCTCAATATTTTCTAGGATTTGTTCTTTTGTACCATTATTTAAAAATGTCTTTCCTCATCCTCAGGGTTCAGGTAAATATTCAACTATGATTTTTTTACATTTTTTATAGATTCAATTTTTAAAGTTTTAAATCTCTTTTGTCTGATAAGGTGGCTTCCAGCCACATGTAGTTATTGAAAGTTAAATTAATTGAAATTAAGCTATTTCCCTGTGTTTACTTCTGGTTTTATGATTTCAGGCCTTAAGTCTTTAATCCAGTCTGAGTTAATTTTTGTGTGTGGTGTATAAGAGTCCAGTTTCATTCTTTTGCATGCAGCTGTTCCACTATTATTTCTTGAAGAGACTATCCTTTCCCCGTGGTATATTACTGGTGCCCTTGTCAGAGACTAGTTCATTATACATGTGTGGGCTTATTGCTGAACTCTCTGTTCTGTTCCACTGTTTCTATGCTAATAGAACACTGTTCTTATACTACAACTTTGTCATATAGTTTGAAAATCAGGAAGTATGATGCTTCCAACTTTATTCCCAAGATTGCTTGGGCCATTCATGGTCTTTTGGGGTCCCATACAAATATTAGGATTCTCTTTTCTGTTTCTATGGAAAATGCCATTGGAATTTGCACAGGGATTGCAGTGAATCTGTAGATTGCTTTGGGTAGTATGGACATTTTGACACTATTAATTCCTGCAATCCATGGACATAGGTCATGGCAATGATTCTTCCAACTGATACCAAAAGCACAGGCAACGAAACCCAAAACAAACAAGTAGAACTACATCAAACCAAAAAGATTCCGCACAGCAATAGAAGCTACGAACAAAACAAAAAGGCAAACTGCCAAACTGTAGAAAATATTTGCAACCCATAGATATGATAAAGGGTTAATACCCAATATACAGAAGAACTCATACAACTCACTAGCAAGAAAATAAGCCAAGGAAAAAATATACAAAGGACCTGCATAGATATTTTTCCAAAGAAGGCATGCACATGCCCAACAGATGTAAGAAAAGGTGCTTGGTATTATGATCATCAGGAAAATGAGCACCAAAGCCACAATGAGACATCGCTCAATACACGTTAGGATGGTTATTATAAAAAAGACAAGAGATAGCAGTGTTAGGGAGGGTGTGAAGGAAAGGGAACCCTTGTGCACCATATAGTCTTTATGCAAAACAGCCAAGCAGTTCCTCTCAATACAACCGTCACATGCCACATGATCCAGCAATCCAGCTCCTGGGTATGTATCAAAAGGAAAATAAATCATTCTCTTAAAGAGATATGTGCACTCCTGTGTTAATGCAGCATTTTTCACAACAGCCAAAATAAGTAAAGAACCTTAGTGTTCACGGATGGATGAATGAATAAAGAAAATGTGGTATATACGTGCGACAGAATTATTCAGCCATAAGAGGAAATGTGCCATGTGTGACACCATGGATGGACCTGGAGAACATTAATTCAGACACAGAAAGACTGTTATCTCACTTATATGTGACATGTAAAACAGTGAAACTTACAGAACCAGTGAGTCTAAAAGTGAATGCTAGGGCTGGTTGGGGGGGGGGGAGGGGTTGGAGGAAATGGGGAGATGTTGGTCAAAAAAGATGAATAATCTAACCTACAGCATTGTGACTACAGTTAATAATGCTGTGTACTTCAAGTTTGCTAAGAGTAGATTTCAGTGTTCTTACCACATCACCAAACAAAAGAGAAGCTATATGAAACAATGAATTCGTTAATTAAATAGATGACGGTGATCACTACACAACATCTATGATATCATCACTTTGCACAGCTTTAAAAAATCATGTTGTACAACCTAAATATCTCCATCTTTTGTTTGTCAATCCTACCTCGAGAAAGCTGGGGGTGGCGGGAAGAAAGCAAGGTAAAATAAAAAATTACTAATTAAATTAAAAATTTGGTTCCTCAGTCACATTAGCCACAGTTTTTAGAGATTCTTTTTTTAGAACAGTTTTAGATTCAATTTTGGTAAATGTAGAGCAATTCAGGTAGAACTGAGTGGAAAGTACAGAGAGTTCTCATATACCCACTGCCCCTCCCTCCAGGCAGTCTCCCCACTACCACCATCCCATACTGGACAGTATTACATCTGCTAAAATCGATGAACCTACATTCATTACACAGCAACACGCCATTATAACCAAAAATCTATAGTTTGTACTGGGGCTCATTTTTGGTGTTGAACATTCTATGAGTTTTGACAAATGTGGAGCAAGATGTGTCCACCATTGTAGTATCAGACAGGACAGCTTGACATCCCTAAAAATCTTCTGTGCTCTGCCTACTTGTCACTCCCTCCCCTTTAGCCCCTGGCGATCACTGATCTTTTTAGTCTCTTCATAGTTTCGTCTTTTCCGAAACATTGTAGAGTTGGAATTATACGGATTTTCACTTAGTGATATGCATGTAAGTTTTTTCATGTCTTTTCATGTCTTGACTGCTTGTTTCTGGTTAACACTGAGTAATGTTGCCTTATTCAGATACACCCAAGTTTATGTATCCATTCACCTATTAAAGGACATCTTCATTGCTGCAAGTTTTGGCAACTATGAATAAAGCTGCTATAAACATGTGTGTGTAGATTTTTGTGTGGATATAAGTTTTCAGCTCCTCTGGGTAAATACCAAGCAGTGTAACTACAGATCATATGTTATGAATATGTTCAGTTTTTGAAGAAACCGCCAAACTGTCTGCCACAGTGGCCATAGCATTTTGCATTTCCAAAGGCAATGAATGAGAGTTCCTGACTCGATCCATCCTCGTCAGCCTTGGTGGTACACTACCCATGTATCAGGTGCTTGAGAGCCACATGTGGCTCAAGGCTACCATGCTGGACACTACCGTATAGAATACTTCCATCATCAGGGAAATTTCCACTGGAAAAGCTGCTCTGTTTAAGACTTAAGTGTTTATACACAGAAAAAGAAGCTAATATGACTTAATTTTCTTCTTCTCTGCACATACCCATCCCTTCTCCCACTGAATTTTGATGGTTCCTTGCTTATATTCACTGTGAAGTTCAAATTTCAGCCACCTTCCTATATGTCCACCAACAAATTAACCCCTCTGAGTCTTAGTTTCCTTATCCTAATTACTTATCAATTAAGTACATTAAATGAGATAAGGGTAAGATAAATCACAACCTTCATCATGTTAATCCTCATTTATAAACTCTTCCTGGGTTAGGTGTTTGTTTTTTGAATGTCTCAATATAATACTTTGAGGATCCCTACTGAAAGCAAAAACTTAATACTGTACTTACCCGGTCTGGATTTCTATAACCTAATAGTAGATTTGCTGCTTTTATATCACCATGAACATATTCATTTTCATGTATATATTCCAGAACATCTAACTGTGAAAAGAAATATATGAGGTCATATTGATACCTATTTTGTACTCATGATCAACTTGAACATTTTGAATATAGAGTAACATGTATTTTTTCTTATTAACAGCAACAAAGTGACATATTGTACAATTATGTGTTTGTCTATTCGAAAATATCACATGAACTGGTCACTTATCCTGGAAAGAAAGTTGAATAACATGATGCTCAAATATCAAGTGTTTTAATTAACTTCTGATGAAAGGGGACCAAGATTCAACAATGCCAATGCCTGTGTTCCTGACGGCCTGGTGGCCAAATCACACTGTGAAAGGAGGAAAAAACCCAAGATACACTGTACAATAATCATGAAGCCCACTCAGGAATTCCTCACCCAAGCAGTGATTATAAATCAAGTTTTGGAGACCCCAGAACAGAACACAATGTCCATGAGCTCAGAGGCATTCTCCCTCTGGACAGTAATAGAAAAAAAAACCTGAGCTACATCTTTGAAGCCCTTGAGCCTTGCATATTACCTTCACCCAGTGCTCAATAAACACTCGCTGGCTGGCTAAATGGATGAATGGATGAACGGGAAAATTAACGAGTTCTATTTGCCACATCTCAACCTGGCATGAGGAGTTTCATTCTATTTAAAATGGAAAAAATAAAATGGAGCTTGGGCAAACCCAACACAAACAAGATAAGACAAATATGTGGTATAAACAAAATGTGTGCATGGGTGCTATTAAGATTTCATTGCTTCTTATTTGGCAAAGTATATATTATTCATTGCCATACTAATTACTGCCACCATCCCAAACTCATAATAAAAACTGCATAGCGCCCCATACTGTCACATGTTTAGTATGGAAAATAATATATTTTGCCATAGTTTGCATTGTTATAAATATAAGTGACAAAAGAGAGGTTATTCTTATAGCAATGCAAGCTTGTTCTGATATGTAAAGCAAAGCTGTGAGGGGAAAAAAATCAGACTGTAGAACCAATGCCTAATTGAGTTTGTAGTGCCAAACACAGCACATTCTGTCACTTACAGAGCCCACTGTTATCAATTTCACCAAAATAGCCTCTACTCTAAATAACTGACATTTCTAGGGCAATAATCCTTCATTCTCTGATAATTCCACAAAGGGCAACGATTCGTGTATTGTAACAAGTAAATAATCTGAAAACGAGGCATGTGAAATAAGTCATTCCTTCTTACCACTCGGACACCTAGCTGCAGGACAGTTGACTTTTTAAAAGTACCATTCTGGTCTGAGATCTTCTGTAAATCTATTCCTAGTCTTTCCATTACCATAAATCTGTAACTATAAGAAAGAGACGTCAAAAAGAGATCTTAAAATAGCAATGCTTGAAACTGCCTATTTACGAATTTGAAACCAGGAAAAATACCCTCAACCTAACAATGAAGACTATTGCAACCTGAACCATGTGTTTACCTTAATAATGTTGCTGTTCTTTTACAAAAAAATACTAGTCAGTATTTACTTTGCAGTTAGTTTTCTGGGAGAAGAGAACGTCGTGCTGAAACATTCATACTCACTCAGACCATGAAAAGAAGATACTTTCTAAATTAAAGAGTCCTGAGTTTGACTCATTTTGACTCCATCACCTTCTCACTGTGTGAGCAAATTATTTTGCTCTCACCTTGAACAAATTATTTTTCTGGACAGAAAATTTTATTTATATTTGTTTCTTGAGCTTATAAATCATAATTACTTTCTCTATACACTTACAAACATGACGTTTTAAAAAAATGTACTTCCTTTCTGTTTGGTACCTGTCCCTTCTTTTCTTCTCTTTACTTAACATAACCACACCAGCCCCTATTCTTTATTGATCCATGTATCCACACATGAACACAGACATAAAGGAATGTTTCTTCTTGTTTTACAAAAATGTGATCTATTATATGCACTTTGCTGCATCATACCTTTTTCATTAATATCTCACTGAAATCCTTCCAAATCAACTGCATTAGCTTTTTTTAAAATGTTTGTTTATTCTGAGGTGGGGGGAAGAAGGGCAGAGAGAGAGAATCTCAAGTGGGCTCTGCATGCTCACAGTATGAAGCCCGACATGATGCTTGATCCCATGAACTGTGAGGTCCTGACCTGAACCAAAATCAAGAGTCGGACATTTAATCACTGAGCCACCTAGATGCCCCTCAACTGGTATGGCTGTAATTGATTTCTTCAATGGGCTGCATAATATTACATGATATGGATATACCATGACCTACTCAGTCACTCAGTTCTCTATTAGCAGCCCTTTACTTTGTTTCAAGGTTACTGTTTGTTCATTTTTTATTGATAGCATTTAAAGACCATTTGAACAAGGTACTGAACACTGAACCTATTTTCTCACTTAGGAAAGAAAGTATCACCTGTCTTAAAAGGCTATTGAAAGGACAAAATGGGGTCCCTAACAAATACAACTTTTTTTCTTTTTAAAGTTTGAGAGAAAAAGACAGAGCATGGGTGGGGGAAGGGCAGAGAGAGGGGAAGACAAAGAATCTGAAGCAGGCTCCAGGCTCCGAGCTGTCAGCACAGAGCCCGACATGGGGCTCAAACTCATTAACCATACATAAGGTCATGACCTGAGCTGAAGTCAGATGCTTAACCAACTGAGCCACCCAGGTGCCCCGAATTGTCTCTTCTTTAAAAATCACTACTCACTTATTTATATGTTATGATTAGCTACATGCGATGATTTAAAAAATATTTCTACAAATTCTTTGTTGTGCCCTTTCTCAAGAGATGAAGTTTAATTGAATCTCCTTTCTTGCATATGGAGTGGACTTAGTGACTTGCCTCTAGCAAAGAGACTAGAGCGGAAATGATGTGATATCACTATAAGATTTGAAAGAAGTCAGTCAAAGAAAATGGGTGATGGGGATTAAGGAGGGCACAACATATATATATATATATATATATATATATAATATATATACGTATATATACACATATATATACGTATCTAATACGTATATACGTATTAGATACGTATATATAATATATATATTATATATATACGTATATATATAATATATATATGTATACACACACACATATATAAACTAACTAGAATTTAAATAAAATTTTTTTTAAAAGTTTCAATTATCAAAAGGCTGTGGCTTTCTTCTTGGATGCATGCTCTTGTGTGTGTGTGTGTGTGTGTGTGTGTGTGTGTGTGTGTACAGTGTGTGTTTGTGTACATGCTCTCTTTCTCCCTCTCTCTCTCCATTCCCATTATTTCCTCTAGGGGAAGCCAGCTACCACGTCTATAACATTGAGGTAGTCTATGGAGAGATCTACATGGTGGGAAAGTGAGGGCTGCCTATAGCCACAAGAGTGACTTTGAAAAGAGACCCTTCTCGGGGCGCCTGGGTGGCTTAGTCGGTTAAGCGTCCGACTTTCGCTTAGGTCATGATCTCGCGGTTCGTGGGTTCGAGCCCCGCGTCGGGCTCTGTGCTGACTGCCAGCTCAGAGCCCGGAGCCTGTTTCAGTCTGTGACTCCCTCTCTCTCTGACCCTCCCCCTGCTCATGCTGTCTCTCTCTCTCCTAGAAATAAATAAAAATAAAAAAAATAAAAAAAATAAAAGAGGTCCTTCTCTTCCCCAGTCAAGTAGGGAGATGACTGTAACCCAGCAGACAGCTAACTACATCCTCAGAAGTCCCGAGCTGGTAAGCCAGTTATAGAAACTGATCATGGAAACTAAGACGATATTAGTCTGCTGTTATAAACCACTATGATTTGGGTAATCAGTTATAGAGCAAAGGGTATTACACCATATAAGAAACAGTTATAGAACACTTAATTTATAATAATTCCATTTTACCTTCTTCCCTTGAATTCAGTAATTCCGGATCCATAAAACATAGGAATTCCTAAGTAATCAAGTTGTTTGAGTTCTATCCAGTTTTTGACTACAAAGACAAGTTTAACAGGAAAAAAGATATATATATTTTTAGAAATGTTATTTCTCACTTTTACATAGATCCTAAAACTTATTTAGCTAACCTAAGTAGAAATCAGACTTTCCTGGAAAATGTTTTAAAGAATCTAATATCTACCTATCTAATGGCTTTTAAATTCTCTTTATCACCATAATTAACATAAAAACATACACAGAAATTTTAAATTAAATCAATTGTAACCAAAACAAAAGTCGTCACGGTCATAAAATGCATTGCTGTCATATATACAATGCTTCTATTCATGAAAAAAACTTCATTCCCTTATATGTTAAATTCCAAAACATAACATATGTTCAAAAAATTAAAATAAAATAAAATAAAATATAACATATGTTAACTACTAAAGAATCAGTAGAGGGATGGCTTTTTTTATTTCCTATTACTTAAAAATCTAAAGCCATGGTAGTCGAAAAAATAGAAATTGGGCAGAAAAATCATTTACTATGAAATTGTTATACAGAAACTCTTTTGATTAAATTTAGTTAAAAAAAAATCACATCCACTGAAACCATCAGGTAGCTTATTTTCCACTTTTCCACCATATATGTTTAATGTGCAACACAGCTCTACAATAAAAAATCAAGTTTAATGGTTCTATTTGTCACCCTGACAATATTTTGAGCAGTTAGTAAAGACTACTTTCCTAACATTTAGGTTTTATTACGGAAAATAATGTTAATTATTGAGTCTATTCTCATTATTCTTTTCCTTAAACACAATGTAGAGGACCTTGACTGTATCATTTTTATTCATATCAACTTCTGTAAAGCTTTACTTAGTCCATCTATATCCTACAGTATTTATAAAATAATTCAGTTATTCTTCAGCTCTGCTCACATCCATTTCTCATTAAATTCCTCTAACTGGTGGCACTTACATGTTTCCATTTCCAGCTCCAACTCATTTCCCAACATTCAAGTTTCTAACACTCTTAGCTTATGTTCTAAAACACTTTGATGTTTAATCATTTCCATATACCTTACACTAATCCATTCTATGGCCACTCCTTTGTTTATATATCTACTGTCCATTTTAATATCTTTTCTTTATGACCTTTGACTTCAAATGGTTTTCTATGAAAAATATGATTTCATTCTACTATCTTTCACACTTAAAGAACTCTTGGTAGCTTAGACCAACAACCTGATATTATATATAAAGTAGTAGAAGCAACTTTGATTTGAAATATGTTAACTCATTATGTATGTAATATCAACATTTACACACCATCTATCTTATTTTTCTATAATAGTGGATTGTATCATTTTACAAGAAAATTTGTGATTGAAAAGAATTTTCCAGAAGGCCAGAAAAGAGAAAAATATTAACACTCACTTTAGCAAACTATATACACACAGAAGTAGCTTGCTTTGCTAAATTTACTTACTGCAGTCTTTTTTTGCAGCTCTTTGATAAAATTTAAGTTCTGAAAATAATGGGCCATTTTCCTGATATTCCTATAAAATACAAGAACAATTAATTTTATTAGGAAAAAATAATCTTAAAGATACAATTGGTATTTCAACGGTGAAAATATGAGTATACATTAGTAATACATAATCATTCTTTTTAAAAAAATTTTTTAATGTTTTTTAAAATTTATTTCTGAGAGAGACAGCATGAGCAGAGGAGACACAGAATCTGAAACAGGCTCCAGGCTCTGAGCTAGCTGTCAGCACAGAGCCTGATGCGCGGCTTGAACCCACGTACCGTGAGATCGTGACCTGAGCCGAAGTGGGTCGCCCAACTGACTGAGCCACCCAGGCGCCCCAGTAATATATAATAATTCTTGGACAATTTATTATTAAACACAGGCATCACACTTCCACCAAAAATCGCAGAAAAGCACTAACTAAACTAAATAATCTCATGTTTAAACTTAACATCCTGTAATGGTATTTCTATAAAATCCTACACATGAAAAGCAGTCTTCTTATGGAGAGAACTTACTAAAAGTACTGGGAATTATATATGGACACAAACACAGACATTATCTACCAACATGGACATCAGGACTACCCTGGGTTCGTTCATACATGATACCTTTACTGAGTGTCCACTATATCTGATTCATTGTGTTAGGCATAGGGGATACAAACAAAAATAAAACCTCATCCTTGTCTTTAAGGATCTTACAATCTAGAGAAGAGAAGAGAAGAAGGAAAGGAAGGAAGGAGAGGAGAGATAGCTAGATAGGATATAAAGGTGATAAATGTCAACACAGAAGAACAAAGTTCTCCAGTCTTTACATTTTAAGAATGTGAAAATATACCATAATACTATATTTACTGATAAGTGAAATTAGAAAAGCTACGTTAAGAAATGTTTTTACAAAGATACAATGAGTAAAGCAGAAAAAAGTGAAATGCAAATTTAAGAGCAATACTCACCACTTTTATTACATGTCTCGCATCTTTATCTGGTTTATTTGTGGGGAAAGCTGCAGAACAAAACACAAGGGGGTGGGGAGAGTTAGTTGTTCACAATTACTGAACACCGGGCTAAGCACTTCACATATATTCACTTTTGCATCCTTCCAAGAACATCTTATGGTGGGTATCGTCTCCACATTACACAAGATACAACTAAGGTTCGACAAGTTGAATAATTTGCTCACTGAGAAGTAGCAGATTGGGGACTGAAACTCTAAATCTATCAGACACCAGAGCCCACACTTTGCCATAAGCTATATTCAAATATTCAAACATGGAAAACAACAGATATTAATCATACAGATCCAAATGTAGGGGAAAATATTTTATAGATATAAAGCATTAAACCCAGTAAATGATACATGGTAAAATCCACTGATTCAAATGTGCTAAATTAAACTCTATGATAATTCAGAAGCAAAAACTGATTCATCTTAACTAGAAAGTTCAGGACATCTTTTTCTTTTTTAAAAAAAAAAACAGTTTATTGTCAAGTTGGTTTCCATATAACACCCAGTGCTCATCCCCACAGGTGCCCTCCCCCATGCCCATCACCCCCCATCCCCTCCCTTCCCACCCCATCAGTCCTCAGTTTGTTCTCTGCATTCAAGAGTCTCTCATGGTTTGCCTCCCTCCCTCTCCCCAACTATGTTTCCCCTTCTTCTCCCCCATGGTCCGCCGTTAAGTTCCTCCTAATCCACCTATACATGCAAACATATGGTAGCTGTCCTCCTCGGAAGTTCAGGACAATTTTTATGTGGCAAAACTCTAAAATAAATCAGGTGAGAATGAGAATCAACTCTTAAAAATCATCTTCTGACTCTTGCAATCAGTCATTCCTAAAGAATGTGTATCTCATAATTAAGTTCATTTCAAGTTATCTCACTTTATCTTATATTTGCCATTTGTATTTTAGATATAGAAATTCAACTTCTGAAAATTCCGCTGTTCAAATTTTAGATCCAAGCAATCCTTTCATCTCCATTATCGAAATTATTTAAAAATTCTTTTTCAAATCTTGATAAATTGACTTGCATATTTATTTGTGCCGTAACGGTCTAGAATCTTGCCACTCATCCATTCACTCTTCATCCATGCCTTCCTTCATTAATTCAGCTAACCAGTATTTATTTACCATGAGGCTAGGCTTTGCAAGGCATTGGGCTAAGTGTTAGTATTATGTTTAAAGGAAAGATGGTGAAACTAGTATTGAATATGATTAAATATCAGCATCTGACAGATGGAGAACAAGATCAAATTCTTCAAGTAAATTTTCAGTATGTTTATCAAACACTGTCCTCTTATGATTGCTTCTAACATTTCTCCTTCTCTTTCTCCTACTCCATAAACGTTCCTTTATTTCACATGATGGATGCAAACAAAACAAAACACAAATTTACTAAAATATATCCATCTACTTTACAGCAGAGTCAACTTAGGCACAATTTTCTTAACCATTTTCCAAAATTTTTAATGTCAGCAACGCTAACAACCATTTGAAGAAACTATTACTTCAATGTTAGTTGATCTTGGGTATAAATTATAAACCCAGACCTCTTTACAGTAACAAAAACCTAAACTTGCTTATATCAAGCAAAACTCTCTTTTCGCCTTGATGCATGTAAAGTCATTCCACTTTCCCCCATGCAGTAGTACCAAGGGAAGTGCAGGAGGAATGGATTATCCATGTCTGAAGCAAAAAGAAAACAAGACAGTATGCACAGAAGAAGGAGTCCAATCCTGTTACAGAAGAAGAGGTAAGAAAAGGCTTTCTTCCCACCCCACAGCAGACTACTTTTACCAGTGTGGTGCCCAAACTTGGGGAGAAACATCCCTGCCCTAGTCCTGGCCCATTCAGCACAAAACTGACTCTGGGAAAGGTTATATGCTTTCTGAGGTAGAAGTTGGTAGAAGCTTCCTGCTTCTTGTCTAAAAGCAAGCGGCCATGGCAGCAAATATATCATCAAACCCAAGACATGTAAGCAGAAAAGCACAAGGAAAAATGGGGGTGTCAACTAGATAAATCATTGATTTGTGTGCCAATTCGGACAACAGATATCCAACCAGTGCGATGGACTACTCCTTGTTGATTTCAGCCACTATCGCCCTACCACTTTCAAGTCTGAATCTTCCTTTCACATTACTTCACACAAACATAACTCTGTGTTGACCTATATTCGAAACATCCCGCACTTGTCGTCTGATAACTACATAATATTCTCCATAAACTTCCAAGTCAGATTACACTGGAAGGCCTAAATCCAAAACCAATGGACTAGAAAGCTCTTGGAGGTGAATGTTGAACAAATAACTTATCCTCGTTACCATGGAGGTCTCTTTATAGTAATCACTCAATTAATGAATGAAACAAATATTTATTTTCTACTGTAAGCTTAGTCACATTCTAGCTGGTACAATTAAAAGATGATGGAAAACAGACATGGTATGTGCTTTTATAGTCTAATGGAGAAATCGGACATTCATCAAATACTCATACACAAGTGCAAAACTGTAATTATAATAAATGTAAACGGGAGAGGTAGATAGTAACAAGAGGATGTATAATCGGATCTATATGAAAGGAAATCATTGAGCCAGAACAGTTGGAGAAGTGATGGTGGGCCAGATGCAAATCTGGTTAATAACTTCTGCCTAATGAAAGGCTTTTAAAACTTGAGGTCTAGGTGGAGGATCGGAAACACATAATTAGACATGTGTTCTGAACAGATCACTACACTGCAGTGTGGAGAACAGTCTGAAGGGGAACCATAGTACATACTGGGCCCATCAGTAAGGATTTAATTTTGATTGACCAGAGAAAAGAGGACTACAGCTTGGACTAGACTACCGATGGTACATAGATTTCAGAGATTTCAGAAAGCAAAACTGGTAGGACTTGATGATGGAACTGAAAAGAATGCTCAATCATAGACAGTGATAGTGTTGACAGTACGGCAGCCTTACACCTTCATTTAAATTTCTGACAAGATAAAATATTTTAAAAAAATTTTTTTTAAATGTTTTTATTTATTTCTAGGAGAGAGAGAGAGAGAGAGACAGCTTGAGCAGGGGAGCGTCAGAGAGAGAGGGAGTCACAGACTGAAACAGGCTCCAGGCTCTGAGCCGGCAGTCAGCACAGAGCCCGACGCGGGGCTCGAACCCACGAACCGCGAGATCATGACCTAAGCGAAAGTCGGACGCTTAACCGACTAAGCCACCCAGGCGCCCCAGGTAAAATATTTTTTAAAGGGGCACCTAGGTGGCTCAGTGGTTAAGAGCCCAACTCTTGGTTTCAGCTCAGGTCATGATCTCAGAGTTCATGGGTTTGTGCCCTGCATGGGGCTCTGTGCTGACAGTGAGGACCCTGGTTGCAATTCTCTCTCTCCCTTCTCTCTGCCTCTTCTCTGCTTTTGCCTTCTTTCCCTCTCTCTCTCAAAATAAATAAATAAACTTAACAAAAATAAACTTCCATTGAAAGCTCTGATGAGGTGGTAAAAATACATATTGGACATATAGGCTATCTGCCCTCCTAGCACTTGTTTTCTATTCACTAGGAACTCTATCTAGTTTTTCCTGAGGACCCAAACCTCCCACTACCCATACGGACCTGTAGGGCTACTTCACACAGTACTCCCGCCCTTACATCTCAGTTGGTCACATGACCAAGCCTGGCTAATTGGAATATACAAACCCACTGGCCAGGGCAACCAGTTAAGAAAGAGCAACATGCCTCAACTAGGTAAAAAGTTATTCCCTAGGATTTGACATTAAAATGCAATGGAATACAAGTAGACCATAAGATGTAAGGATACCAAACCCTAGATATTACTTTTCTCAATTAAACCTAAAATAAAGTCTGAAAGTCAAATACAACAGTGATAAAAGTGAGGTTAAGGTAAGAAGTGAGAAAAGGCTCACTTGAACAAAATAACGAACAAAACAGGACATGATGACTAGAGTTACAGTGTCGTAATGCCATATATGTATCCAGGAGAAAAGAGGAGACAATGATTAGCTTCATAGTTTATTAAATCAAGAGAGTATATTGAAAGTTTAAAGGCAATCTCTAAAATAATAGAAATAAAATTAGTAACTTCAATATCAGTAAAGGAAAAAAGAATTTAAAAACCCTAAAAATAGGAAGATTGGCAAAAATTGGAAAAAAAAAAGGAAGATAGGAAAATAACAGGTTTTTTTTTAAGGCAGGGAAAATATAAAATAGGAAACAGAACTAAATATCAATTTCATATCAATTTTTAGCCACACATGTTTTCATATTATATTATCTCTGAAATGTGAATGTATCTTGTAACTGAAGACACCTTATAGTTGCTGTTGACCACATAGCAGTGTGACAGTTGTCACTGCCTACACAGGTACAAACCTAGTGCCAGATGTCTGTCTTCATTTCCATTGACTCTTATACATTGCTAATAATGTTATGTGTTACATTTAATTGTCATTAAAAATGATTTGTGCACGTAGAAAAATTAATTAATTTACCAGTCCAAAAACAGAAAAGTGGTACTTAAACTTGATATTAGTGAAAAAAAAATGTTAAGACAGGACTGTACCAACTGAGTATAAGTTCCACATGTAAGACTATTTTAAAGGTATTGTATCATAGTTTAATGGGAAGTATTAGGTATTGGATATAAAGCAGGCTGTATATAAGCACAAAAACAATGATTCAAGTGACAGATAATTATGAACTTTTAAGCATCTAATGGAGAGTCAACATATGTATATAAAATGATGATGTATCTTATAATCAGAGATATCTTAGATGTGAAAAAACATGCCAGTAATCATAATAAATTTGAGTAGACTAAGTTCATCAGGTAAAAAAAGAAACTGTAGGATTGTGGGGCGTGTGGGTGGCTCAGTCAGTTAAGTATCCGACTATAGCTCAGGTCATGATCTCACGATTTGTGAGTTCAAGCCCCGTGGTGTGCTCTGTGCTCACAGCTCAGAGCCTGAAGCCTGCTTTGGATTCCGTGTCTCCCCCTCTCTCTGCCCCTCTCCAGCTCATGCTCTGTCTCTCTCTGGCTCTCAATTAAAAAAAAAAAATGTTAAAAGAAACTATAAAATTGTCAGAAAAATAAATGTATACTATTTACGAGACATAACTAAAACCTAGTGATGCAGAGAAAATAAAAAGATAAAGAAACTAGCCAAAACAAGCTGAAAAAAGACTAGATATGTATTTTCAAAATTACAGAAATCTTAGGACAAAAGAATTACTAGATATAAAGTTAGTACCACCTAATCATTAGAAAAATGATTCAATGGAATGACTAAATTCATGAACTTGAAAACATCTGATAATGTACCTTCATAATAGAGAAATCAAAACCCAGAATTAGAAGAAAAATGAAAAAGTGCAAAAATCATGGAATATTTTAAAACAATATGTAATGTATAGGCAAGCAGACAAAAATAATTAAAATAATACAATTAACAGTTTTTGTCTAAAGGCCACATAAAATAACCCAACAATTAAATCACATACATCTTTTCAAAAACATTTTTTAACTGCCCATAATTTTACCCAGAAAGCAGGTTTCCTTGAATATCAAAGAATAAGAATTATTAAGACTACATTATGTGACTATAATGCCTAGATTATAGGCCAAAGAAGAAATCACAATGGAATTTAGAAAATACACAGGACTTGCTTGCACCTTGGTGGCTCAGTCAGTTAAGTGTCTGACTCTTGATTCTGGCTCAGGTCATGATCTCAAGGTCATGAGATTAAGCTCTGTATCAGGCTCTGTGCTGGGCATGAAACCTGCTTAAGATTCTTTCTCTCTCTCGCTCCTTCTCTCTCTCTCTATCTTAGAAAGCAAAAGAAATAAAATACATAGCACTGAAAAATACTAAAATTTTCATGTTGAAACCAATTAGGATATAGTTAAAGTATATATTTGTTACTTGTTTTTCTCTGATAGAATGTCTTCGCATCACAAAGACAGAAAGATTTAGTTTTATTTAGCTGTGTCTCAAGAACCCCAAGTAAGGTCTAATAAGTATTCATTAAATAGCCGATGAATAATTTAATGAATAAAAGTAGTAGTTAGAAATTACATTTTTATTTTAAGAAGTACTCAAGATGGTGCCTTGGGAGGCTCCTGAGCTCCCCTCTGCCTGAGAATGGAAAGGTACAGCCACACATGAAGTAGTTCCCTCTGAAAGAGATTTAGAAACTCGCTGAGCTCCTCCTACACATCAGGGTAATGAGAAAATACATCAATAAGGGACACTCACTGTGATCCCCTTCTTTGGAACACTGACAAGTCTTGGCATGCTCTCAAATACTGGGTGCTACTAAGAACAAAAGGCAGCTAGGGAAATCAGCCTGAAGAGACAACTAGGAGCTTCAGCTGGGCTGACTGACGAGATTCATTTTCCTACACAAGACCACTCTGTCATGTCCAGAAGAGGTGGTTATTCTCTCCAATGCACAGAAAACAATGAAGAGAGTCAAGGAAAATGAAGAAATGGTGGAATATTTTCCAAATGGAAAAAAAAAAAAAAAAGATAAGTTTCCAGCAACAGATCTTTATGAAAAGGAGATAAGTGGTTTACCTGATGGTTCAAAATAATGATCAAAAAGATGATTAGTGAGGTCAGGAGACAGCAATGTATGAACAAAGCTAGATTTCAACAAAGAAGCAAATGAACAAAAATTACAAAACACCAAACAAATTACTGAGTTGAATAATAACTGAACTAAAAAGGGATAATAGGGGGCTTCAATATCCTAATTCCAGCAATGAATAGATCATCAGACAAAAAGTCAGTAAAAAAAACACTGACTTCAACTCTATGTTAGACAAGACGGACCTAACAGACATAGAAGAATAGACAGAATACACATTCTTCTCAAGCACATATGGAATAGTCTTCAAGATAAATCAGGGTAAGTGACCAAAAAAAACCCAAAAAAACAAAAAAACTAAAATTTCTTAAAACAAATTTAAGAAACTGTGAGCATATCAAATATCCTTTCTGACCACAATGGGATGAAAGTGGTATCAATTACAAGAAGAAAACTTGAAAATTCATAGAAATACGGAGATTAAACAACATGCTTCCAAATGACCAATGGCTTAAAGAATTAAAGAAGGAAAAAATAACCTGTACAGCTCAGCACCACCACAACCCCCCCCAACACACACACACACAGCTCACACTCAAACTAACAAATAGTCCAATTAAAATAGGCAGAGGGGGGACAACTAGGTGGCTTAGTCAGTTAAGGTCCAACTTTAGCCTAGATCATGATCTCATGGCTCGTGAGTTCAAGCCCTGCATGGGGCTGTCTTCTGTCAGCGCAGAGCCACTTCAGATCCTGTCTCCCTCTCTCTCTGCCCCTCTCCTGCTTGCTCGCTCTCTCTCTAAATTTTTAAAGTGGGCAGAGGATCTAAACAGACTTTTTTTCCAAGAAGACATACAGATGTCCAATAGACACATGAAAAGATGCTCAACATCACTAATCATGAAATAACAAGAAATAACAAACAAGAAATAACAAATGTTGGTGAGGATGTAGAGAAAAAGGAACCTTCACACACTGTTCGTGGGAATGCAAATTGGTACAGCCACCGTGGAAAACAGTACAAAGGTTTCTTCAAACAATTAAAGATGGAAATACCACATGATCCAATAATTCTACTACCAGGTATTTACTCAAAGAAAATGAAAACAGTAATTCAAAAAAATATACTCACCTCTATGTTTATTGCAGCATTATTTACGCAGCCAAGATACAGCAGCAGTCTAAATGCCCATCAATAGTTGAATGGATAAGGAAGATATAATGTACACACCCACAAATATTACATAGCTATAAAAAAGGATGAGACTGTGCCATTTGCAACTACATGAATGGACCGAGAGGGCATCATACTAAGTGAAATAACTCAGACTGAGAAATACAAATACCATAAAATTTCATTCATATGTGGAATGTAAAAAAAAATGAACAAAAATAAGGCAGAGTCAGACCTATAAATACAGACAACAGAGTGATGGTTGTCAGAGAGAATGGGGGTGGAATAATGGGCAGAATGGGGAAAGGGGAGTGGGAAATACAGACTTCTAGTCAGGGAATGAGTAAGTCATTAGAATAAACGGCACAGCATAGTGAATAAAGTCAAAGGTATTGTGTGGTAATAGATGGTAACTACACTCGTAATGAGCATAGAATATCCTATAAAGAAGTTGAATCACTGTATTGTACCCCTGAAATTAATCTAACATTGTGTGTCAAGTATACTTTAAAATTTTAATAAATAAATAAATGAGTAAAGTATACTTTCAAATTTAAAAATACCTGAAACAAATAGAAATGAAAACAACATATCGATACTTAGGAAAAGCAGCAAAAGTAGTTCTAAGAGGAGAGTGTATAACAATAAACTTCTACACTAAAAAAAATAAAAATCTAAAATAAACAACCCAACTTTACGCATTAAGGAACGAGAAAAAGAACAAAGCTCAAAGTTAGTAGAAAGAAGGAAATAACAAAGGTCAGAGTGGAAATAAATGAAATAGAGACTAGGAAGACAATAGTAAAAATCAAGCCAGACAAGGACACTCCAAGAAAGAAAAATTACAGACCAATATCCCTGATAAACATATATACAAAAGTACTCAACGAAATACTGGGAAAATGAATTCAACAGTACATTAAAGGTTCACACACCACAATCAAGTAGGATTTATTTTTGAAATGCAAGGATGGTTCAACATAGGCAAATCAATCAATGCAATCCACCCACTACATTAAGAAAATGAAGGATAAAAGTCTTAAGATAATGTCAATAGATTAAAAAAAGGCATCTGACAAATTCAACATCCTTTCACCATGCAAGCCTCTCAAACATTTGGGTATAGAAAGAACATACCTCAACATAATTAAGGCCAGTTTTGAGACACCAATACCAAATATACTGAACTGTGAAAAGCTTAAAAGCTTTTCATTTAAGGTCAGGAACAAGACAAGAGTACTCACTCTCACCATTTTTACTCAACATAGTACTGGAAATCCTAGCCAGAGCAACTGGCAAGAAAAAGATAAAAATTATCTATATCAGGAATGAAAGATTTATCACTATAAAACATGCTGACAATAAAAGTATAATTATGGGGGCACCTGGGTGATTTAGTCAGTTGAATACCTGACTCTTGATTTCAGCTCTAGCCATGATTCCAGGATTGTGGGATCAAGCCCCACTCTGATTTCTATGCTGAACGTGAAACATGCTTAAGATTCTCTCTCTCTCTCCCTCTGCCCTTCTCCCTTACTTGCATGCCCTCTCTGTCTCACTCTCAAAAAAAAAGTACAATTATGAACTTTATATATACAAATTTGACAATTTAGATTCAATGGACCAATTCCTTAAACATCACAAGTTACTAAAAGTTATCTAAGATGAAATAACCAAATTAGTTCTAAAACTACTGATGAAAGTAAAATCAAGTTAAGAAAAAACATCTTCTGATAAAAAGTATCTCTAAGCCCAATGACTTCAGTGTAGAATTCTACAAAACATTTAAAAAAGAAATAATACCAACTCTACATACTCACTTCCAGAAAGCAGAAAAGGAAGGAATAATTCACAACTCATTTTATAAAGCCAGCATTACTCTGATATCAAAACTAGACATTAGTAGGAAAAAAGAAAAAGAAAACTACAGACCAAGAGCCCTCATGACATTGATTGGGGGGGGGGGGAACCCCAAACCGCACAATCATAACAATTGAAGCAGAAAAAGCATTTGACAAAATTTAATACATATTCCTGATAAAATCTTTGCGTATACTAGGAGAAAGCTCCCTCAACTTTATAGACTATTTATTTAAAAAAAAAAAAAAAAAAGAACCTGTTGTTAACAGGATACTAAATGATGAGAGACTGAAAGCTTTGTCCTTAAAATTTGGATCAAGTTAACAATATCCATTATCACCATTCCTATTCAATAAAGTACTAGAAGTCATGGCCAGTGCAAAAAGTTGAGAAAAATAAAAGACATATAGATTGGAAAAGAAGAACTAAAGCAGTCCCTTTTTACAGAAGACAGGATTATCCATACAGAAAATCCTAGAATAAATAAGTTTGCCAAGATCATGGAACATAAGGTGAACATGCAAAAATCAACTGTATTTCTATGTACTAATAATGTACAATTGAAAACCAAAATTTTAAAAGCAATGACATTTTCAATAGCACCAAAAATATAAAAAGAAAACTTTCATTTATACTTAAGTATCAGTACATGTACAAGGCCAATTATGCTAAAAACTATAAAATGCTGATGAAAGAAATTAAATAGCTAAAGAAATGGAGAAACATACTATATTTGTAGATGGAAAGACTCCTCATAGCAAAAATGTCAATTCTCTTCAAATTTATCTATAGATTTAATTAAATACCAACCAGGGAGCCTAAGTGGCTCAGTCGGTTAAGCGACCAACTTCGGCTCAGGTCATGATCTCACAGTTCGTGGGTTCGAGCCCCGCGTCGGGCTCTGTGCTGACAGCTAGCTCAGAGCCTGGAGCCTGTTTCAGATTCTGTGTCTCCCTGTCTCTCTCTGACCCTCCCCTGCTCATGCTGTCTCTCTCTCTCTCTCTCTCTCTCTCAGAAATAAATAAAACATTAAAAAAATTTTTTTAAATAATTAAATACCAACCAAAATCTCAGGAAAGTTTCTTTCTTTCTTCTTCTTCTTTTTTTTTTTTTTTGTAAATACAGGTAAATTGATTTAAAAATGTATACAGAAAGGCAGGGACTAGAAGAGATAAAATAATTTTGAAAAAGAGCGAAGTTGAAAGAATTACCTAAATGTCCTTCAATGGCAGATTAAACAAATTGTGGTACATCCATATAGTACAGTACTCCTCGGCAATAAAAAGAAATAAACTATGGATATGTACAACTTGGACGAATTTCGAAGGCACTATGCTATATGAAAAAGAATCCAATCTCAAAAGGTTACATACTGTATGATCCCACTCAATTGGAATTCTGTACGTTTTTTAAAAGACAAAGTTGTAGCGACAGAACAGATCAGTGGTTGCCACCAGCTAGAGCTAAGGACAGGATGTAACTACACAGGGACCGTATGAGGAAGATTTTAGGGATGAGGAACCTGTTCTGTACTCTAACTGTTGTGGTATGATAAAACCCATAGAGATGTGCACAGACCAAAAGGCATTTTTTATGTCAATTTAAAAATATTACAAAATGATACAATATATAATTGTAACATAAAGTAAAATATGCTGAATGGCAAAAAGGCAAACATAATTTTGAAAATATACGATGTATAACTTTGGCAGAAAATGCAAAAAGGATAGCAACACTAGGCCTCAAGGGGAAGGTGGTCTTCAAATAAACATAATTGGAATATGTAGAAACTGGGGACAGAATGCTAGGGAGAAAGACAAAAACAGAACAAGCAAGTTGATCTTAGTAGTTATTTCCAGCAGCGAATTCAAAGACTGTAACACATAAAAATTCTGGGATTTTTGTTGTTGTTGTTGTTTGTTTTGAGAGAGAGAGCGCACAAGCAGGGGAGGGGCGGTGAGGGAGGGGGCACAAAATCCAAAGCGGGCCTGACAGGCTGACAACTGACAACAGTGAGCCAGATGTGTGGCTTGAACTCATGAACCGTGAGACATGACCTGAGTTAAAGTTGGAAGCTCAACATCTGAGCCACCCAGGTGCCCCAACATTGTTTGTTTTTTTTTAATACTTACTAAATCACCACATACTTAATTCTTAAAATGAGTTCCTGTACAGTTAGCAAACAAAAGCTAATTCTCTACAAAGGTGTTAAATCCCTTCCAAATAAAAATTATTTATGAATTACATATTCAACTTTGTAGCTTATTAAATATTATAGTTTAATCAGTTATCTTCAAACTCTTTTTAGTGCTAGAATGTTCCTCAAAAACTTAATACCACAGGGGTTGCCTGGGTGGCTGGGTCGGTTAGGAGTCCAACTTCAGCTCAGGTCATGATCTCATGACTCAAGTTCAAGTCCTGCATCGGGCTGTGTGAGGACAGCTCAGAGCCTGGAGCCTGCTTTGGATTCTGTCTCCAGCTCTCTCTCTGCCCCTCTACCACTGGTGTTCTGTCTCTCTCTCTCTCTCTCCCTCAAAAATAAATAACATTAAAAAAATTTAAATAGAAACCAAGCTCGATACACAGAAGATCAAAGTGGGAACGCTCAGGTTGAAACATGGCTGGAGGGACCAGAACCCCTACTCATTCCACCTGTATACTAGGCACCATTAGAGAACTATGAAGACCTACTGGCAATAGATTTGTCCCTTTCTGAGTTTGTTTATAACAACTCCAGTCATAACTACATTTGTAATAATTTCTTATTAAATGTCTTCTAGATTCTCTTTTTTTTTTTTTAAGCATAAAAATACACTGTAGCATTCTGGACATATTACGTTCTATCGTTACATTTTCACTTGGCTTTATTAAATTTCTGCCATTCTGTAATGTCCTTATTTAGCTCTTTTAAAGGTTTTACTATAGAATGTAAAAAATAACAATAAAGTCCTGCTTTATTTTACTCTTTATTTACTTGTGCATGGAAAACCTTGATCTTTTTATTGTTTTAAGTACTTCTCTTTTGACAATTGATAAGGGATTTTTGTCATTGATACTCCACAAAGGACCAGACTGCTTTTATCGAATACAATAAATGGCAATTGTACTATGATCCAACACTCTGTAAATTTATATTATTGTTATTCTTCTTTGTGCTTCTTTGCCCATTCCTTAGCAGTAGTGATACATACTTCATATTTTACTTCATGTTATAACAGACTATTTTTGAATCCATTTACCTATTCTCAAACTTCCAACACTGCTACATTCTAAATTCAGCTTTTTCATCATTATTAACTCGGTATGTTTTAAGCTTGCTTTAAGGATTAACATATAATTTAGCTTTTTTTGTTTAACTTTCGACTCTATAATTCCTAACCATGGTTTATAAATCTACCTTAGAAATCTGGATTGCAATAAAAAACTCTATGTTCATAACGATTTTTACTGAACTGGTGGTACTTTGTATCATCAAATCTTCTTTTAATTTTTTAATTCATTTATCTCTTCTAGGTCTCTTTAAATTATGCACTTTCAAGTGTCCTTTATCTTTGTGGTAATCTGTTATAAAATTATTTCAGATTTCCTAAGACCTCAAGCGTTCCCTCCTATCTCTTACGAGACATTTAATTTGGTCAGACAGTATACTTGAATGAGAGCCATGTTTCTTTTAGCTATCATGATGTCTTTGTATTTTCAGCCTATGAATTTCAGGCTAATATAGTTCTTGACCTCATTTCCTAAAATGGTATTGTAAATTTTGTATTTTGTTTAAAAACCTACTATGTAAGAACTTCAGCCCTGCCCTCACTTTTTAAAACACTTTGTAAAATTCATGCTGAAATTAGGCTTCAAATAAAGGAAGCCTTGCTCCTTAATAATGGTCCCATTTTTGTAAAGGTCTTTACCTTCTTATTACCAAAGATATATTACATAGACAGATAATAGAACTACTATTTTTTCTTCTTGATGATCTCTTTTAGATCACTGTTCTCTGACAAACATTTGCTTTGCTTGTTCATTAATAGTATAACTAATTTTTGCTCAGTTGGATCAATCCTTTCCATAAAACCTCTATCTATGTTTCAGTATCTCTTACCACCTTTTAGAACCTCACAGATTTTTCAGGGTCAGAAAGAACTTAAAATTTCCTTCTCCCAATAAAAATCTCTTTTTTACAACGATTCCATAATGCATTCCATGTACACTGCACTAAATTTCAGAACACTTATACTTGTTCAAAAGCTTTCTGCTGGAGTAGAAATTCTGATACTATAGAGTCTATACAATTTTTTCCTCTGCTTTTCATCACATGGCAATATCTGCTCATTAGATATACAACTTCCTTTTGCTTTTTCCTCACTTACCTTGAAATGAATTGTGTAGGGATTTTTTTTTTTTTGGGGGGGGGTCTTACTATTTTTCCTCTGCCATCTTTCTAACACTTTGTAAGATAGAAAGTTTACATAAATAATACCCACTCTCAACTGTAATACTCACATCTGACACTGGAAACCTATGTTATAATTGATTGTTTTAGCATGTGATTTTTTAATAGAAACTAGATGAAATATAATGAATAGCTTTTCTTCACATTTTCCAGAAGTTGAAATTAATAACCCCATATCACTGTAAGTGCTGAAAAACAAATATTCTAATGCAATACTTTATTTTGTTCATTCTTTCCCTTGCTATGTATATTCTCCAAAGAAAAAAAGTATCCTAGTATAAAAACTAGCTTTGCAATACCTATTAAATATCTCATCTCCACAAAAAAACACCTAAGCATTTGCCTCTGCATGAAATGTTACAATTTTTTTTCATAAACTCATTTACAGATTTGTAATAAATCACTACCGTTATGTAATAACATCTTGAAGGAATTGGAAAATTTTGCACAAATTATACTCCTATTAAAGATTAAGTATTTGGGGATCTGAGCAAATACTATATGAAAACATACTCTTTACCAAGATTCTACTAATCTAAGTATTTTGTTTTGTTTTGTTTTACTCTCAAAAGACCTAGTTTTCTAAATATTAGTATATCTTTACTATCCAATGAATAAAAAGACATGGTCAAGAATAACCCAATTATTTGTCAAATTATCTATTTCTACAGGATGCCTATTCAAATTGTATCATAGGGCTTTAAAGAGGCTTCTTTTGATCTTCCTGCTGTTTAGACTCAAATGCATAAAATTATTCCTTTTGCAAAGAGCAAAAAATCCACCAACTCTTTCTTTCTTACCAGTTTGTATGCGCTATTGGTTGACTCCTCTCACTTTTTTTTTCATAAAAATATTGTTTGACCTAAGTATAGTACATTTCTAATGCATTTTTCCAGTTCTTAGCATTAGATTTACTATAAATATCAGATGTTCCTCCACAGATTTTTGTGAACTTAATATTAAAAACATATCGCGGATGCTCGACACCTCAGGTTCTCAATCTGAAGGAAAATGACACCGTTATCAGCATCATCACTAACAGATTTCTTAAACGAGCTGCCAATACTATCAATTAGATATTTCACGGTTATTTTAGAAATGAGCATGTCATGAGCATATCATCTGCAACCATCTTCTCTGGCTAGCGATAAACTGAAAGTGTTCTTTGACAAAGGACATCCATCACTAGAGCCAAGAGACCTGAGTTCAAATGTAGATGGGGACAATTACAAAAACTGCAAGGCACCCAAGCAAATCACTTCACCGCCCTAAGCCTCCATATCTTCCTTATTAGTTTACTGAGCGAAGAAAATGAAATAACGCACATATAGCATTCAACACAGAGCCTGGCATGCACTTAAGTGAAAAGACTTTAGTAGAAGCTGATGTTGGTAACGATTTCCTAAAAAAGATTTCAACAACTATCGGTAGCAGTTATCGGATGCCGCAGACGCGTATGACTCATCTGCTACTCTCTAGTGTAGATTTGCTCTTTCATTCTTTTCTACTTTTCTGTGTTCTGTGCTCACGGCCTCCTGAGTGAGGCTTTGGTAGCATCACCTCTAAGAATTTCATTAGGTGGCACTCAGAACACATACAATGGAAGCTGTGCTCTCCATGAGCCTCTTTTTTTCATACATGTTGTAGCTTCCAATTGCTCTTGCTAGAAATAAATTTGGGGAAAGCTGCTGTTACTCCATGTTGAGCCTAGATGAGAAAAATGGCCAGTGTCTCTGGGGAATAATTAACAAAAGACAGTTTGTTTCATCTTCATGATAAAATACGGCATCCCTATTAAAAGGCAAATTCATCATTCCCAAAAGTTAAATAGAATGACACTTTAAAAGTAATTCCAGCTGATTAAATTTAGGGTTCTGAAAAAAACTTTAATTCATGAATATACTCTGAATCCTTCATTTGATTTTAAAATGTATAAATGTTCATTTAACTTTGAGCCCTTGCCTCTCAGTGTTCTATTCTGAGCTAGTCAAACAAGTGGTAGCAGGCATGCTGGGCTCAATAATACTGCCTCTCATATTTAAATACTCTTTTTCACTTGGATTGCAAATTAAAGACAGTCTCCTGAACACTGACACATTTTCAATGATTGATTTTGCAAAACGTGTTGATTTTTCTTACACTGTTTTGCCTCTGTGTGTGTCAACTTTGGCCTTCTTTTCTTGCTCCTTTGCAGCATTGCTGTCTCTTTGAAGCCATTGTCTGCCTGATATGAAAAATGTACATTAAACCTCATGACTAATTACACAGACAGAAAATTCCCAAGCTCAAATATAAAACACCCATGCCCAGAAACCATAACAAAAGCTTCTGACTACGTACAAAACTCTTAATCAGACCTTTCATTCACTTGAGTTCAAAGAAATTCCAATAATTTATTTTCTGTTAAAGTTGTGTTTATATTCTTTGAAAAGCAGATTTCTTATGCATGTTACATGCCTACAAATCAATCCATTTAACCACAAACAACATCCAGGCATTCCCTCCACAAAAGTTTAGACTTGCAGTTAGGTCTGCTATTAGTGCTCCTGGATGAATTCAATTAAGTGCTACACAGAATTGTTTTCTGCCAGATACAAAACTGTTTAGGCTTCATACAGTGTCCAGTTTTGTTGTTTGTTTGTTTGTTTTAATTCCCTGCACTATGCATTAGTGAAGTAGACTTTTCCCAATAAACCCTAAGATCTATGAAGTACACAGTTTCTGAGAGTTTAAAAACATACTTGAAAAGAAAGTGAACAGGTACTTGTCTCCCCCTAAAATATACAGAATAACACCTCTAGATCTAAAAGTACAGAGCTGTACACACATACCGCGGGGTACAGTATGCAGAGCACAAAATTTCATCTCAGGTAACCTAGTGGTTGGGAAAATTATTTTTCCACCAACAGACTAGTTCTGGAGCTCATCTAACCTATGGTTTTTGAAACACTGTCCTAGGCAAGGCCTTGTTTAAGCATCCTGAGAGGATGCCTGCAAGGAGTTTAGGGTGCAGTGTTGTGGGGGAGGTGAATGAAAGAGTACACGCACAGCGATCGTAGGAAGCGACGAGATAAACACTGAAAGAGCACACCATGGAAACAAAGACGAGAAAGTTGTGGGTGCTCCCTTCCTTGCTTGCCTCCTGCGCATGCTCGGATTTTCATTAAGGGCCACCGGCCACCGTTTGTTTTCACAGCCCAAGCTCCGACAGACTCTCCTGGCTGCGGGTCCACCAAATCTAGGTACTCTGTTCTGTGTAAGCTGCTGCTTGCTTCTGTTAGACCAGCTCTCCTCCGCCTCTAGCTGTTCTTCTCACGCACGTATCGAGTGCAGTCAAGGCATCACATGCCACCACACTACTCTTTGGGGAAACCTTGCACTAACTACCAGCTCACCAATTGGCTGGTCCAACCTTGGATCTACAATTTCAGTTGCCTGAAAACGAGGTTCCGGAACAGGGAGGTGAGAGGAGGAAGGGGGGAGAGTGGTCACACTACTCCAGAAATGGCCACAATACCTAAGCAGAGTAAGTTGGAATAAGGTCTGCACATGAGCCAAAGCTTAGAATTTCATTGCCTTCGTTGGCTCATGTCACTTCTTTAATTAATGTCACTTTCTCTGTTTTAATATCAGAGCGAGTGACAAGAGTGCTTCTGGATGAATTGTGTTTTCTGAGGACTGTATGGCATACTCTCCCGCAGTCTGACAGAGGGACGTGCCAGCTTTGCTTGGCAGTTACTGTGCACCAGCTTTAGTTTTAGTAGTTTAATTTGTGGCAGTTATATGTTTTGAATACGTTGAAGTATTCACAACGGTCTCATGGAATCTGTTCCATAGATAAAGTTTACACAGTGGAAAAGAAAAAGCAGTGGCTATAAGGTGATCAGGAAAAGCATCTCTTGGCCACAGCTGACCTTCCAGCCATTCCTGTCAATTTAAGAGCGTTTAGAGGGATATGATTATAGTGGTCACAAGGAATGGTGCCCTCCCCCCCCCTTTTTTTTTTTTTTGCCCAGTTCCGTAGTTGGTGTGAGACGATCATAAGGAATATGATATTTAGAACTCAATTTTATGCAAAATCCATTATTCAAGAAGTGAAGTTTATATACATGATAGACATGCAATGAAATAAATGTTAGAATAGAAAACTTTGTTACTTATGCATTAAGTTGATTCTAACGTTTTGGTAAACTAAGTTCTTATTGATATAAAATTCAGGACAATTTCTGCATGGAGGATAAAGGACTGAACTTTTCCTTTCGGGTTTGCCGAAGATCTTTCCATTGGAGGGTGAAGTATCCTGAAGGGGTTTTTGTTTGTGGAGCTTTTCCTTCATCTCCTTTATAGGCTTTCGTGAAGCTCCATCAGCTCACGGTGAGAGCTGCCACCAAGGAGTTCTTCCAAACTTTGCCTGCCCTTTCTAAATGTGGGTTCTTTACTGCAGCAGGTTGAAGATCTGGCTTTGATTGCACCTGGCGCTGCTGGAGAACAGAAATATTCATCTCCACTGAATGCATGCTGCTTAAGTGCTGGAGGCACTTGCAGGAGAGTAACTCTCATTGGAAACTTCATTACAATACTTTCTCTTCCCTACATGAAGTAGTAATTCTCATTCACCAAAGATAGAATTTTGCCTGACACAGCCACGGGAGCTCCTGTTTGACTTTCAAAATTAATCAACCTCTAAGCTGGAGTAGAAATGGCATGTCCTTTAACCTTAAGCACAAAAAGCTCTCAACAGACTGCAGTTTTTATATCCCTGGATGAGAGTTTGGGCCCCTAATACTTAAACTTGATGCACATACTGGGTTTCTGGCATGCTTTTGCCCATACCCATCTGCTAGCCTGGCACCGGGCCCATTCAGAAGGTGTGATGCCAGTTTCAATAGGGCATAGGTGCCAATCAAAGATGGGTTTGGAGGGGCAGCATGCAGAACGCAGCAAAAGTCAGCTCTTCTGCCAGAAGATCCTCCTGTTATCATATAATGCCAATGAAGGGCCACATGCTTCATTGCTTGGGATCACATTGCATCTGTAGATGTTTCTGGCCTTCAATGGATGTCTTTCTACAGAATCATTTCCCTCAAGTATTACTTGATTGGAGACGTTAAAGAAAAGTCTACCTGACTGAGGCTCATCCTGTTAAAAGGAACGGTGGAAACCTTCAACAACTGTCTTGAAACACTTCCTGAGTTTTCTGCCTTTTCTCCTAAGATATTCTTCTGTGTGGAATATTGTATAGTATATTCATTCCACGCATTGGAGTTATAAAGGACAAACATTCTGAAGAAGTACTAATTGCAAAAGCAAGTACGTGAGCGGTATAAGATGCATGAACACCTCTGTACCATTACGTGTCAACAGTGGACAAGTTTTCATCATCCAAATAACTATTTTCAAGTGAATCCTCATATTTAGAGCTTCAGAGTTTAATTTTCCTCTCCTTTATTTTATAAACATGGATATTACTGTGTCTTAAAAGAAAGACCATACCTACTATTTATTCCTCGTCTTCCATATCGAAAGGAAAAAGGAAAAAAAACAACCCCAAAACCCTTCAGAAGCAAAGTCTATCCATATTTCATAAGGAGGCCAGAAGCTCTCAAAAGCTGAGAGTTCTTTTATTGTGTGGCAATAGAGGTGAGCTCATTTCGTGAAGAAGAAATTTCCCTATAGCAATAGGTTTCAAATTTTAAAACCTTGACCACTGTAAGCAGTTCCAAGACAGTAACAGGTGCAATGGAAGAAACATAATATATAAATCAATGAAGAATGAGTAGTTTGTAAATCTTCCCTGAAGGCAAAAAAAAAAAAAAAAAATTGACAGTAAAAATGTTGAAAATGAAGAACCGTAACATATGTTAAAAAGATCAGACACTCAACAAAATGAAAAAGACAAGCAAAGCTAAGCTTTAAAAGAACTCTCCCTTTTTATACAAAGAACCCAAACTTCTATAAATACTTAGATTTCTTAAGCTGATAGGTTCGTGAACATTCCTCTTTCTTCAGAACTCAAAATTAATAGCCTATGGACAACAAACACAAAATTAAAATACATCTTCTACAGACTTTTATTTCTGGTGTATAGGTCTAACAAGTGTATTAAATTCACAAAATCCCAACTGATACCTTCCTCTTGTGCATCTCTCTCTCCACACCTTCATTTGGGAACTAATTTATTATGTATACTAGTTTCTAGTACAAGTTTTCCCTATCTCATGTTTATGTCCTTCTTCTAACGCCCACGGCCTCATTTTCAAAATTTTGTAGTTACAGTCACAGGGGCCCTATAATGTTGCACTGTGTCAGATAAGAGTAACTGCTTACCCCAAAGCTTTCACTCTAAGACACTGCCAAAATGGCATTTCATACAGCAATACATAATGAAGCCATATGTGTTCCAATAATGCCACTTTGTTGCCAGCATTATCATTGGCTCTTCTGAACATTATTCTACATACCTCAAAAATTAATCCATTATTGTGGACAAAAAAGTAAAGTAAAAATGACACATGCATTTCTTTTCTATTCCTTCAAAAATACAAGTCTGTTTCCTTATCAATGAGTGAGTTAAGCTTTGATAATTTCTAACAAACCTACTTAGGCTACCCTCTTCCTCATTCCCCCCCAAAAAAAGGTTTCTCCTGTGTTTCTAAAGCAAACTAGAGCTAATCTGAAAGCATGTCCCAAAAAAGGTACAACCATCTCTTAGATGAAATCTGCGCATTTATCCACGGACAAGTGATTCAATCTTAAGGCTTCTCCTGAGTTTAATTTTAGTTATAATAACATGTTCTTCTTTATAAAACATAATGCTTTTGACTTGTCAATAAAGCACAGATAGATTCTACCAGATGATGTCATGATAATCAACTTGTCTCAGCTTTTCTTGTGACTAAGAGTACCTCTGTCAGATTATAGGCTGGAATTAAGGGTGCCATCTGTGATTATGGAAGGGAATAAAGAAGACTGGCTTGTGTAGGCTGTGTATCCCAACCTCAGTCTCCGTCTCTCAGGCAAATAACTGGTGAACATCTGTTCTGTGCCTGATAATTCAAAGATGCTAAATGGTCATCACTATGCCCAACTTCAAAACACTAAAACTTCTATAGACAAACCATGTCTATTTTTACTCAGATAAGCCTACAAAGGAGTTTAGCTTAAATTTATTACATATAACTCTGTTTCTCTGGAGCTTTGGCCTTATTTCCGAAACCCAGTGTCTTCCATATCTGAGGTACATGAAATACAACTTAAATGAGATTTTTCACTAGGTCATCATGCTTATTATCGTAAATTTTAATGGTAAAAACTATTTAGGTCAGTAAGAAAAATGTCATCCTCCAATGACATTCTCTATGTTCTTAGTTTTACCACATTAGCAGCTAAATCTATCATAATCCATGGCACGATAAATAGAAAATCTGTCCAATGGAAGTTTCTGTCATCATCCTAATCCCCTGTGGCACCAGACACTGAACCTGGGAATCAGCTAATCATTAAGGATGGAGTTGGTAAATAAATAAATAAAGAAATAAATAAATTGTGTGTGTGTGTGTGTATGTTTACCAAGTTCCAAAGTCCTTTAAAAACATTACTCCATTTAATCCTCATAATTACTGTTATCTCATGATGCTGAATAGGAACAAAGTCTTGTGACTAGGGAGAAGTCATTCAGTTTCTAAATGGCTCAGTCAGGTCAGAATTCAACCCAGATTTGCCTAACACCCAAACCCAGGCCTTTATTTATGCAATTCTCCCTTAGTGTGCTTGGTTCTGTGTTGTACCCAGCGTTAAAGTAGAATTCAAACTCTCAGTTCTCTCTCCTTCCGTGTATTTTTAGAAACTTTTTCACTTGTTTGATACTAAAATCACAGCAATTTTTCCCATCCCCTAAACCAGTTTTCTTTGTTCCTTTCCCTCCTCCTCTTTTCATACACAAAGAAAAAACCTTGTCTTTGTTCTTGTATTCAGACTTTTCTTTTCCCTCTTATAACTATTTCTATTAATGCTCCAGGCACAGTATTTCTCCAAGTCAAAAGTAAATACCAAACTTCTCTGCTCCTTCCCCTTTACTCTGAGTTGATGATTACTGAAAGGCCTTGGCTATTGATCTCCAAGCTAGAGGACTGCTGTACGCGCACAAGGAGTGAGACACAGTGGCTAGTTTCTTCTCGGCCTCAGGCAACAAATGCTGATGAAGTGTCTGTCGAAACAGTGTATCTGGAAAGAGTATTAGCTGAAAAGAATGTAGCTGGACATAAAGGTGTTATTAAGGAAAACCTGAATTTCTTCATTCATATTCAGGAAATGATGAGAAACGTAGCAAAATGCAAAAATATGATATAATTTGATATGAATTTGCTTAGCTTTTTAATGAGTCAGGACAAACTAAGTTGAACAAAGTGATTCCTGATGGCCTCTCATTAAAGAGCTGATCCTACATTTACAAGTACCACTTTGGATGGAACAATGACAACATTGGGAACACACAGCTTTGCTATATTCTCTGAAGTACAGAGCCCTCTTCCTCAAAATGGCTACACATTTCTTCAAAATCCTTCCTCAGTGGTGTGCACTTGCTAACATTCTCAGGATCAGCTTCTAACATTCAGATAGTAGAGGGTACTGCATAACATCTGAAACCTTAAACATTGCTGTAAAACAAGTATTATTTTGGTAATGAGAAAAACTAAAAAGTATGTGAAATATACTTTGATTGAAAGAAGAAAGACTTTTTCTATTTGAATATAGACAAATCACATGCCTCAGCAAATTTCTTTTTCACAACAGGAACCACACATGTAGTGGATGTATGTATATGTGTATAGACCTATACTCAATTTTTAAAATGCACTTACATTTAAATACATATTAACATATATATTTAAATTTAAAAAAAGGAATAAGATCATTACAATCAATGCTTTTCTGTATTTCTTTGAAATTACTCAAATATTTCAAATATCAAAAAGCTAAAAGTATAACTGATAAGCCATGAGATCCAAGACTATAGCTCAGTGACATCAGAAATTTATTCAACTCTCTCTCTCTGACATTGAGTCAAGACACTATATTAGAGATCTTTGTTAGCTCTTTGCTATATAAGAGAATTTGGTAATTCAAAGTCTCAATCAACATTTCTACAGGGAATCCTACTCTCTGTGGACCCTAAGTATACTCTAATGGTCTTGATCAGTACCATTCAATATGGTAGCCACTTGCTATATGTGGCTCCTGAGCTCCTGAAATGTGACTCAATACATCTTGCATTTTAAAGACTTTAACTAAAAATAGTTTTTGTTTTAATTTGATAACATGTTGGAATAATAACATTCTAGAAATATCGGATTAAATAATATATATCATTGAAGTAAATTTCACCTGTTTCTTTTTTTTTTTTTACTTTAATGGGCTCTTAGAAAATTTTAAATTACATTTCTATTGAACAAAGCTGACTATGTCACTCAACCTAGTACTTAGATTCATACCATTGTTCAAGCAAGTTCAAACCTAAATGAGGAAAATGTTCTTTATTTAACCCATGCTTTATTTATTTATCTATTTTTAATTTAAAGAGAAAGAGAGAACGAGTGGGGAAGAGGGGCAGAGGGAAAAAGAATCTTAAGCAGTCTCCAGGCTCAGTGCAAAGCCCCACCTGGGCTTGATCCCAGAACCCTAGGATCATGACCTGAGCTGAATCAAGAGTCAATGCTCAACCAATTGAGCCACCCAGGTGCCCCTAACGCATGCATTTTTGTTTGTATTGGTCTTATCTTTCCAACTAGATTAGGCACTAAGATGATTAATGAGCAGTTTTTTTTTCTTTTTTTACTGCATTTCATTCACTTGTTCAAAATTATAATCTTAATTCTATCAAAAAAAGAGCTTTATCCATCAAGATCCATGAAACATGTTTGTGAAGGATAGCAAAATATGTGACCCTAAAATACGCCTCTTTGGCAGAAGGATTATTTTGGGCTAAGAGCACCTGAAAAAGACCAAATGCAGGGAGGGGCCTTCTCTGAATTCCCTTTATTTGCATAAGGAGGGGGCCTCCAAAAAAGACTCAATTGTTACAAATTCCCTCCAGGGAAGTTTCATCAACCACAGAAGACTGAGTCTATCACAGGAGATTAGAAATTGACACCAATTTCAGACAAACTTTGTCACAAACTATCATATCTCCCCATCTATTCTCCTAAGAGCTCATTCATCTTTCCTAAAAATCATTTACTCTCCTTTAAGTGGGCTCCATCCCGTCTCCCTTTCTTCTATTAAGACAGTATATAAGTTCTGGGGGCACCTGGGTGGCTCAGTCGGTTTAACATCTGACTTCGGCTCAGGTCATGATCTCACAGTTCGTGGGTTTGAGCCCCACGTTGGGCTCTGTGCTGACAGCTCAGAGCCTGGAGCCTGCTTTGGATTCTGTGTCTCCCTCTCTGTCCCTACCCCACTTGTGAGCGCAGTCTCTCTCAGCTCTCAAAAATAAAAAATAAACATTAAAACAAAAGACAGTATATAAGCTCTCAAATATCACTGCTTTGTGGGGCATTCACTTTTTTTTACTGTGATATCCCCATGTACATCACATAAATTAGCACATTTGTGTACCTTTTCTTCTGTTGTCAGTTTACTTCATAAACTCAGCTCTCGAACCTAGGAGAGTAGAGGGAAAGCCTTTCCTTCCCTACTGTCTGAAATGTTTAATAAGGAATTCAAGACTCCCCAGTGGAGGTCTTTTCAGTTTCTTAAACTCCTATAGAAACAGATGTAATGAGTCAATGCATTTAGAATTTATCCCTGAGGGTAATTTTTCTCAATCACTAATGTTTATCTTATTTTATTCAATAAATCCAGTCATGTAATGGATAGTCCTGATCATTAAACTACAGATTTGAGGTAGCCCTGTATGATCCTTTTAAGTTCAGCATAATTTAGAATTTTTAAATATAGTGTAAAAATATTCTCAACTAGGGTTTCTTATCTGTACCATAGAACACAAAAATAATTTTGGGTGTCTATTTCTTCATTTATCAAATGGTACTCCAATAACAAGGACCACTTATTTAGATGCACAGGAGATAAGTTAATTCATTCCACACAACAGATGCCGTGAGGTATTAAGACCCAATTCTCTAGAGAAGCCTAGTTAAGAAAGGGCCACAGCCCTCTATTATTTAAATATTAATATTAATATTCACAGTGTTTAGATTTATACAGTTGTGGTTTCCGAGCTACAAAAAGCAGTGTTTCCAGGAAAACACACTCTCAAAAAAGAACATTAACATTTGCCTGGTGGACTTTGTAATTATGCTCTGAAAGGACTTCTAAGATAATCAGAAGAACATGGATGGCAAGTACTGGGGTCAGCCATATCTTACACCAGACATTCTAGTAAATGTTAATGAGGCCCATTTACTTAATAAAGTGTACTTAGGAATTCTATTGTATTTCAGAGTTTCAATGTTCAAAATGGCAAGTAATCACAGTTCCAGTCACATATATAAGAATATTTGGTAACTTATAGTGATACTTTACCTAAATATATCAACCCAAATCCTCCAGAGCCAATCATCTTGCCCAGCACCCATTGTTTTCCTTCCATATCACCCAGAACCATGCCTTCTGGAAGTGGAACAGCAAGTTTGTATTTCTCATTTCTTCTTGGAGGCATCACCACTGTTGGCAGAAACATTGAGATAAGTAATTTAAAAAAAAAAAAAAAACAACAAAAAGTCCAGTTAAAATACATTTTTCAAAATACCTTCTATGGAGCACTTTCCCAGGTTCCTAAGAATCAGGATTCTGATGTCAGCTGGACTTGGGAAAGCCTGCTTAGTAATTGGAATTCAAATCGGAATTTCAGATACATTACAATGGTGAAATCTAAGAAGTACTGCTTTTAAAAAACAAGCAAACAAATAAACCTGTTGAACTTCACTTAACATTTCCAAAATTCATTTAGGAGAGTCTGTAATACAGGGCAGAATATACCTTAAGAAAGGAGTTCATAATTCCCAGTGGCAAAGAGAAAATAAATTTCATATACATGCAAATACTCCTTTCATTGAGAATGCTAAGTATGAAAGTCAAGGTCTTGGGTCAATAGGAGAGAATACAGCTTTGGATTAGGAAAACACGGACAATGGCAACACATATCATCACCAAGCACAGCAAGTGGCATCACGGACACAGAGTAGGTACTCAGAAAATATCTGTAAAACAAGCCTAGAATTTTCCTGGATATAGAACTTCTCAGAGCATAAGACCAGGGGCAGTTTCAACACGGTCACGCTACACTTTCAGCTTCTTTGTTTCTCTATAACCTGTCTCTTCCCTATCCTCACCGAAGTGAAAATTGCTCTGCCTTAGAGCGTAATCAATTACATTTGTATACAGGTTTGTGAATTTCACAATGAAAGATTTTTAGTTGGAAGAGAACATTGCATAGGGGGATAAAAAACTCACAGCATATCTGCCAGAAACTAATTTAAATGTGAAGGTAATTGCAATCCTCTAAGTATTTCCAAAAAATTTTTAAAAACTGGTGTTTTGAAATGAAAGTTAAAGTTTTCGTTGTATAATCTTTCCATGTTTTGAATGGGAAAGTTTCTGTTCCTTTTAATAAGGTTTCCCTTCTTCACTTTAACCCAACGCCCTGCTATCTTTTCCTCGGCATCAAGGAAGGTCTCAGCGCCAAGGAACACAGCAGAAACCTTTAAGGATAGTATTCACCTGCCCTCCCTACAGGAACACAAAGGAAGCGGGGAATTTAGACGGCGAACCATGCCTAAAGCAGTTTTGCGGGGGTTCCCCTTGACCGATACTTTATATCTACCGCTGTTCAATACATGTTTGCTGAGTTAAAACCTAAAGTGTTCAAAGAACAACTTTTCAGCAGGGCCTAAGTTCTAAATACGTATAAAGAGGATAAACACAGTTTGGGGGCGGGGGGAGTCCGTGCCATCAGAACCTGAGATCTGAAAGGTGACAGTGAAATACACATCCTGGGCGCGGCTACAGCGAGCAAGTCAGGCCCGTCCCGCCACCATCACCTCCAGCCCCCACAAGGGTGTCCCTCTGCTCTGGGGCTCCTTCCAGGGCTACGATGAAAAGCGCTCAACACGAGTTACTGGGGACACACCGGTGCCCAAAAGGCCTGAACTCGCGCCAGGAATAGGGACGGGGTCGCAGGGACAGCGAGGCCCACCACCCGCCTGCCCAGACCCTGGGCGGCCTCCGCCCGAACAGCCGCGAAGCCAGCCGGCGTCCGGAGACCCCCTTCCCGCCCCCAGGCTCTCTCCGCACAGGCGAAAAGCGGACCCCGACCCCCTCCCGGGTCTCGCTCCTCCGGCCCGCGCTCTGAGCAAAGGCGAGTTGAAGGGAGCGCCGGTTCTCGCTCCAAGTTAGGGGAAAGTGAGCAACCAACCGCGGAAGCAGGGCCAGCCCGGGCCGGGAGGCTCCGGCGCTCGCTCCGACGGCAGCTCTTCCCGCGGCCCGCGGCGCGGCAGGGCAGGCGGAGAGCCAGGCGCGGAGGTCCCGCTCCGCCCGACCCCCCGGACCGCGAGAGACGGAGATCGCTGGCCCAACCCGGGGCTTCTCCCGCCGGCAGGCCGCGCGCGGCGCCTCCCGCCTGCTTCGGGGGCCGGGCGGGGCCGCGGGCCTCCAATCCCGCGGGGAGGCGGGCCCGACCCGACCCGGCCCTCGGAAGGGCCAATGCTAACGCTCCGCGCCCGCGCCGGTCGCGCGGGAAGAGCCCGGCGCCTTCTAGCCGCGGGCGGGACGCAGGCCTGGGGGCCCGCGAAGCCTCCGACGCCCGCAGCCTGCGCTTCCGTGCGCGCGGCCTGCCCTCGCTCGCGAGACGACCAGGGAGGGCGAGCGGCGGGTCTCAACTGGGAAAGGGGACTGTGTTCCTGCCACACCCTGGCCCGCCAGTCTGGAGGATGAGCCCATCAGATCACTGTGGTGCATTTGTGTAGGAGGCATTTTAGGTCTCCGGTACCACGATCTCTGTACCTAGAGCTTCCAAATCAGTCGGCGAGTCTACGGAGCTCTTACCCCATAACTGGTCACACTAGCCACGCCCTCTGGAGCAAGAAGCGTGGTGTGAGTCCGAAGGCCTACGACGGCGCTTCGGTTCCCAGGCATACTGGCTCAAGACCTATTTAGTGCTTGGGTAGACTTTACCGAACTTTCTTTTCTTTTCTTTTTCTTTTTTTTTCTTTCTTGTTCTTGGAACTGGAAATAACCGTAGTTATTTAGAAGGTATGTTAAGGAAAAATTCATCATGACACTTGTTAAAATGATAAAGAGGGGCGCCTGGGTGGCTTAGTCGGTTAAGCATCGGAGTTCATCTCAGGTCATGATCTCACGGTTTGTGGGTTCGAGCCCCGCGTCGGGCTCTGTGCTGACAGCCAGCTCAGAGCCTGGAGGCTGTTTCAGAGTCTGTGTCTCCCTCTCTCTCTGACCCTCCCCTGCTCATGCTGTCTCTATCTCTCTCTCAAAAATAAATAAAATATTTTTTAAAATGATAAAGAAAACTTTATTCCAAACTATTGCAATAGGAGGAAGAGGTGCGTTCATTGTCAAAGTCAACAAAGAAAAGTGGGAATTTATAGTCAAGTGGGGCCGGGCTGGGTAGGGGGTCAGGGGATGGAAAATTATTAAGAGGAAATGTCAGGGATAAAAAGAATATTCCAGATAAACTGAGCTAACAGGATTCTTGCTGAAGGCAAACAGGCCTGGGTAACCAAAACTGACTGGGGGATGGTGAAGGATGAGGAACCCCATTAGACATGGAGTTACACAACTCCATTGTGGTAGATGGGGGATTTGGCCTAAACTGACTTAGCAGAATTCTCACTAAAATTAGACAGTGTAGACAAACATGGAAGCCAAAAGCCATGCCCAGCTGATAAAGAGTTCTAGAGAGCCTGAGTAGAGTTTGGTCAAAGAGAGGATTTTCAGCAGGTTATTAGTTATAAGATTATTATGATAATTAAGTGAGAGAAAAGTATTAAGTTGTTTTCTAACACATATTAATGACTCATAGTGAGCTTCTAATATTTTAGGGTAGACAAAAGCAATGCTCCAAAAGCCATTATTAAACAATAAATCAACATCTTATTTAGGAAATCAGTAATTACTTGGAATACAAACAAAGAAAAACCAAAATCCTTGAATGACTTTGATGGAATAGGTTTTGGGGCTTCCTACATCTGTCACCAAATGAAAGATGGCATGAGAAAACATTTCTTTTTTTTTTTTTAAACTTTTATTATTTCTGAGAGAGAGAGCGAGCGAGCGAGCAGGGGAGGGTCAGAGAGAGATGGAGACACAGAATTGGAAACAGTCTCCAGGCTCTGAGCTGGCAGTCAGCACCGAGCCCAACTTGGGGCTAAAACCGTAGAACCGTGAGATCATGACCTGAGCCGAAGTCCGACGTTTAACCAACTGAGCCACCCAGGCGCCCTAAGAAAAAATTTCTTAAGAAGCACTGAGGGGCGCCTGTGTGGCTTAGTCGGTTAAGCGTCCGACTTTCGCTTACGTCATGATCTCGCGGTTCGCGGGTTCGAGCCACGCATCCGACTCTCTGCTGACTGCCAGCTCAGAGCCTGGAGCCTGTTTCAGTCTGTGACTCCCTCTCTGACCCTCCCCTGCTCACGCTCTCTCTCTCTCTCTCTCTCTCTCTCTCCTAAGAAATAAATAAAACATTAAAAAACAACAACAAAAATAAAAAAGCAAAAACATTAAAAAAAAAAAAAGAAGTACTTGGTACTGTGGATAAAAAGACTTTTTAAAGAAATTCGGTAGTCTATATGTAGAATCATTGCCTCCTTTAAGGTAGTCATTCACTAATCCAACAGTGTCCATTCTTATTTCCATAAGGTATATGCGTAACAGGTGCTCTTGGTTGCCTATCCAAACATCCATATGGGGATTATTTCTCCTAGTCCAAATTTGTTCAGGTTTCTACCCACTTCCCCAGGTTAATTTCTTTGGGAAGATTCAGCACCAGCACCAGCCACAACCAATTACTCCTGAGGGGTGATACAGGGTTTTCTCTATACACAATACTGAGTGTATTTGTGTCTTTGTCTGTTAGGCCACTATAACAAAATACCACACATTGGGTGGCTCATAAGCAACAGAAATTTATTTCTCACAGTTCTGAAGGCTGAGGAGATTAGGACCTAATGACCTCCCAAAGGCTGCATCTCCTAATAGCATCACATTGGGGTTAGGTTTCAACATGTGAATTTTAGGGGGACATAAACATTTAGTCTGTGGTAGCTGGCAAATCCTGTTAGCTCAGCCTTCAAAGAATATCCAGAATCCATCACTTCTCACCACCCCTAATGCCACCATCCTGGTCCAAACTATCATGTCTTTCTTGGATAATTGTGGTACCCTCCTAAATGCTGTCCTATATTCTACCCTTTGACCCCTTCAGAATATTCACAACAAACAACTAAATGATCTATTTAAGAACTTAAATTAGATCATTCTTTGGTAAGAACACTTTACTTTCATTCTAAATCACTGAGGAAAAGCCAATCCTTACTATGGCCTTACTTCAACCTTGGCACTATTGACATTTGGGCCAGATAATTCCTTGCTGAGAGAGGGTCTATCTTCTGTGGATAGTTAGGATATGTGGCACTGTAGGATATTTAGCAGAATCCCTGGTCTCCCTAGCAGTTCCTCCCTACCAAGTTATGATGAACAAAAATATCAACCAAATTGTATAAATGTTGTCAGAACTGCCCCTGGTTGAGAATGACTTGTCTGCAATGATCTACATGTTCTGAACTTCCCCCCATTTCCTACTACATCCTCTAACCACTGTGACATCCTTGGCCTTCTCAGGACCTTTGCACTTTCCCTTTTGCTTGGACCACTCTTCAGTCTGGTTCTGTATGGCCTACTCTATCACTTTATTCAGGTCTTTACTCAAAAGTCAACTCAGGCAGACCTTTTTTAAACTACTCTATCTCAGATTTCAACTTACCTATGGTACTTCATAGCCCCTTTTCCTTTTTTCCTCCTAGTACGTAGTACTGTACAACAACATATTATATGGGTAACTCATTTATTTTGAAAATAAACAAATAGTCTTCCTTCGTAAATTGTATGCTCCATGAAAACAGGCAACATTTTTTACTGTTTGAGTCACTACTATATTCCCAGTCCCTAGAATGCAAATGGAAAACACACTATTTTCTTATTAAATGAATAAATGAATCATGATGTTACCATTCACCTTTCCAGTGATTGGCTTAGACAGTATGTATGTATGAAGTGTAGGTGGAGGCAAAGAAAAGTTCTCTGGGCACTTCTGTACAGAGATGCTCTCTTCTGGATATCATTCTGGATGTGATGCCTAGAATTTCTGCAGTCATCTTGTGCAGATGCAACATGCGGGTAAAGGTATAAATCTAGCACCAGAAATGGCAGAACATTCAACAAATGAGGTTAGAATGCTTATTGATAATATCCAGAAAGAAAGAAAGAAAGAAAGAAAGAAAGAAAGAAAGAAAGAAGGAAAGAAAGAAAAGAAGAAATAAAAGAAACTCAACCCTTAACTCACCCCTCATACAAAACTTGACTTAAAATTGATCATAGACCTAAACTGAAACACAGGACCTAAAACTATAAAACTTTTTGGAAGAAAACCTAAGAGAAATTCCTTATGATCTTGGATTCCATAAATCTTTGTGATCTTTGAGTCTGTGTAATTAGAATGTACCCAAAAAAGCTGAAAGGCTAAAAAAGAACTTGATAAATTAACTTCATCAAAATTTAAAAATTTACTCTTCAAAAAGCCCTATTAAGATACCAAGCTTTTGGTGGGCACCTGAGTGGCTCAGTTGGTTGGGCGCCTGACTTTGGCTGGTCATGATCTCAGGGTTCATGGGTTCGAGCCCCACGTTGGGCTCTGTGCTGACAGCTCAGAGCCACGAGTCTGCTTCGGATTCTGTGTCTCCCTCTCTCTCTGCCCATCCCCCACTTGGACTCTCTCTCTCAAAAATGAATAAATGTTAAAAAATAAAAAAAAAAAAAGATACCAAGTTTTTGGTAGGTATGTAGAGTAAGAAGAACTCTCTTTTTTTGCTGGTAGGAATCCAAAGTGGTCCAGACACTTCAGAAAACAGTTTGTCAGTTTCTTATAATATTAAATGTGTAATTAGCATATGATCCAGCATGCATATTCCTGGTTATTTACCCAAGAAGAAAGTCAACCTGTATCTACACAAAGACTTTTACGTAGATGTTTACAGAACTTCTTAAGCAACAGCCAAAAACTGAAAACAGATCAAATTCCCATCAAGTAGTAAATGGAAATACAGATTGTGGAATATAATATATCTTCTACACATTGGAATATCACTCAGCAATAAAGAGGAACAAACTACTGATATAAGTAACAACCTGGATGGATCTCAAAAGCTTGGTGCGTATAAAGAAAAGAAGATACAAAAGAGTACATATTGTATAATTCCATTGAAATTCCCAGGGATTAGTTCGAAGACTGATTGCAAAGGGGCTAGTGGAACTTTTTGGAATGATAGAAATGTTTAATTTCTTGATTGTAGTAGTGATTACATGAGTATGCATTTGTCAAAGCTCATCTCATTGTACATAAATAAGATTTATGAATTTTATTATATGTAAATTGTGCCTCAATAAAACTGACTTACAAGAAAAGAATGGCTGAGGAGAAAGATGAGAAGAACCTAAATCCTTGAGACCTTCCTTGAATCACTCATTCAACTAACCTTGAAGCCACCATACTTTCCATATTACTCCATGAAGTGTTAAGTGGCCATACTGTTTAAGCCTTGTAGCGTTGGATTTTATGTTTCTTGCAGCCAAAATCTTCCTAACAGATGAAATAGTTTCAAGTGGCAATGAATTTAAAATGTTGATAAATTTGCGGTAAATAAAAATGGGAACAGAAGTGCAGGTAAACCTGTATTGAGAATATGTGAGGTTTTCTTAAGTGTTGGGTTTTAATGCAGAATTTTATGATTCAGAGCATATTGCTGTGTGTATGTTTCAAGATGAAAACTGACAGAATATAGAAATACACATTTTGGAACTAGTGAAAGAGCGTCTTCTGAATGAACATGATGAGAAACAAGAAAGAAAAGAGAATCTAGACATGAAACACAAAGTATGAATCATCAGAAGAAGAAAAAAACAGGGAAAACAAGATTTTCAAACGAGGCTATTTTGATAGATCTTACAGACTATGAGTGATTACACACACACACACACACACACACACACACACACACACAAAGGGCTTTGTTGGCAGTATGCCAACATTGTAGGTATGGCTTGGGTTCTGCTTTTCAAAGAACCAGGTGCTGTGAAATGCTGTTACTGGTTCAAAGAGAAAAGAAAAACCTAGCCATTCAGTGAGCATACTTTACAAGGCCAAGATCATTTCAGATCAATTAAAGTGTTAAAGATGTTGCATAGACAAAACATTTAGAAAAATCCAATCTTTATTATTTAATGTGAGAAGAGGAGATCACTTCACTGGAAACATTTTGCCTGCCAGAGAAGAACTAGTTTTTGTTTTGTAAAAATCGGGAGGCCATTTGCACTCATAAACGCACAATCCCTGGAGAGCTAAGCAGTTGCTGACGTAGAAATTTTGAAAATGATAGTATTGAGATAAATGGAATCTCAAAGCTCTCAGACGTACAATCAGACCAAATATCTATGTCCTTTGTATTCTTTACATATAAGACCATTAACAGGTATGAATTTTTTCTCCCCAAATCATAATTCTTGATTGTCCATATACATGAAAGACAAGGATAAAAAAATTAACTTAAAATGTCATCTGTCAGTATGTCAACAGGCTTCATAAAATCTTGTACAGAGATATTAATTAGCGGAGCTCTCCTGCCAAACAATTGAGAGTAAATATGTATCAAATTATCTCTCAAACAGTTGAATGTGGTAGAATGTAGTCCTACCCTGTCCCTTCATCTAATGCAAGCATCATGAAAGGTTAATTAATCATAAGACTATATTCGCACTTTTACATCCTCTTTCTTTCCAACTGACATGCTTGCAATAATCAAAAACATGAGCTGGAAAAGGAGGAAGGGCAACTGGCTGACTGGTTTTCAAGTAGAAGCTGTGCCTTCAATAAGAATCGAGTTGATGATGTAGTCAACAGAGAGGAGGACAGTTTTCCCACCTGTGATGTAAGCCATGCTCTTAGGTTTGCCTTTCACACACTTGCAGCACCATCGTCTTTCCATTTTTATTTTTAGGCCCTATAGGTTTTGAACTCAGGATGAGATAAAATTATGGAGGATTTTAAATGCTTGATAAGAAGTTTGGGTTTGAAGTTATAAAGTTGTAGCCACAAATCACTTGTGACCATTTACATTTCAATTAATTGAAATTAAACACAATAAAAAACTCAGGACCTTAGTTTCATGAGCCATGTTTCAAGTGCCCAAGGGGTACAGAGAGCAGCTCGTGGCTACCCTACTGGACAGAACAAGTTACAGAATATTTCCATTGTCATTGAAAGTTCTGCCGGGGAGGGGGACAGCTCTTGAATGGCTCAGCTGGTTAAGTATCTGACTTTGGCTCAGGTTATGATCTCAAGGTTAGTGAGTTTTGAGTCTCACATCGGGCTCTATGCTGACAGCTGAGTCTGGAGCCTGCTTCGGATTGTGTATCTCTCTCTCTCTCTCTCTCTCTCTGCCCCTCCCCAATCATGCTCTGACTTTCTCTCTCAAAAATAAATAAACATTAAAAAAAAACTAAAAAAAAAAAAAAAAGAAAGAAAGTTCTACCGAGCATCACTGCTATAGACAATGGAGAATCATTGGCAGGCACCTCAAGCAAGAGGCTAACACTAAATGCTTATTATGTTAGCTGCCTAGGGCATAGAGAGGTGTGTCTGGGAAAGGTCTTTTCCTCAGCCCATACCATATTCTTTTGAATATAGTAATTTTATAATAGTTCATTTTTTACATTGTCTTAGATATTTTCACATATTTCATATATATTTTCACATATATATGTGTATAAATTTTGTATTAATTTTACTGGCATGAGCACAGAAAAGGATGTGGAGGTTATGCCTTATCCTGATACTGAGAACTTTGCATTATCTCAGGATGTGAAATAGAAATGGTAGGAGTAGATTAATATTTTATTTTAGATTTAGGACATGTTTTACCTACTACAACAAAGGAAAATCCATGTATGTTATCTCTATAAGGTGAAATTAATGACATACACACTGCCTTACCAGATTTGTTTTTTAAAAAATTTCTAAGGGAAGATAATTCGGTACCCAGTAGAAGCACTTTACATTTTAAGGGGATATATATTCCCTTTTTCAATTTGAAGGGTCCAAAATAATATAATTATATTGAATATACTCCCTTTTCTTGATGGAAATTGAAATGTAATGTTACTTATACTCTACTTTTTGTTTATGATCTCTATCAGGTGAGAAAAAAATCATAATTGGAACCACTTCAGGAGGCAATTGGAACTCATTAATGATATATCGTGTTGGTCTCAGTTCTGGAAAGACCATGCTTTATTTAGCTGTCTCTGGCACATAGGAGAAAGATTCAAGGATGTTTAAGAGGATATTTATAAGCCACTCCTATGAAGTCATTCTAATGGATAACAGCCATAACTCCTGTTGGAAATTCTTCTTTCCAAGATTATTCTCCAATGATTCAGTTCAAGAGAACAGAACTATTTTTAGGATAGTGTTTTTTATACAGTAATCTCATTTTACACCTGAATGTTATCCATACCTTAGTGTTTCATATTTTCACACATATGTGGCTGGGCTTCATCTGATGCTACTTGAATACACTTATAGAATGGAGGAATTCTAGTACTCTTTTATACTTCATGGAGCTTTCTCTCTTCTCTTCTGTCAAGTTATGGAGAAGAAGCCTACAAAAATACGATTCCCTAGAAGTGAAGTTAGTAATGCTGAATTGATTTGATAGGGGTGATGAACATTCAAATCCCAGTATATTGGAGTGAATCAACAGTGTGAAGTACTCATGACAGTGCTCGTTCATTTCACAAGGGTACTCAATCAACTGTGAAATGCAAAAGTTACTAGCGTCATGAAATCTTCCTCTGAAGCTATCTGGACAATCTATTACAGGATATTTCACGCTATATGGATACTCTTGAGTTTTTAATACACATAATAATTTCCTGGAATGCAGTTCCTACTCATAACAAAAATAAACTGATAAATAGACAGCAGACGAAAGAGTATATGGAGACATAGTTGGGTGAAGAAATTACTGGAAGCTTCTGGGCAAGATAATAACAAGAGTAGACTTTTATCTCTCTGCTCTCAAATTCTGATTGCAATGCCGGATGGAATATTTTTAAATGGGAAAGAGGAAAAACAATTCCACATTAGCACCAGAAAATAAAAATGAATACTGGCCATATGCAAGAAACTTGAAGGCACTTCTGTCAAAAGGTATACAGGTGGAGGGGTGCCTCAGTGGCTCAGTTGGTTAAGTGTCCTACTCTTGATTTTGGCTCAGGTCAAGATATCACAGTTCATGAGATCTGGCCCTGTGTAGGGCTCTGTGCTGACAGTACGGAGCCTGCTTGGGATTCTCTCTCCCCTCTCTCTCTGCCGCTCCCCGATTTGTGCGCTCACATTCTCTCTCAAAAATAAATAAATAGACATTTTTACAAAAAGGTATGTAGGTGGAGTTATATTGAAGGACAGCACGCAGTATCAATGTCAAACATCCTCTTTTAAAGGAGCCATGTACCATAATGCAATAGACAAAACACTGACCAATTAACACCACCATCCTCTGAAACGTGAAGGTATTAGGGTTAAGAGAAATTCATGCATTGCATCATCAGGAGGGGAACCTATCTATCCTGTGTGGACCATAATATTTTGACAAAAGCACTGGTCCTGCAAGGCCTCATGAAGCCGTGAGCTAGCAACATTGCAGCTTGCTCCCCACACCAACAGAGAACCGTGAAACATTTATAATAGTGCTTGGTGTATAACTGGTCAGTAAATATTTTGAATGAATCAATGAAGTTTAAAGAAATTGCAGCAAGCCTGCAACCTGGTGTCGGCATTCCTTTAGCACTGACTTGTGGAGTGAAAACCAAAGATGGGAGGTGGTGTTCATGCTCTAAGAGTAAGACAAATTCACAGAATAAAACAGAGGGTGAAATGAAATGGGCAGAAATCTCCATGGAGAAGCCAGAAACAGCAATGCATATTCATTCACTTACTCAAACATTACTTGAGCTTGGTCTGGAGACAGATTGTACTAAAAGGCAGCGTTGTTGCCTTCTTAAGTCATAGCCAGGTGCCTTGGTAGCTCAGTTGGTTAAGCATCCAACTTCAGCTCAGCTCATAATCTCCTAGCTCATGGGTTCAAGCCTCACTCGAGCTCTGTGCTGACAGCTCAGAGCCTGGAGCCTGCCTTGGATTCTGTGTCCTCCTCTCTCTCTACCCTCCCCTGATTGTGCTCTCACTCTTGCACTCTTGCTCTCTCTCTCGCTTTCTCTCTCTCAAAAATAAATAAACATTAAAAACAATTTTTTAAAGTCATAGCCTTTTGGAGGGAACAAGTATTAAATAATCACTGAGAAAATGTATAGGATTCTGTTAGAAGGTATAACAGGAGGAGCTCATTCCAACTGGCCAGACAGGGTCATGGGAAATCTCTGAGGGAATAACACGTAAAGCGAGACCTGAGTGAGGTGCCTGAGTGGCTCAGTTAGCTAAACATCCGACTCTTCATTCTGTCTCAGGTCATGATTTCATGGTTTGTGAGATCAAGCCCCGCATTGAGTTCTGGGCTGACAGCACAGAGCCTGCTTAGGATTCCTCTCTTACCTCTCTTTCTATCCCTTCCCTGCTTGCACTCTCTAAACAAACCAATAAACAAACTTAAAAATGAGACTTGAGGGGTGAAGGTCGTTAGGAGTCAGAAGTGGGAAGGAAGAACACTTCGTGGGAGAAAAGGATATCTGCGAAGTCCTGACGTAGGAAGGAACTTGGTGTGTTTAAGGCCCCAAAAAGACACCTGTGAGAGACGATAGCAGTGGATGATCCTGGAGATCAAAAAATGCTACAGTTTGTGAGTCTAAAGATTTCTGTCTTTCTCCTAAGCGAAATGAGGAGCTGTTAAGGAATTCAAACAAGGGAATGACATGATCCTGTCTACATTTTAAGATCACAGTAGCTACTGAGTAATTATTCTCTAAATGATCCATAGGGATAAATAGCAAGCAATTATTGAAAGTTATAAGCACTTACCTGTAATCCTCAGAAGTTATTTGGGAAACAACTACATTATCTGCACTCACACGGGATCAGAACTAAAATTACTTTATTTCTATGATAGAGGAAAGAATTTTTCGAGAAACCTTGAGATTTGGGAGGACATCAGAAATACACTATTATATTGTAACTTTTTCTGTTTATCACTAGATCTAGACCGGAAAGATACTAGTAGAAAATCATATCAGGTTAACAGAAACTATATCCATTTCTATTTGTCCATAAAACAAGATGAGGAAAACATAGATAACCCTCTGTAGATGACCAAACTGAGAAAAAGTTCCATACTTAAGGAAAGATTCTATAATTTAGACTTCATTCCATCTTTGAAAAATCAAAACTAACTTCTTTTAAAAATAAAATTATTATAATAAACAGAAAGACATTCTAAATTTTTATAAGTACAATATATAAGTACAATACAAAGAAGAGATTTTTTTACTTATGAAACTAAAAATATGTATTAATTCTCTATTACTGTTTAACAAATTGCCACAAAATTATGATTTCAATAATAAAATGTATTATCTTACCAGGATGGGGGTTAGAAATTCTAAAGTTAAGGTATCAGTATGTTTCTTCTAGAGACTCTAGGGGAGAATCCATTCCCCTGACTTTCTTTCCTAGCTCCTACAGGCTGCCTGCAATTCCTGGTCTTGTGGCCACGTGGTCCATGTACAAAGTCAGCAGTGTAGTAACATATGCCAATATTTCTCTCTGACTCTGACCTTCCTAGTTCCTTTTAGAACAATCCTTTTTTAAAATAATGTTTCAACTTTTTAAAAAAGTTAATTCGAAAGAGAGAGAGAGAAACAGAGAGAGAGAGAGAGAGAACCAGCAGAGAAGGGACAGAGAGAGAGACAGAGGGTCCAAAGTCAGCTCTGTGCAAATAGCAGAAAGCTGATGGGTGACTTGAATTACAATCACAACCTGTAACATCATGATCTGAGCCAAAGTCAGACACTCAACCAACTGAGCCACCCAGGCACCCCTAAAAGGATCTTTTTGATTAAACTGAGCTCTCCCAGATAATCCAGGATGATCTTCCTATCTCAAAATCCTTAACATAATCATATCTGCAAAGTACCTTTTGCCACATAAAGTAACACATTCTTGGTTTAGTTTCCAGAGACTAGAGTGTGGAAATCTTTGGGGGTGGGGGTCTGTATTCTACCACAGAACATTATAGAAAAAAACATTCTCTTATACCAAGAGAGAGAAATAAATAATAGAATACTAAATTATAAACCAAAGATGAAAGTAACCCAATTTGTTATATCTAAAACAGCAAAATTAGTTATGTAGAAGATAAACTTATAACATTCTTTTAAATTTCAAAAAAAATGATAGATAATAAACTTCAATGATGAGGGAAAACATTCAAATATTATGAGAGCAAAAAGCTACTTACTTGCAAAATGAGATCCACTTCAAATATTTTTCTCTGTGACACTAAGTGAAAGAAGGAAAGGAGTGTCAACCACAATAAAATGTGACTTCAGAATGCTTATTTGTCAAGGCAAAAATAGCGATATTTTCAAGTATACAGAAGTCAGAACACACACCAGAAAAACTTTCTAAGTAAAGTAACTAAAAACCTGGGGGATAGGGGGTGGTGTATATTAAAAATGAGGCAAAAGTAAAAGCAGAGTTTCTATCTATTCATAGAATAGAATCCTTATATTTCACCATATCCTATGAAAGGGAATTTCATTTGCTGAATACCTAAAAGGGAAAATTGCTCTGTAGAATTGAGAAATAATGTGGAATTCTTAGAGTTTCTCAGGAAGTAAAGAGAAGGAATCAAGACAAAGGTGGAAGAGAGATCAACCAGAGACATAGTTTGAAAGCGCATGCTGGGTGGGGTAAGAGGTCATTGTTGAGACCTTGGTTGTAGGATAGACAAAGGACTAATCAAGACTGATGTCTACTGTTCCATTCAAAGTTGTTTGGGTTGCTATGATCTTAGCTCTTCTTCAACCTTCCTTCCATTTTTTTTAACATGTATGAATGAGTGTGTAAATTAAAGAGTCCATGTTCCATATCTGAGTAGGTGTGACTCGAATTAGAGATGGCACATGAAAAAACAGCAGCCCAAGTGCCATGAGAATATAACACAAAGTGTTTTTATGGAGAAAGCCTATAGAAATTTTAGGAAAGGGACTTGAGTTCAGTTTTTCTACATCTTGAAAAATTTGGAAGCACAATTATGAAAGACAAGAAAATTGGGCAAGATCTCACGACCTTTGCAAGACATAGTACCACTTGCTTTTGATAAAGTCTACATTTGGTCAATCTAAAAACATTTTCCTCTTGGGGTGCCTGGGTGGCTCAGTCAGTTAAGTGTCCAATTTTGGCTCAGGTCATGATCTTATGGTTCATAAGTTCGAGCCCCACATTGGGCTCTGTGCTGGCAGCTCAGAGCCTGGGGTCTTTTTCAGATTCTGTGTCTGCCTCTCTCTGTGCCCCTCCCCAGCTAGCGCTCTGTCTCTGTCTATCAAAAATGAAGAAAAATGTTTTAAAAAGCCACTTTCCTCTTAAATTTTACAAAAGTTCCTTTTGTAAAAGTCAGTTTCTACTTGAATTGATACAAAGCAAAAAACAGTTCCATCTAAACAATGTAGAGAAAATCAGAGACCTCTGAGAGCTTAAGCCCAATGGTAACTGTGAGGAAAATGGCCTAAGAGAGAAGAACGGTGGACGTGGACCAGATAGGTAAGAGATATTGAAGTGAAAAAAAATTGGAGATGCAAATTCTGGTAGTCACTTCATGCCTGGAGGTTTGCCTTGTATTCTTCTCCTGTATTTGGTTTGTAAAAGGAATAGAAAATAGTTCATCAGTTTCCACAGAGCTCTTCAGGATTTTAAGAAATATTTTGAATAGACTTCTCAGCTGCCTCTTTTGGAATTACTGGATGACTAAACTGCAATTAGATATCTCATCTTCCAGAAGGTCTACGAATATTTTTCAAGAGTGACCAAATTGGTAAGTGTTTTAATATAACTGTCAAGAATTTTAAATACCCAGAAACTATTGTATTGGATTACTCTTTGGAAGAAACAGCTTCCCTTTATAGATCTATATCTGTATATCTCTATATATCTAACTACTAATATAGAGTTGTAGTAAATAGGAACTATGGACAAGACCAGGAAATGATATTATTATCATTGCTTCTAAGTGTCACCTCTTTCTGGGAGCTCTGGTGTACAAAGCACTGCATCAGGATCAATAGAAGTTTCAAGATAAAAAACAATTTCCCCTGTTCTGAATTCTCAAAATAGCTGGTGAGTCTAGGTACAGTATTAAGACATTTCCCATCTAGATTAAAGGCCTTGATTATGGAATTGTTAGAGCTCTATTTAAGAACAGATAGTTACTGTCATTCTTACTAGGCAGTTCTTCATTTGAAAGCCCTGACCAATGTATTTCCCTCTTCCACCAGGTAGACAAATACTGTAGTGTTGGTCACGTTTTGCTAAAGTTTAGCCATACTCAATTCCTCTTCTTATGACTTCTATTTAAAAATATTGTTCATATTCATGGAAATATACACACATTTCTGTTCAGAGCAGAGATGTTTTTCTCTCTTTATCAGTGTAACCATTCTCATTATCCTCTCTTTTGGTCACCCTCGTGTGTTAGATCCTTACACGTCTATAAATCTGATAGAAGGAGCCAGTAGTCTTTTTCTACCTGAAACACTTGTAACAAAGTTCTGTCAATATTTCTGTCTGTATCGGGGTCAACATTTATATACATTGACTCAGATGTACAAAAAGAAATTTTTTATTTATATAGCTGGCTAGCTTTATAATTGACTGTTTTCTTTAACTCTGAAGCCTCCACTGCATTGTTTAAAACACTGCTTCGGATGTATATTCAGTCATTTTAGAGGTTTTACTATCAGCCATAGCTGTTGCTCACCCTTCACAGAAGTCTTCACTCCACTACCTATTTCCATTGCCTTTCCCTGGATGTAATTTGAATACTGTGGGATCTTATTTATGTTCATGGGATTAGATAGAGAGGCATTTATCTTTATATCATATCTTGGATTCTCACTGGCCTCCAATGAAGTTTTTTCTCATCCTGCTGAGTCACTGGACATCTCAGATTGGTGCGCTTAAGTTTTTAGTATGGAAGAATTAAGGTGATAAACCATTAGGAAGGCAAAACGTTAGAAAGGAAAATTCACCCTTAATTTGCACAAAATGGTACAATTATTTAACTGATTAATATTTTGTTTAGAAAAAGGTTATAACTATTTACCCGTAGGCTACATAAAACCCACTAAAATTTGCAGATTCATGTTTTTTCAGCAGTCAACAAAATTTTCCATTTTACCATCAGTCTATAAGAAAAAGTATTAAATAGTCATTTGTTGCATCTAACTCATTACGTTCTAAAAATAAGACAGAGCATTCCTCACTTCTCTAAAATGCTGCATATGCCAGTACCGACAAGCTTTACTCATGACCTCCACCTTGTTTATGGAACCTGCTATTTTTCATGGTTTTATATTCATACGAAGAATATTGTGGATACCTAGCCTTCAGGAGTCATATCCACATTCCTTAGCTAAATATATAGAATTATTTTATGCTATGGAAATTAATTACATAAATTAGATACTAAACCGTCCTTCTCTCCCCCACCCCCCTTTCTCGCTCACACACACACACCACTGGTCTCACTGACAACACCTGCTCTTAGGTAATAGACATTCCAATAATCTCAGCAATTCAAAGATTTTCCATTACTCTTTCAGAAGGGAAAATGGACCAGGCAATTTTCACTTTGCCCATCTCCATGATGTAATGGAACAAGTGAGACAGAGACATTGGAGAAGGGAAGACTTGCAATAGTTGAAGTATTAAAATCCCCCTGTAGAGTCACATTTTATTTCATTTACACATAGTTTTATAGAGCACTATTTAATGCATGAGGAGTAGTCATCTATACTAAAATCACAGGGACCATTACAAGCTGATGAATGCTTTGTACAACTTATAAATTAGATGAAAAGAGACTAGGATATGGGAGTAAAAGTTAGATAGAGGAGGCACAACTTACAAAGGCTAATGCCGGAGCCAGTGATCTACAAAGCTCAGGTGAAAGGTTTTTGAGCGTCCCTGAGCAGAAGCTTACCTTTTCTATAAAAGCCACCCAATTGGCATCCTTTCTTTGGTAAAACACCTTGAACTGAACTTGAAAAACATCAGGAAAAAAAAAAAACAAAACAATACAAAATAGAAGGACATCTTTAATCCAGCCAGAGGATTCATTCTATCCTTGAAAAAAGTTCATGTCCCAGTTCTTGGCTGTCCATCAGGTCTAAGTTAGCAGTAAGAGAAACCATGACTTAGAGGGAAGCAGAATTCACAGAATAGCCCTGAGCAATGGACACAAAGGTAAATACAAGACGTTTAGGTTAGAAATGATTGAAATATAGTAAGTATTTAATTTAAAAAATTAGACTATGATTTTCTCCTTTTGTCTGGTTCTTTAGGCTTTTTCTAAAATTGGCCTTCAAATTCTTGGTTTATTCAAATGAAAGAAGGAAACCCTAGTGTTAGCAATATAATGGCCTACCATATATTGAGCTATTGATTTGGTCTAAATACAGTGAAGGTATTAACTAATTAATAGTTAAAATAGGAGGGGCACCAGGGTGGTTCGGTCAGTTAAGCGTCTGACTTTGGCTCATGTCGTGATCTCATGGCTCATGAGTTTGCGTCCCACCTCAGGCTCTGTGCTGACAGCTCAGACAGAGCCTGGAGCCTGCTTCAGATTCTGTGTCTCCCTCTCTCTCAGCCCCTCCTCCACCCATGATCTGTCTGTCTGTCTCTCTCTTTCTCTCAAAAATAATAAATAGTTAAAAAAGGAAATGATATATGTATCTTATTGTCCTTTTTTACAGTGGATGAACTGAGACTCTGAGCTGTTCAGTTGCTTGCCTAAGCTTACACAGTTTGGAAGAAGCAGTCACAAAATTTGAATACAGAAGTCTAGCTGCAGAGCTCATGCTCTCAACCATTCTGCTGTAGTACATACAATGTTCAGTGTAACATGGGATTAAGGTCAAGGATGACTTAACTAAAGAGTGGCCATATGAGGTACCTTTTGCCCAGAAGCAAGCCCTAACTATGCAAGGACAGTCACCCACATTTGCATTTGGTTTCTAGTAAAAGCTTTTCCTTTTATATTTGAATCTTTAGATAACCCTTAGCTCCAAAAATTATTGATCTGTTTCAGTATGGTCCTTTTCAATACTGATCCTTTTCAGTTTCTGTCTCATTAACCAACTAATAAATTCAGCATCCTCACCATGCATTATTACTTGAATACTGTGTGAGACCTTAAGAGCTTAGTATTTTCTGAGTTAGGTCTTTTTTAAAGCATCAACATGTTGAAATCAAGTGTCTTTAGGGTATTTGGCTGATACCAGAGGTAAGAAATTTGCTTCAATGGGATCTATGGATAGATTGGCTAGGAATAAACTTGGATGGGCCCAAGTTTAGAAGGCCAAACAATTCAAAAATAAAATATCAAGAAAACCCTGATTCCCTTTCCACCAAAAAAAAAACTTAACAGTGTTGAAGCCACCAGGAGTGCCTTCCCATTTGACTCATTGTTGAACATTATATCCACAGAATTTAGACTCCCGCTCCAACTGAGATTATACTCCATATCAAGTGCTTTAACTTAATTCTTCTAACAGAATGACAACACACACACACACACACACACACACACACACACACACTACTATTAATTCCTGATGTACCCTAAACCTGTTATTTCAAACTTTAAATTGGAAAATATCTGCCCTGAACCCTTAAGCTATTCCTAAGTGTGAGTAGGTCTTGACAAACCTGAGACCCATTGACAGAGACAGTAATTCCAGCCTAAAATGGAAAATTCCAGTTTACTTCAGAAGCTATTCTTTTGTCTCCCCATCTCTAGACTTTTCCTGAAAGATGAAAATATTTCTTACCAGATAAGTTATCTTTTCATCATTAGTATTCAATTGTGAGATTATTGACTTCTTTCCTTTTTCTAGTAAATCTCCATATTTCAACAGTTTGGTTGTTTATACCAAACTGTGCATGATTCTCTCTTCCAAAGCTACTATACTGATTTTGTAATGGTGTTCAGGTATTCCCCAGTTGACTCACCCTGGCAACCTGTGTATTTTAGAGTTCTAGAAACAAAAAGGTTTTACTTCCAATGTTTATTTTTGGCCATTAGGTAAGAAGCCAGAAAAATAGAAGGAAGTGGCACACTTGGGGATTTCATCTGTTTCACTTTCTTATTGATTGTTTTAATTGCAGACATTTTAATTTTAATTTGTGGTTGTTAACTTCTAGGTGCCTGTGCAGGGGTAGGCTTTAAAAATACATTTACTATTTTGCTTTTTTAAAAAAAATTTTAAATATTTTATTTGTTTTTAAGAGAGAGACAGAGTGCGAGCAGGGAAGGGGCAGAGAGAGAGGGAGACATAGAATCCAAAGCAGGCTCCAGGCTCTGAGCTGTCAGCACAAAGCCTGAGGCTGGGCTCAAACTCAGGAACCACAAGATCATGACCTGAGCCAAAGTCAGACTCTCAACCAACAGAGCCACTGAGCTGCCCCACTATTTTGCTCTTTAAAAATAACCTTTCAGAACCAAAAGCGGGGACTTGAAAAGATATTTGTACATGCTCATAGCAGCATTATTCACAATAGCTACAAGGAGGGATCAACTCAAGTGCCCATTGACAGATAAATGGATAAACAAAATATTATTTAGACTGAAAAAGGACAGACATTTTGATACATGCTGTAACATGGAGGAATCTTGTTATCAACTTTATATTAATAAGCTGATCGCAAAAGGACAAATACAGTAGGATTCCACTTATATGAGGTACCTTGAGGAGTCAAACTCATGGAGACAGAAAGTAGAATGGCAGCTGCCAGGGGCTGGAGAGGAGGAAATGGGGAGTTACTGTGTGACCCATATAGACTTTCAGTTTTGCCAGATGAAAAAATTCCAGAGATGGATGGCCGTGATGGGTGCAAAACAATGTGAATGCAGTTAATGCCACAAAACTGTATGCTTTAAAATGGTTAAAATGCTAACTATGATGTATATTTACCAGAAATAAAAGTAACTTTAAGTTATGTTTAACAAAAATCTCTTTCTATGTCCTCCACCTCTGGTATGTGAACTTCTGACTTGTATTTGCTTTTTGATACCAACCCAGAATTTTTCACAGACAATATAATTTTTATATTTGCTCTTTTCTCACTCCTTTCCCCCCTTTTAATTGTTGCTTAAAATACTACAAAGGATTTACATTGGAGACATAGTGTGGAAACATCAATATTGAGGCATTAAAATTTTCTCGCTTTCAGCACTGAACAATCCATTCATGATTGTCAAGCACTGCAACATTCGAGGCTTGCTGGTTTCTCAGACTGTTCCTGACATTTTCTCAGAACTTTTCAAGTAATTACTTTTTGGGTATCAGGGGACTTAGAACAACCAAAGAGCATGTTGCTCATCTCTGTCACTGTCTGGGTGCACTGACACTCATTCTAAAGGCACTGACACTATTTCGTGAGCCTGGCCTCATGATTGAGATCACATAATTGCAATAATTAGGAAACTCACCTCAGGATATTATCAAAATGACCCACCCAAACCTAAGTCCATATGGTTTGAAATAGCTAATGAGTCAGTTAATGTGCTATGTCCAAGAGTAATGGGTACTCAATATGGAGAGCATGAAGGTATAATTTACCAACTTTCTGACTGATTAAGATTTTCAAGTGAACATTTTGCAACTTAAAGAGGGTCCAAAGTATTAACAGCTTTATGGTAGATACAAAAGGAAGAAGCAGTTTAAAAGTCAGGGGCATTGGATTTTGAGCAATTTCTTCCAACCAGATACATCAGGATAAAAAGCGTGATGCTGTAGAAAGTCAGATGAAGATATGGGTTCCAGTGGCTATTTGTTATAGTGTGCAGGAGTTAGGTGTGGGAGATGCTACTGCATGAGTCTTGGGCATAAGGAAAAGTAAAGAAAATGTTAAAGCTATAACTCACTGATTGTTGGGTGGGATGAAGAGAGGAAATGCAATTACAAGAAAAAAGAAGAAGCTTGAATCAGTATTAGCAGATGTCTATATGGAAGAGATTCACTGGTAATTGATAGATATGTTTTTCACTTTATAAGTTAGTACAAACTGAAACAAAATTGTCATAATATCTCTAACCTGTTGACTGTGGTATCTTACAGAAAATTAATCTCCCAAGCATATTTATAAGGTCGAATTAAGAACAATTCTACAGTAACATATTAGCTATTTCTCTGAATACAGATGAATACAGACAAACACAGACAAACATCTGTATTAATTTTTTCTCTTGAATGTGAAAGAATTTAAATCCAGGGGATTTTTAAAGAAAATGTTCTTAAGTTGGAGTCCATACAACACTGAATTCCTGGATAGACTTTAGAAATGGTTTGTGAACCTGGAAAAAAGGGAAGATATCACATCTTTATTTTCACCATTCTTAACTGGAATTGGTATTTTCTGCTGTTGCATAACAACTCATGTAGTATTTGCATTACCTATGATTTTTCCACCCCCCAAAATGGAGAGGTTTTCATGTCATTATAGAGTTTTATAGATACCTTAAAGTACCATTTATGTTCATTATTATTAGAAAAGTCTGGCCCACTACTGGTCTAGTTTTTAAAACTATTTTGATAACTAATTTTAATAGATTTTATTTCCTTTATGATCCTATGTATTTTGTTTTCTTTGTTAAGAAAAAAAGAAAAATGTATGCAGAATAGATCCAAAGCCTCTCTTAGACTGTCGAAGATTCCATGAATGGCACAGAGAAGTTTAAGAACCTCTGCTATACAGTGGCTTTAGTAAGGGCTAAGTGGTTTATACTAGACTAAGGACTCTTAACTCTCAGTATCCGAATTGCTTCCAAGATTTTACTTTATTTACTAATTTTAAAAACTTAAAAGATAATTCATGCACATTGAAAAAATGTTCAGTTACACAAAAAGTTCTATAATAAAAAGTGATCTTTCTCTTACCCTCAACTCTACTCCCCAGAAGCAACTGCTATTTCTTATGGGCCTTTCTAGAGACATCTTTCATACTAAGCATATAATATATACAATCTACTTATAATATATTGTACATACATATATATATATATTTACATAGAATACTTATATACATATAATGTGTATATATATATATACAATACATATATATGTATTGTATTTACCTATACTTAGACATTTATTTTTCTGCTTTTTACATATAGTAGCGTACTTTACACATAATATGTACCTCAGTTTTGTCACTCAAGTGTATATTCTGGCAATTGTTCCATATCAGTATAAATTAAAAAGTACTTTTTTAATTTTTAATGGTTAGAGAGCATTTAATGTTATGAAAATATCAGACTTTATTGGCCAGGTCTCTGTGATTGCCACTCAATTGGCATCCAGCCTTTTACGATTTCAAACAATGTCCCTAAGGAATGTTTTAATATGGACTTCACAGATATTTTCTGTCTTTTGTTTTGTGTGTATATTTGTATTTTCCTTTCAGAAGTTTGAATTGTTTGAAAAGTGGCAAGTGCATGGTTTTTCCAGTTCTTCTAGTTGTTCTGTAACTATAGTTTTGTACGATGTAGTCAGTTCTCTATTTCTTGAAATAATATCTATTTATTCTTTTTTTTAAAGTTTTATTTATTAAAGTAATCTTAATATCCCACATAGGGTTTGAACTCACAATCCTGAGACCAAGAGTCTATCGCTCCTCTGACTGAGCCAGCCAAGCGCCCCTCTATTTAAGCAGTCAGGGAATTAGTAGACTTCTGAGGAGTAGTTAGATGCTCTGGTCCTCCTCAGAAATGCATCTTCATGAACAAATTCTCATAGGTTATGCCCCTGTGCTGTCAAGATTGAGAAGCATCTGTTTAAAGGGAGAGTCTGCACTAGAACTACTGAGCAGGAAGCCTGAATGACTCCCAAATAACTGGAATGATACTTCTTTTTCTGTGCATTTGAAAATCGAAACAGACTAAATTACACACCCTATGCCATTTAGGTCAAAGCTTTCTATTCCCATCACACACCCCAATTTCCTGGATAATTGTCTCATTTCTCTATGTCACATTAGCTATGAAAACCTAGTATGAATATGAGTCATGGCTAAGTTTTAACTAATGTCAACATTACATAAGGTTGACATTTGCAAGATTGCCACTAAATTCTTAATAAAACAAACTCAGAGATACTTATGATTTAGTCTTAAAGCATGTACTTTAAGTACTAATTGTTACTGATATTCTTAGTATTGCTGGCTTTGTGAAGTAGCATTAACATTTTTTCCTCATTGCTCTAATGTCTCACATGTTCATGTTATTTAGTAATTAATTCCACACATTTTATTTTATTTATTTGGGGGAGGGGCAGAGGAAAAGAGAGAGAGAGAATCCTAAGCAGGCTTCATGCTCAGCATGGAGCCCGACTCAGGGCTCAATCCCATGACTCTGGGATCATGACCTGAGCTGAAATCAAATGAGATGCTCAACCAACTGAGCCATCAAGGTGCGCCTCCACACAGATTTTTGAGGGCTGATATTGTGCCTGGCGTTATAGATACCAATTTCTGAAAGACAGTTTTTGCCTGCTGATCTTTTAGTTTATTCATCTGGTAGAAAAGGCATTTAAAGATGCATTTCCAATACTGTGTGAAAAGCACTGTAAAGCAATGAGCTGAACCATATATAATGATTTTAAAGTTCCTTTTTTAAAACTATATTTTCTAAAATTCAAGTGACATTATCTTCTACATATTTGCTATCTCTATCTGTTATGATGAAGCACATAGTATGGATATTTTCATATAATTATCAAGTGGAAGCTTAAAAAATTCATGTGATCCAGCTTACATATTTAACAGAAATTCAACAACAAATCCAAGAGAGTGACTTTACTATGATTAATAAAAATTAAGGTAACTGGCTTCTCTTTCAAGGAGATGTATTACATATTTAATCACATGCTTCAAATCTGGGTTCATTATCTACTAATAGCAGTGCTTTGAGAAAGCAAGGATCTCCATTAAAAAGGAAAAAGAGGAACTTGGCATTTCAGGATACTATATGTGATTACGTATATTAAACTCTTTCCCTTACGTTTCAGGGAATTGATCAAAGCAATGTAAATAGTGGGAGAAATGAAAAAAGAATATTGAGAATATAACAAGAAAAAAGGCCATTAAGAGGCCCTAACTTAGAGGACTGTCTTTACATCTAGTGCACATGGGATCAGATTGAGGGCTATAATACCTAGTCTGTGATTAGGCACTGATGACAAAAACAAACAAACAAACAAACAAACAAAAAACACACCTCTGTAATAAGAAAAGAGGATTGCCCGATACCTTCTCTTCATAATCCAGTTTCAGACTACAAGCTGGGAATTGAGTCCTGTGGGCGTAGTCAGAGGAAGGCAAATAGCGGGGCACCAAATGGCTGAGGGGACAATCTGAGAACAGGCCACCAGTGAGAATTGGCATGTGTGGAGAAGGTAGGGATGGGTGCTCAGCTAACACCAGTTTATTTAACAACGATGGAAAAGAAAACCTCTTATCAAGCAGAGAATTTTCTTTTCTTTTCTTTTAATGTTGATTTACTTTTGAGGGACAGAGAGAGACATAACATGAACAGGGAGGGGCAGATAGGGATGAATACAACAGAATCTGAATGAAGCAGGCTAGGCTCTGAGCTGTCAGCACAGATGCAGGGCTCGAACCCTCAAACTGTGAGATCATGACCTGAGCCAAAGTCAGATGCATAACCGACTGATCCACCCAGGTACCCCAAGCAGAGAATTTTCTAGCATGGACTACTTCCCTAGAAGCTCTTGCACTTCTCACCACAGCCACTCAGGATTCCCAGATCTAGCAAAATAAACCTACAGAAAATGAAAATATTTCCTTGTCCCTCTTGACTGGATTTAAAAGTTAGCAACGAAACCCACATATTTGCTGGCTGATTCCTTATCAATTTCTCCAACTGAACATAGTATCTTACTCTGTAAATTTAAACAAACAGAAAAATCATTAGGTGAATGGAAACATTTTGCAGTTGTGGGGAAAAAAACCATCATGAGGACGTACAGCTAATATCCTCTGATGGGAAATAAAAGTCATTCCAAGAAACAGGAGCAAATTTTCAAAACTCTCTAGTTCATATTCCCCATTAGTGACAAGAAAATACGGCATTTATACAAATGCAACAATTTAGAACTTTTAAAAAGATTGCATTTTTAGATACAAAGCTTTATTTCAAAATTAAAACACAATGGACAATCTGTAAATTAGAAGTTCTACAAAATTACGATGATTAAAACACTATCAACAATAATCGATGTTTGTTGAACGCTTATGTTCCAGAGTTTTTATCATTCACATGCAATAACATATTTTATCCTTACAATGCTACAAGGTTAATACCACTATGCTTTCCATTTTAGAGATGCGGAGACTGAGAAGCACAGACAGTTAAAACAACTTGCCCAAAGATCAAAGATTTGTAAGCAGTAGAGTTAGACAATGTAACTCAAGAGCTCAAAAATTAATACTAGAAAAAAGCAAAGGAAATATAAAGGACCCACAATCAAAGAAAAGCTTAGAATAGGATTTGAGTGAGGTATTTAAATGGTGCAAGAAAAGACATTGTATCAGTTGAAATTAACCTTGACTGCATAGTATTGATAATTAAAATACTGTTGTCTAATGCACATTGTATAGATTCGATGGTTTATCTCCTTTTAAAAAGTTTTTTTCTAAGTTTACTTATTTATTTTGGAAGAAAGAAAGTGAACAGAGGAGGGACAGAGAGAATTCCAAACAGGCTCTGTGGTGTCAGCACCAAGACTGCTGCAGGGTTCAAACTCATAAATGGTGAGATCATAACCTGAGCAGAAACCAAGAGTCAGGTACTTAGCTGACTGAACCACCCAGATGCCCCTGGATGGTTTATCTCTTTAAGAAGACAGAACAGGATACTAGGTAGAGTAAATTACAACATACTATGTTCTCAAGTTTATGCGCCAATTTATGGTATATGTATCAATTTAAAAACTGAAAAAATGAACCAATTATCTGTGCTAAGAAGAGCTGATATTAAATCCCTGCTGGAAAATAGAAAAACTCGTATATCAGTATTGTCTAGTGATATTTCTATTATATTCTGAAAGTATTATTAAGGATTAACCTATAGCATATGTAAAAATAGAGTAGAATGAGAAAATATTACAGTCTAATATAAAGACGTGAAAGATTTAATCAGTTTGTGCCATACCTGTCTCTTTTTACAAAACTTTTCACAACTTTTACTTATTTTAAAAATATAAGAAGAGAATTATATATTCAACATCTTTAGGTAATTAGGTAATTAAAAAAATTAAATTCTTTGCTTTACCACTGAAAGATCTTTTTGATTATAAATTATTTTCATATTTCACCATTAAAATATATTGGCATTTAAAGAACAGAGATGTCAGTAGTTTTTGTTTTAGTTTTTCTTTGCTTCGTGATTTTTTTGATTTAATTTTATTCATCTAAAACTGGAATTGAAATGACTTATTTAAAAAATAGAAAATAGGGGCGTCAGGGTGCCTCAGTTGGTTAGGCATCCAACTGGATTTTGGCTCAGATCATGATCTCAGAGTTTCATGAGTTCAAGCCCCATGTTGAGCTCTGTACTGACTCTGCAGAGTCTGCTTGGGATTCTCTCTCTCTTTCTCTCTGCCCCTCCCCTGCTTTCTCTCTAAACAAACAAACAAACAAATTTTAAAAAATAAAATAAATAAAAAATAGAATATGTCTAATACTAAAATTTTTCACTTTTTTGTAAGATTATTCTTCTCTATAAACTGATTTTCTCTTAGTTATAATTTATAAGACATCACCTAGCTTGAATTTTCATATACCAGAATGTTTAACAAAGTTTTTGCAAATTTAAAACACACTGGAAGATGAGTGTGTGTGTGCGTGTGTGTGTGTGTGTGTGTGTGTGTGTGTGTGTGTTTTAAATTATAAATACCTGGCTACATAACAGTAGTTAAAATCTTTACTATTACATAGATATAATATGCAAGATGCCCTTATCTAGTAAATATGATTTACCCAGGCTTGAATAGTAAAAAATATACTTGGTTTTTGTCTATGGCTCCTGGCACAGAGACCCCCCCAAACCTTGAGAATCTCCTGAGTGACAGGAATTTTTGACCCTTTCTACCATGAGTTTATACTAATGGGGTGACTCAAGGTAGCTCCTTAGATAGTTTCAAGGGAGAGACTAATTATATATGTTAGAAGGTTGTTTTTTCAATTTCCTCCCCCAACCTCTGGAGAGGGGAAGGTGGATGGAAAGAAGAGTTCATTCACTGGGGCACCAGGGTGGCTCACTCAGTTGAGTCTCCAACTTCCGCTCAGGTTGTGATCTTATGGTTTGTGGGTTTGACCACCCAGGCGCCCCGAGTTTGAGCCCTCTATCAGGGCCTCTGCTGTCAGTGCAGACCCCACTTTGGATCCTGTCTTCCTCTCTCTTTGCTCCTTCCCTGCTCATGCTCTCTCAAAAATAAATAAGCATTAAAAAAAAAATAGACAAGTTCATTCACTAACGATCTGATCTATGATTTAATCTAGCATGTCTAAGGAATAAAACTGTTACAGCAAATACTCTTCCTGGGCACCAAGTATTTACTCTAACATTTGGTGCATTGGTCAGGAAAGTCAATACCTTCACTGGCCCCTTGAGCCACCGTTGTTGGAGGCCAGTGGAGAGGCCACTCTTTGCAGGCCCCTGTGACAGAAAAGAAGGCCTGCAGCCAGTGATTCCACTAGACCCCAACCCTGGCTAAGCCTGGCAATAGCTGGCCCCTGCTGCACTCGGAGGGACTCCAAGGGGAATCAGAAAATTCTGCCAGGATGGGACACTGGATTGCAGAAGTGTCCCCGGGGACCTAGGACTGAGTTCAGGCCTGCTCTAGAGGTGGAAGGGAAGCTTGATCACCTCCCCAGGGACACAGTTGCTACATAGGACAGAGAAGTCCTGGGTAGAAGTCTGCAATGTGTCTGAATGTGTGCATGTGTGAATGCTGGTGCTCCACGGTCTCAGCTATGGAGACTGAGGGGGTCCTACCCTGCGATTCTGTGATGAACTCATAGGGCTCAAGGCAGAATCAGATTCACAGAGGCCTGATCCGAGTCAGGGGTTTATACTGACCTGTCAATGCTAAGAGGTGTTTAAATCCCTGGGAGGGGAGAGGCCAGGAGAATAAAGTAACCCTTCCCCGTGTTTGCCCTGCAATGCCCTACACTGGAAGGGATCTATCTAGGATACCAGAATGGGGGGATATTCCTCAAAACCAACTGTTTTGGAACGTATGATTAAGAATTTTAAAAAGGGATTTTAGGTGTCTTTGGGGTCAAATTGACCCCAGCAAGTTATGCATCCTCTGTGAATTAGAATGACCCACGTTTTGTGTAGGCTGACTCCGTGAGGGCACCCTAGATGTCCCCACAGCTATTAAAGTAGTTAGTGGAGACCCTGGCCACCCAGATCAAGTCCCATACATTGATCAATGGCTGGAAATAGCCCTAATCAAACCTCCTTGGGTCCACTTCTGCGTTAATAGTAAGGGAGAAGGTAGGGTCTTAGTGGCATGGCCAAGAAGAAGTCTTCACAGCAGAAAAAACTGTACCCCATCCTCCAAGAAAATTCAGAAGTCCCTCCATTTGCTTCATCATATGCCCCTCGGGCCGCATTACTCAAGGGAGGGGAACTTCACCTGCCTGATAGTCCACCTCCATTGGTCTCACCTCTGCCAGCAGCCAGCTCACCCCAACCAGGGACACTCTAACCAGTAAGGAGATGCCTTAGGTCCACAGCTCAAGATCCAAGGCCCCCAGTGGCAATGCAGATGCCACTGCAGAGACTGGGGTCCCCAGAGAATAGGCCCCGATAGGACCCTACAAGAGGGGGGATCAATTTTCTACTACTAACCTTCTCCACTACTGACCTCCTCAACTGGAAACACCACACACCACCCTACTCTGAGAAGGCACAGGCGATGATAGATCTCCTAGAATTCATAATCCAGACTCACCGCTCTGCCTGGGTCAACTGCAGCTTCTTACCCTTTTCAACATGGAAGAGAGCCGACAAATTGTCACCAGAGACAGAAAACGGCTCCCGACTCAGGCACCAGATGGGAATCTAGACGTTGAGGTTTGGATACAGGAAGCTATTCCTGAAGAGGAGCCCTGCTGGGACCCCAACCCAGAGGTGAGAAGGGCCAGATTAGAAAGATATCGACTCACTTTCCTCCAGGGGGTAAATGCAGGGGCAAAAAAGCCCACCAACATGGCAAAGATATCTGAGATCCTACAAAAGCCAGAAAGCCTGGCTGATTTCTATGGAAGATTATGTGAAGACTTCATTTTTTTCCCCAATGTTTTATTTATTTGAGAGAGAGAGACAGCATGAGCAGGAGAGGGTCAGAGAAAGAGGGAGACACAGAATCCGAAACAGGCTCCAGGCTCTGAGCTGGCTGTCACCACAGAGCCTGATGTGGGGCTCAAACCCATGAACCATGAGATAATGACCTGAGCTAAAGTCGGACGCTTAACCCACCGAGCCACCCAGGCGCCCCTATGTGAAGCCTTCAGAGTTTATACTCCATTCGACCCAGAAGTTCCTGAAAATCAGTGCATGGTCAACGCTACCTTTGTGGGACAGGCCCAAAGTGACAGTAGACAGAAGCTCCAAAAATTGGAAGGATTCACTGGAAAAAAACGCTACTGAATTATTGGAAATCACCAACAAGACTTTTGTCAACCAGGATCAAGCTGTCAGAAAGGAGGCAGACAGAAAATGAAACAGAAGGCAGCTCTCCTGGCCACAGCCTTTGGGCGACCACCCCTTCTGGAAGGGCCCCCATGGAAACCATGAGGGATGCAAGAACAAAAAGATGGGTGCCACTGGGATGGGATCAATGTGCCTACTGCAACAAATTTGGACACTGGAAAAATGAATATTTCAACCGCCAAAAAGTGAAAACCAAAAACCTCTGCTCTACCAAGCCCCTACCAACCAGAACTACCTGAGGCTGACCAGATTGAACAGGCAGGAGCAGACTCTGATTACGAAAGGCTGAGCTCTATCCAACTAGCCCTCCATGAGCCTGTGGTCAAAATTAAGGTGGAAGGCCAAACAATAGGCTTCATGATCAACACTGGGGCCGAACACTCTGTGGTGCCACACAAGGTGGCCCCTCTGTCAGGTTGAGAAGTCATCATCATAGGAGCCACAGGGGTGCAAACCTGAAGGCCATTTTGGGGTACCCAACAGTGCTGGCTGGGTGGGGGCTCACCAAGCAGTTCATGAATTCCTGTATGTAACTGACTCCCCAGTCTCCCTGTTAGGTAGAGACCTCCTAGCCAAATAGGGTGCAGAAATAACCTTCTCCACAGATGAACACATGCAACTGCACCTTAACAAAAAGGCCCAACTCATGATTTTGTCCCTGACGATTCCACAGGAAGAGGAACGGAGATTATATACTTCCCCTCCTGGTGAGCCAACTGTGGACCCCGAGCTAGAAGCTGAATTCTCTTCACTTTGAACAGAAGGAAACCCCCCTGGTTTGGCACCCTCCCCCCCAATATTAATTGACCTAAAGCCTGGATCGCAACCTGTCAAAATATGCCAATATATGGTCCCATGGGAGGCACACCTGGGGATCCAACACACTTGGACAGGCTACTCAAATGGGGACTTCTAAATAATGCCAGTCCCCATGGAACACCCCTGCTGCCCATGAAAAAGCCTGGGACAAATGATTACTGCCCCCTGCAGGACCTAAGAGCCATTAATGAAGCAGTCATCACACTGCATTCAGCATCACCTAACCCATACACTCTACTAGGACTCGTACCCTTAGAAGCAGGATGGTTCACATGCCTAGATTTAAAAGACACCTTATTCTGTCTCCAGCTAGGCCCTAATTAGCCAACTCCTATTTGTTTTTGAATGGGAAAACCCTACCACAAGGCAAACGAACAGTTCACTTGGACCAGACTGCTACAAGGATTAAAAAATTCACCAACCTTATTCAGTGGGGCACACTGGCATCTGATTTAGTCGGGTTTCTGGGACAGAACCTAGGATGTGTCTTCCTTCAGTATGTGGATGAGCTTCTGCTAGCCAGTCCCACATGGACCCAGTGCTGGGAGGGAACCAGGAGCCTCCTCAGGGTACTAGTAGAGACAGGACACCCAGTGTCAAAGAAAAGGGAACAGATTTACCAACAGGAAGTTAAATATTTGGGCTTCAAAATTACCCCAGGCAAACAGATGCTGGGAGCTGAAAAGAAACAGGCAGTCTGTGCTGTTCTGGTTCCCACGAACTGCCGGCAGGTCTGAGAGTTCCTGGGAGCAGCAGGATTCTGTCATGTATGGATTCTAAGGTTCTCAGAGTTGGACAGATCTCTATATGAAGCACTAAAGGGGAAAGAGAGAGCACCCCTTTTCTGGGGCCCTAATCAAGAAATGGCATTCAAAACTATAAAACAAAGCCCATGGAGGCACCAGCCTTGGGATCCCCAGATGTATCACACACAATATTTCAACCTGTTCATACATGAGAAGAATGGGGTGGCTCTGGGGGTTCTCACCCAGGAATTTGGGGCTTGGCAAAGACCAGGGGCATACCTTTCAAAGCAGACTGACTCAGTTGTGGGAGGATGGCCACTCTGTCTGAGGGCCCTAGCAGCCACCACACTTTTAATCAAGGAAGCAGACAAACTCATGTTGGGGTAAAACCTTAACATTAAGGTTCTCCATTCTGTTATTACCTTGATGGATGCCAGAGGGCAATACTGGCTAGCACATGCTCAGATGATACAATGTTAGGGACTGCTATGTGAGAACCCGTGAATAAGATTGGAAGGTGTAAAAACTCTAAACTCTGCCACTTTCTTGCCTGCAGCGGTGGAGCCCCCAGAGCATGATTGTCTAGAAGTACTTGATGAAGTCTATTCTAGCCAATCTGACCTGTCAGACAGGCCCTTACAAATTCCTGACCTCCTCCTGTCCACCCACGGCAGCAGCTTCATGAAGAAGGCAAAAGATACTGGGGTCAGGTGGTAGTCTTTGAATTTGAGGTCATAGAGGCAAAATCCCTTCCACAAGGATGGTTAGCCCAAAGAGCAGAACTGTGGCCCCTAACGAGAGCACTAGAACTCAGTAAAGACAAATGGGCCAACATATACACTGACTCATGCTATGCCTTTGTCACTCTACGTGTACTGGGACTCTATACAAGGAGAGAGGACTTTTGACTGAAGGAGGAAAAGAAATAAAAAAATCAGGAAGAAATCCTAAAACTATTAACAGCAGCCTGGGAACAGAGGGAGGTAGCAGTCACCCACTGCAAGGGACACCAAAGAGGAAAGGACCCAGTGTCAGAAGGTAACCGACTAGCTGACCCCACAGCTAAACAAGCCGCAGGACAACACCACCCTCAAAAATCATGCTGACCCTGGAACTGCCAACTTCTCCAAAGTACACAATGCCAGAAACAAAATGGGTACAACAGGAAAAAGGAAGCCAGACAAAAGAAGGATGGTGGGTGCTTCCAGACCAAAGAGTCTACACACCAGAGCAGCTGGCCTACCAGGTGGTTCTCCAACAGCACGAGCTCACCCATCTAGGAAAAACTGCCACTGAAACCTTACGAAGCAGTTACTTTGAAACTGCTCGACTCCCGTCCCTCAGTGCCTCGGTCTCAATGCTGCCTCCTCTGCGCTCAAAATAATGCCAAACAAGGCCCCATGGGGCCCATGGGAATCCAACGCTGTGGTCAGGCACCCTTCAAAGATTTAGAGGTAGCCTTTACCAAAATAAGACCCAGTAAAGGATACAAGTATTTTTTTGGTATTCATCTGCACGTTTTCAGGCTGGGTTGAAGCAGATCCCACATGCACTGAAAAGGCAAGAGAAGTAACCAAGGCCTTGCTGAGGGATATCATTCCCAGACATGAAACGCCATTGACCATAGGTTCAGACAATGGCCCAGCGTTCCTGGCCGAGGTGGTGCAACAAGTAGCCAAAGCCCTAGGTATCCAATGGAACTTACGTGCAGCCGACTGTCCCCAGAGTTCAGGGCAAGTGGAACGTATGAACGGGACCCTTAAATCAGCCATGGCAAAACTATGTCAGGAAACTAACTTGCCCCAGCCAGATATACTACCCCTAGCTCTTCTCCAAATACACTGTGTTCTCCCCATTGGAGATCATATGTGGAAGGACCCCTCCGCTAGTCAAATTCAAGGGGAACCTGACAGAGCTGGAGAATTTAGAAATACAAAAACAACAACAACTAGGGAAAACTGTATTTGAGGTACACACGTGGGTGACAGACAGGAAACATATTTCCCTAGGAATAACTGTGAACCCCTACAAACCTGGGGATCAGGTCTGGATAAAAGATTGGAAAAAGGAACCACTTACACCTACCTGGTAGGGACCTTATTTAGTTGTGCTAACCATGCCCACAGCTCTCAAGTTTGCAGGACTAACCGCTTAGATACACCATTTTGAGCAAAGGCAGCCCATCTGTCACCTGACCACGATTTAAAATGGAAAGTAACTGCTAACCGGAACAATCCTCTACAGATCACCCTTAAGAAGTTAGCAGAAGATAAGCAGCCTACAGCCGACACCTGAGAACTCTGTGACCAGAAACATTAGGAAAATCACCAAGCAACTTAAGTGAACTATAACACTGTTCTCTCTCAGATTTCATTGTCATCCCCTACCTGTTTATCTCTCCATACTTGTTGCTATTCTCTTTGCTGTAGGGCTGACCCAAGTTACTCCCGCAGGCTGGCACCTCAGCCACAAACTCCTGTTAGCCTTTTTCTAGTTCTAGCGTCAGGATGCCTTATTCTCCTTAGATGTATATGACCTGAGTTATGATTGATGTCTTTCTCTGCATGTTGTTCTCTGCCTTTGTAACCATCTCCTACCCCAGGATGGGATCTCCCTATCTCCTGTCCTGCTGTACATATTCCTGTTCCCAACCTCTTCAAGAGGAGTTTTCTCAGTCCGGCCATGCAAATGTGCCGTGCAAATGGTGAGTGATAAGTCCTTGTCCCCCAAGGCACAAAAAGCCACTCTGTGCTCCCAACCGTTGGATCCCATCTATTGTCTTCTTGAGGGACAAACTCATGTTACAAGTGCATGGGGTTGCATTCAGCCTCCTAAAGAGGCGATTCCTCCTCTTGTGCCCTTCTTGACTCTTGCTCCAACCCCTGCTCCATGCCAATTCCTGCTGCTCTGGTCTGCAGCGGTGAAACGACACAACCACCACGCCCTTGTGCCACCGTGTAGCTCTGTATGCCAAATAGATATTATGATACCAGGAGGGTCACCCCCTGTACCAGAAATGGGAAAACTTATGGGACAGGAAAATAAAAATAAAACACTATTGGGGGCTGCCTGATCCAACTTGCCCTGATGTTCCCTATGCCTGTTGGGTCACTTGTGACTCAACCTCCGACTAAACATAAGTCAGATAGACCACTTGTCTTAGATCCCCGTCTAGACCAGATGTTAAATGCAACACATCTCCTCCTCAATGATACCAATCCCAGGCTGGCCAGAGCCCGCTAGCTCTGCTTGTCCACAGCACCCCCAACCCCCCAACCCCTGCCCGTGACACAGCTACTCCAATAACACAAGTGACTGTAAACGTTACCCTGTTAACTAAAGACCCCAGCCCCCACATGGTGAGACCTATACTAACTGGAGTAGAACTGTCCCAAACAGCTCCCAGGTGCCTGACAAACAAAATGGGAACAGAGCCAGTCGGCAATCTGACAATTGGCAAATGCAACCAGGTCTTGTCAGTCAGAAACTCAGACATCTTCCTATAATCTAACCCTGGTGTCACCCCATCCCAGGGCTTTTCTTTGTATGTGGGTCGGATGCCTACCTGTGTCTACCAGCCAATTGGACAGGCATCTGCACCCTGGCCTTCCTCATTCCTCAGATAAATGTTGTACCCAACAACCAGTCTCTTATAGTACCCTTGGCAGCATATACTTGATCAAAAAGAGCCGTTCAAGTCATAGCCCTGCTGATTGCCTTAGAAATAATGACAGGGGTGGGGCCTGGAAGAGGAGGAGGAGTCTCCCCAACCACTTACCATCATGAATTATCCAAGGACCTAATAGATGACATGGAACGGGTTACCGAATCTCTGATGGTTTTACAAGACCAAGTAGACTCCCTCAGAGTGATAGACTTATAAAACAGAAGAGGGCTGGACCTGCTAACTGCCAAAAGGGGAGGACTATGTCTCTTCCTAAATGAAAAATGTTGCTTCTATGTCAACCAATCAGGGATAGTCTGAGATATGGTCCAACAGTTAAGGGAGTGAATCAACAAACAAAGACAGGAACTAGCAGATTCTTGGAACTCTTGGAGCAACATATGGAATTGGGCATCTTGGCTCCTCCTTTTAGCTGATCGTCTCCTGTTTGGTCCTTGTATTCTTAATATGCTAACCAGGTTTGTTTCCTCTCATCTAGAAGCTAGAAAACTCCAGATGATGCTCCAGTTGGACCATTTTAGCTGTCACTACTCTTTTGGAAGATGAAGAATCCTAGCTGCCTCTTCCCTCCCTTCCATGTCCCTGTCCAGCAGGAAGAAGCCAGAATGGTCTTTGCCCCTCCTCCCCTGGCAGCAAAGGGTTCCCTGGCTCCCCCAAACTGATTTTCTCTGAGTCTGCTATAGAAGCTTGAGAATCAAGAAGGGGAAATGAGAAGAAAAGAGAATCAAGAAGGGGAAATGAGAAGAAAAGCTAGTAAACACAAGATAAAAGGGGCCAGCCAGATATCCGAGGCTGGATACTCCCCGTGCGTGCTTTTGGCCTCAGTAATCTTGCTTGCCTCCTGCGTCTACCAAGTGCCCGAATAGCACCACTGATAAGTGCCCCCTTTCATTTTTCTTTTGCCTCTCAACCACCTACCATCTCAACCATAAAAGAACCAATGTGAAGGTTCAGGGCTTAGCGTTTGGAGGTGACTTCTCTGGGCCGGCACCAGTGTGCAATAATAGTCTTTTCCTGCTTCCCTGAGTGCATGTGTCTTGTCTCTTCCTGGGCGCTGAGTATTTGCTGTAACAAAACCTTAAAACGTTCATGAACAACGAGATTCCGGGAATCTGGAGTTGATGAATGCATTGATGTACTGGGAGGGTGGCCCTCTTGGAGAAGATGTGGTAGCTCTGCCCCTTCCTCTTATCTTGCCTTTGCACCTCATCCATTTGGCTGTGCCTGAGTTGTATCCTTTGTAATACTAAGTACACTGATTGCCTATGTTCTACGAGTCTTTCTAGTAATTATTGAACCTGAAGGGAGTAGACTGTGGGACCCCCTGATTTTTAGCCAATCTGGACACACATGAGCAGTCAGCTGGGGACCCAGGAATTCAATGCAGGCAGTCTTTTTTTTTTTTTTTTTAATGTTTATTTTTGAGAGAAAGAGACAGAGACAGAGTGTGTGTGAGCAGGGGAGGGGAGAGAGAGAGGGAGACACAGAATCCAAAGCAGGCTCCAGGGTCTGAGCTGTCAGCACAAAGCCCGTCATGGGGCTCAACCAATGAACCCTGAGATCATGACCTGAGCCAAAGTTGGAGGCTTAACTGACTAAGCCACCCAGACACCCCTGAAGTGAGGGCATCATGTAGGACTGAGCTCTTAAACCTATGGAGTCTGATGCTAACACTGGGTAGCTAGTATCAGAATAGGATTAAATTGTAGGACACTTAATCATAGGCCACATCAGAGAATCAGAGAATTGTTGGAAAATGACAGACTCAGATATTGTTCTTCATACAGTAAGTGATATTTAGCTCAGATAATAACATTTATGTAACAGCAAATGATACTGTGAATTTGAACCTGTAGCATAACAATGAAAACCCCTGTATTTCAACTATTACAATGCATTTTACTGAACGGTTCTGCTTTCCTTGCATATAACAAGACCCAAAAATGGAATGCCAGGAAGAGAAATTCCAGGAACACATCTCTTACCATCTTCGCCATTTAAGTGCTATTGTTAGGAAGAAACAAATTCATCAGGAGAAAAAGTACACCAGGCACAATTGTGTATTTCTTCCATGATTTAGAGGAATGATGCAAAATTGCTGTCTAGAAAACTTATTAATAGAAATTCTGGTTCAAGTATCCTCTCAGCCCACGACTTTGAAAAGAAGCGTTTTGACTGGCACCTGGAACGATCACAAATGAGGCAAAACTTTACAACTGAAAAGAATTGGAAGAAACCCAAAAAGGGAAAGCCGTTAATATTACTAACTAAAACGAATTTCATTGGATTATATATGTAGAGTAGGGTCTGTGACCAATCAGGTTTTTCATCCCTGTGAACAAACATGGCTGAAGTTTTGCCCTTGCCCGAGGGCAGCTATTGTTTCAGGAAAAGTTTCTGCTCTTAATGCAAATTCAGTGACTTCAATTGTCTTCTCTGACATTACAAAAAAAAAAAAAAAAAAAAGATGCTCTGGGCTGTTAAGTATATATATATATTTAAAATTGATATGTATTGGATAACATCCAGATGATTGACTCTTAAAACAGTGCATTTGACCCTTGACCTCCAAGTTATGGTGGCCAGCTAGCTTTGCCTGATGGAGTTATCCATTGAAATGCCTCTGAAAACACTGGAAGACTTATAGAGTTACATCACAATTGTACTAAGAAGTAAGGTTATTAATGTATTAAAATATTTGAGGGTGTATTCTGGATCAGGCATTGTTACAGATAAACATTCAGAGAAAATTGCCTGCCTTTATAGAGTAGCTGACTTGTGTGGGGTGAGGGGAGGGGCAGACAATACACAATAAACATAGTATTTTAGAAGGTAAGGATCGCTATGAGTGGGAAAGATGCATAAAATTGCTAAAGTCTGGAAGTATTAACTATGCAGAAGGATCAGATCAAGAAACTGTGGTTCTCATGCCTGGGCCTTGAAAACTACTGCATGGGTGGGTGGGTAGATGGGAGAAAGCCCCTGCACAGTCCTCTTCCCTATCCCTATATTAGAAACAGAGAGCTGTGTTAACAGCCAAAAAGAGTGGCAATCTTTCGCCCTCTGGGACAAGCAAAATTGACCAATGGACTAACTGCCTTTATCCATTGAGTGTTTAAAAGTCACTACTTATGTGAAGTAACCAAGGGTCAATAGGTAGGGCACACTATAATGTCTGAATATTAAATCAGCTGTAAGAGTAGAAATAGGGGAAAACATAGGGAAATGGTACTGTATGGGGACTATTTTCACCTAGAATTTTTAGTAAAAAGTGGATCTAAACATAAATTAATGAGAGCCCACACTCATTTGTTACAGAATTCTAACCACCTTGTGAGGTAACATTATCCTCTCTATTTTAGATACATGCTAACTAAAGCAGAGACAAGTTAAGTGATTTGCCCAAAGGTCACTCCTCTCACAGACTGTGGAGCCGGGATTTGAACCCAGGCTATGTGATCTGAGATAGCACGCTCTTACACAGTACACCAGACTGACTCCCCATGGTGAAAGACTACGCAGTGGAGGCAAGTAAAACCTATCCCACTCCAGTTGTGCTGAACACATGTTTTCTAGAAGCCACAAATTTGGGGGTGGTCTGCACACATCTATTGTTAACCGGCTTAAGGTAGGACAGGAGAATGTTGGCAGCACCCCAGGGGACATAAAGTAGAAACATTAAGGAGAAAATTTGGAATACACATTCACACTGTCCATTTACAGACTTGTAGTTCTGGGTATATTGATTGCTCCCCATTAAAGGATGAGAGAGCTGGAAAAAGTATCAACATGAATCAATGAAAGTATTCTCTCACATAAATAAAACATTGATCTAAAGGCAATGAGCAAAGCATATCTAAATACTGCTTACTTTAGGAAACAAGGAAAGGTCTACTAAAGTATCCACAATAAAGTCTTGATAATTTCAATAAAATATGGGCTGTGTGAACAAGACGAAAATGGAATAGTCTAAAATGTCAGATGACATTAAAAAGCAGTCATGAACTAAATTGACACTGCATAAAATCAAATTAGGAATTATGTAAAATGTGCATACATGAAGGTATGAACAAGATGGGCAAAAATGAAATGATCAACTGAAGTGTAAGAAGACATAGTAGATCTACTATCTGTATTAGTTTTAAACTAAAAATAAGAAGGAAGTGACGTTTTACTAATTTTATTATAAACAGGTTGCACTGGTGGCTTCCCTTTGTTAATATAGCACATGGTCATGGATGACTTTCAATGGCAGTGGTGCACAGAGAAAGAACAGAGAAAGCTCCATAGTACAAATGGAGAGGCGGCCATTGGTCCTCTTAGGCATTCATTTATTTATTTCCTTATTTTTGCATATAACACTGCGTGTATGTCACTACACAATGTACTATGTGCCCTGTTAAACAAATCCACTGATGGCATTTTCCTAAATCATAGAATATTCTTTCAGTACCAGAGATGAGACGTGATTATAAAACAAACAAACACTTGTCCTAGTAACCTCATGACAAAGTATTTAAGAGAACTGTTAAGCTTGAATATGGGCTATAGGTTTTCTGTATTAAAAAGACAAGCATTCCAGATTTTTATAAAGACAAATGGTTAATTGATATATATTCTAGAAAAAATAAATACCATAATCAGTTCCTTCATGGAAATGATTTTTTATCAACAAGTGAGAAAGTAACATCTTTCAAAAGAAACTCATGATAAGCAGAAAAGTTTTTGAAAATAAATACATATGGAAATATTTCCATCATAATGTGGAGTGTATACGTGTGTGTGTGATAATGTTGTAAACGTGTTGATAAAAACTCACGAATCTACATACTTTAAAAACTTGGAAACAAAATTTTCTAACCTAATTACAAATCCTCCATATGAAGGGTTTCAGTGAAATCTGAAACCAAATCGCTTGTTGAAAACATAAAATTACACTACACTTGATTATTTTACAAGGACTGATTGACAACGAGGAAAGTAAAAATTTAAGAAAAAGAACCTGTGCATAATTAGTTAATGGAAGTTTGAAAGTGAATATCATAATTTAGTAAGGACAATTAATTCAGCACCTATCTCATTGGATCTGCAGCACTTTTTAGTTATAATAGTCATTGACATCATATATCCAAAAATTAGAGACATTATATCAGAAAATATTAGGGGTGCCTGGGAGGCTCAGTCTGTTAAGTGGCCAACTTTGGCTCAGGACATGATCTCACCGGTCAGAGTTGGAGCCCCACATCCGGCTCTGTGCTGACAGCTCAGAGCCTGGAGCCTGCTTCAGATTCTGTGCCTCCCTCTCTCTCTCTGCCCCTCCCCCACTCATGCTATCTATCCTTCTCCCTCTCTCTCTCGAAAATAACCATTAATTTTTTTTAAAAAAAGAAAATATTAAATCAAAAGTTTCCAGATCAATGAAACGTACTCAATGATATTGCTACACTAAAAAATAATTTTCATTATTGTAAATTTTTTTTAAAAAATATTTTATTTATTTCTAGGAGAGAGAGAGACAGCGTGAGCAGGGGAGGGTCAGAGAGAGAGGGAGTCACAGACTGAAATAGGCTCCAGGCTCTGAGCTGGCAGTCAGCACAGAGCCCGACGCGGGGCTCGAACCCATGAACCGCGAGATCATGACCTAAGTGAAAGTCGGACGCTTAACCGAATAAGCCACCCAGGCGCCCGTCATTATGGTAAATTTTATAAATAATAGAGAGGGCATAAAAGTTTTGCTCTTAATTTATAAAATAAAATAGGATTTTAAAATACTTATTACATCACATCCTTATCTGTGCCTTCTAAATTTTTGCTTTGACATAGTGCACATGTATGATTTAAATAATAGAAATTTTTGTGGTATAAAATAAGCCAACTCCTGGGGCGCCTGAGCGGCTCAGTCAGTTAAGTGTCAGACTTTGGCTCAGGTCATGATCTCACAGATCCTGAGTTCGTGCCCTGCATTGGGCTCTGTGCTCACAGCTCAGAGCCTGGAGTCTGCTTCCAATTCTGTGTCTGCCTCTTCCCTGCTCGTGTTCTGCCTCTCTTTCTCTCAAAAATAAATAAACATTAAAAAAACAACAGCAAGCCAACTCCTTACCTACTCAGAGACATTGATCAATTTGGCCAGACTTCATTATAAAACCCACTGATGATATTTATTAGGGGAAAGATTCTAGAGAATGCTTATCTGAAAAAAGGCTATACCTGGTCTGTCTAGAGTGCTTATTGTAAATCAACCTGTAATTTGGCTGCTGGAGAATGGGATATGGTAACATAAACAAATTCTTCTGAGTATAAAACTGGAGAACCACAAAACTGAAATGGCTTCTTTAAGAAAGAGGTTTTACCCTCTCATTCAGAATGTGTTTGTTATCTATGTGGGAGAAAGGGATGTTTTTGAAAACTGTGTCTAAAAGATTTATGCTTTTCTAGAAAGAAATGCTACCTCTGTGTCAGTTCTTGCCTGTATCCTTTGAATCTTCGTAAACTTTTGTTATATCTTGGATAATAGCCATGATTAGCCTGAGTCTACATTGACAATTCAACCTGCCTGGAAAGGTGTAAGTTCAAATACTTCTAGTGGTAGGGTACCATATAAGAAATGTGGATAACATCAGTGTAGAGGACACTACAAAAGAAAAATACGAAACATTGGACTCTATAGAAGTTTAGATGAACTATCTGAAAAAAGTATTTATGCAGAAAGAAATGGTCACACATTAACAGAAATATTAGCAACAAACAAAAATAGATGTCTTCACGGCCAATGTCTCAGTAGCCTTTACTTTTCAAGAGACCAAAAAATCCCAAAACAGTTCAAACTGACTTTAACAGTATAAGAACTTTTTAGCTCACATATGTGCAGAAATAGTCTTCACAGACAGGGTCTTCAGGATTGCTTTTATCCAAAGTCCAGTGGTGCCACCGACCCTGCTTGTTTCACATCTTTGCTTCTTTCTGAAGTGTCAGCTTCATCCTGAGCCCAGATCCCCTACTGCTAACCAACAAACCTGTATATCTTAGTGTCTGCATCCAATGCCTAGTTTCCCTAGTCAAAAACAACAGGAAGGATAAAAACCCCACACAACAGCTGCCAGCAGCACGGAGGGCTACACGTTTTCTTATTTACATTGAAAGAGAGAGAGAGAGAGAGTTGAAATGCAGTTTTGGACTTTGCTCTGATTCAAACATCTGTGGTGACTTTGGTCACTTCACATAAACTATCATGGTCAGGTAATTGTATTTACTGATGTGCCCATCCTTGAACTAAATATGGTAGCAAAGAAGTAGGTTGGGATTCTGTTGACAGGTTTAGGCCGATTCCAATCCATCCTGGGAGCTCTAGGTCATCTGAGGTCAATTTCATACAGACCTCATGGCTAAAATTCCAGGGGATCAGTTTCACCAAAGGAAAAGTTGGGAGCTGGGTGTAGTGAATGCTGTGGTACATTTCTGTATCTTCCTATCAGGACAGAGGGACTTCATCCATTTCTGGACTTTTGGTTGAAGCTGACTCTCAACTGGGGCCCTCTCCAGGAATTTCTCAGGCAAAGGATGCTGTCTTCCCCAAGATCATTCTCTATTTGGGGCAGCCCTCATCAGATAGCTAGTCCATGTGGGAATACAAAGGGCAGGGCCCTTTGTTTCTATGAGGGCAACTTCCATGGGGAATTCCATTTCTTGGTCCATACCTACTTCCTTCACTCCCTTTACTGGTGTTGCTTCCAAGAGTTCTCTGTGATGGTTAATTTTATGTATCAATTCAGCTGGAGCACAAGGTGCCCAGTTTAAACATTATTTTTGAGTGTATCTGTGAGGGTGTTTCCAGATATGATTAGCTTTTGAATCAGTGGACTGATTCAAGTAGTAGTACTGAGTAAAGTAGATTGTTCTCTCCAATGTGTCCTATTAAGAGCCCCAAAAGAACAAAAAAATGGAGGAAGGGAGAATTTTACTTGTTCTGCTTGACTATTTGAGTTGGAACCTTGGTCTTCTGCCCTTGACCAGGGCATACATACCATCAGCCCTTCTGTTCTCACAACAATACTACCGGTTTTCCTGGGGTCTCTAGCTTGCAGGTGGCAGATCATGGGACTTCTCAGCCTCCATCATCATCTAAGCTAATTCCTTATAGTAATAATATATATGATATATAATAAGCATACAAAAGATATATATCACATATAAATATATTTTTTATATTTCCTACCAGTTCTGTTTCTCTGAAGAACCCTGACATTCATCCTAAAAGAACTTCCTGCAAAACAATTTCTATCACAGTGTCTGTTTTCCATGGAAACTGACCAAAGGTGAGAAGAGGGAGAAACACACAATCAGAATTTCACCCCCCCAAATAACAAATTACTAATATAATGATGATAATATTATTTCATCATTTGATTCACTAGAATCAAATATTAAAAATTAAAACAACAGAGGACACTTGGCTCAGTTGGTTGAGCATCTGACTCTTGATTTGGGCTGAGATCATGATCACGATTCGTGGGATCAAGCCCCACATCAGGCTCTGTGCTGACAGTGTAGAGCCTGCTCCTGATTCTCTCTTTCTCTTACTTTTTGCCTTCCCCCACTTGCTTGCTTTCTCTCTCTCAAAATAATAAATAAACATTTTAATAAAAAGATTAAAAATTAGAAACAATAGTATACAATCTTCATTTATCTGATATGTAAAGACTAAAAAGAATGATAATATAATTGCTAAAGGGTAGGAAGATAGGCACACTCACATGTCATTGTGGATGTCAAAACTGGTACAAATTTCTAAAAGACAATGTCATACCTCATGTCCCGGATGTTCCATTTCTCCTAAGGAAATAATAGTATAAACTCACACATTTGTAAGAATGACTGTATTTATCATAGCATTTTCTATAAATTAAGAAAATTAGAGACACTTCTATTTAAAAATGGCAGGGTAAAGCTTTCTGCTACACTCTGTTCAACTAAAATCAACAAAGAGAACAAAGAAATTGCTATATTTTTATATAGAAACGCTAAAATAATTCCAAATACCTAACTAAAAATGATGATGAATAGATGCAAAATTCAGTGAATTTTGGCAAAAATTAATGGAGGATTCAGGATGTGGAGATATATATACATACATACATACATACATATACATACATATATATATATATATATATATATATATATACGCTGAATTCAGTTAGTATGTAAAGTTCTCCAAAGGAAGATGACATTATTGATTTGGAATGGCAGGATCCAAGAGTGGATCCTGGGAGTTGGCTGGGCAAGCTCACTGCTCCCCCCCACCAAGTTTCCTACTCCCATTCTATTCTGTAGTAAAAGACTGACTCAAGGAAAATGGGAATAATAAAAATGTGAGGTCAGAATGGAATAAGCTGGAGGCCTATATAGAGTATAATTTCCATCATTTGTCTTTCCCTGATTAATTCTTGATATTTTTTCCTTACCTGAATTCCAGTTTACAAATTCTCCCTTTATCAGCATTTACCCTGGTTTTCCTGCTATACATTGCATGCTCAATATCAGTGCAAATTTTTTTAGAGTTGTAATCTATAGCTGATTCTCTACCATTATTATTTCTCTTTCAATATTCTTGGTTTTGTTTTTTATTTTTTGAGTATATTAATCATGACCATTTTCTATTTTGAAAGTTCTATTATGCTGATTCCCAGTACAACTAGTTTACTACCATTGTTTCTCCTGGTTTAAATCTATTTATTTTTCTTCTTAGTATGTCTGCTTTTTATTGTTGAGATACAGATATTAAGATAACTTGAGATCTAGGACAATATTACCATTTCCACAAATGATTTATAATTGCTTCTGGTAGGAAGCTAGCAGAAACAACAATCCTGGATTACCCTAAATCAATCAAAATTAATATTATTCAAAACTAAGCTTTAGTCTCTACAAGGGTAGTCTAATCTAATTCACTCTTACTCTTTGTTTGTAGTTCATTAAAATTTCCAGGCCTCAATTCCCCCTCCACTCCCATATTTTGGCAGATACACATACCAATTTTTTTCCTGTGTCCTAATAAGTTTGACAAAAGCTCGAATCAGTTTCTCAGTTGTATCAGGGTTTTTTTTGTTTTTTTTTTTTGTTTTTTAGAATCAGCATAAACCCCTTAGGAGAAGGCAGTTCCAAATGCCTGGGTCAACTCTCTGAGTTTCTTTTTCATTCTGTATTTTTGTCCCATAATTTTTCAGTGCTTGTTACCTTTTAATGATTTGAAACAAGATTTTTCTTTTTGTCCAACTTTTCTAGTTGTTCTCAGAAAATAATTGATCGAAATTCCAACATTTCTAGTTATTGGAAATGGAACTCTACAATCAATTTTTTTAAAGACCACCCACTGCCAGGTAATACTGAAATCTTTATTTGTACACATTGTTCTTTTGTTTATTATGACCAATATAGTTGTGACTAAGATTTTCTATTTTACTTAATTAAGATTGATTGGGATTCATAATCTGAATTTTGTTGTTTTCAACAACTCTGCAAAAATGTTGACCTCTTGTCTTTTTGAATGTTGTTACTGACCTTTTCAGTTATTCTTCCATGTCTTTTATTTTCTTTTAGGTGTTTTATATTTTTTCTTCTTACTTCATTTATGTATCATTTCACCAGATTCATTTTGCATCTTAACTTTTCTTTAGTTAGTTCTAACTTAGTCTTTACTTCACCAATTGAGTTTTAAATAAATATTTAACTATTCTATTATAAAAAAATCCAATATAATTCCAATTTTGTAAAAATATTAAGATTTAGAACATTAAAAACAAATATATCAAAAAGCAGAAGCTTTCCAGATACTGTTGGAGTAAGAAATATTTTCATTTTAATCTATACACTTTCTATATTTTCCAAATTTTTTGCTATGAGCTTATATTACATATGTAACAAAAAATCCATATTTTTAAAATAAAGCTATCAATTTTGATAATGTTTAAGAAAGTTATTAGATGCTGTTTCTGTTATTAACTTAATCCCTATGCAAGCATGGTTTTCTGGAAAAATAGTTTTACTTTTGAATCCCTACAGACTGACCTGGCTAATTATAAAGTCATATCAAATAGAATATAATGTATGAGATAATCCTTGATAAATATTTTCTAGATGACCTGTAAAATTGCAAGACTTTTCTTCACTGCATGAATGTTAATGCTTGAATGTTTATGCATTTTTTTGCCTTTCAATTGTGAAATTAGACCAAATGGACAACTAATTGGTTTCTGGAATTAGAATACTAGCTACCTAACTAGTCTTTAAATCTCAACATTAGTGAGTGCTGAGAATTTGATAGGCTATTATTTAATACAGTTATAAAATAGCCTTCCACTAGACTTGAAGAACTAATATATGTCTCAATAATCCCTGATGAACTTTGGAACTTCTGATATTTCAGAAAGCAACATGTTTATCTTCTTTGCCTGATTCAATGAAAGAACCAGATAAATATTATGGTGTAAAATTTTCATTTATATATTCTAATAAAATTTAACCTAATACAACCACATCTATAAAAGAGTTCGAAACATCTATATTATTTGCTTCAAATATTGCCTTAGTTTGGCAGAAGACAAAATTAAAGAAAATCAACCATTACTGAAGAACCATAAAGGAATACAATATTTCTATTTGGGGATAAAATCCAAAACAAATGACACAGGACTGTCCAAGGATATATTTTTGGCTATTTGTGAAGCTCAGGTTCAAAGATCTTCATTTCAAATGTCACTCACTACTTCAAAATAATGCTTGGATTTGTTTCACAGGATAAAATCATTACAATTGCAAGATAGAGAACAGTAAATTACCATTCTAATAAAAAACTTTTGGTAAGGGATTTACTTACAAATCTTGAATAAAATAGATTCACTCATTTTTCCATTGAACCATTCAATAATATTTTTTAAAAATCATACACGTCATAAAAATTATATCACATCTTCAGATAATATACAGTAACAATATTTTCATGGCTTCAAGAACTAGTGTGGTTTGAACTGCAACAAGTTTATTGTAATCTCATAGGTATGTGGTGGATCAGAAATTGTGAGTGTGCGTGTGTGTATGTATGTGTGTGTGTGTGTGTGTGTGTGTGTAAGAATAAAGAGAAAGAGGGAGAGGGAAAGAGATTAAAAATGAACAGGAAGAAAAGAGTAGAGATATTTCTTTGACTATTAAACATAGACTTCTAAATAAAAATCAAAAGTTATTAATCTTTAAAATTATATGAAGAGGGAATGCCATTTCACATGTATGAAAGATGGCTGTCTAGAATTAGGAATGTTACATATCTGGTCTAAATAGGGCAAAGATAAATAGCCCTAAGAATCCAATCTACCAAAAAGGATCAGTAACATGATCTAACCAGTTAAAGTAAACAATTTGTTATGTAATATAACTTTGCACAAACAAAATGTATAAATCCAAACTGCCTTGATTCAGCCTGAAATAGAATTACAGCTGAATCATAGTCCACAATTCAGTATTTGGGACATATTTATACCACAATATTATTGCTATATTTACACTAAATTATACTTCCATTAAACATTATTTGTTGTTTATCTGAAATTCACATTCATTTGGCATCCTGTATTTTTATTTGCAAAATCTGTAAGCCCTGTATTGGATATTAACTGCTATTGTGAAGATAATAAAAAGTATTGTAAGATATTTATGAATGAAACCTCCCCCCAAATTAGCCAGGAATATTTTTTACTTAAAAATAAGTCAAAATGTTGAAATACGGTTTCAAATTAGTTACTATAAGATACAAAGTATAAATAGTATTAGAAATTCAGGTGACATAACTTGTATTTATACAGTCTGTACTTTGTCATGATAAAATTGGATTTATGGGTAGCTTTTGTTTGGTTTGCTTTTTATGGAGAAGGGCAGGAAATTCTCCTGTGATCTCGTGTTTTTTATTATAAAACAATTAGATTTTAGGGGTAATGTTTTCTTAAGGCTTAGATTATCATAAAACTTGTTCAATACATATTTGTTATGGAAAATTACAACGTTGCTTAAATGTATTCTTGGATAATATGTTAGTTGCAATTTGAGTTCATTTACCTAAGAAATATTGTACATACTAACACCATGAGTATTTTCCATACTCTAGTCTACTTAATATTTAAATGATACTGTATTTAAATGGCATGAATTTACTTGCTGTGCAGAAAGCATCATGACTCTGACTTGGCTTTCTTCTTAGGTGTGTTTGAAAGCCATCTATTTTGTAATTCTAGTAGCTTCATTTCAGGGTACAAAATGAAGCATGCTTCCACAATTGAAAGAGCAAAATTTTGAGTCTGAAAAGAAGCAGTGGATATGTGAAAACATCTATTTATAAACTTTAAATGTACTGTACAAATGTATATTAGGCACTATCAATATTTCCTATGCTCATTTCTACCTTTAAACCTAGGGCAATTCTTTTCCTGGCTTAGCATGTTTGCTTCCCAGCTTCCACTGATCCAAATTCAGCTTGTCCTTCACAGCTTGGAAGAAGATATAACCATCTAACAAAAAAATTCCCGTGCAATTTTGACCTGTGTTGATTTCTATATTCTCCAACCGTGGTCTCCACTACCCTTTCTCATATATTATAAACTACTCACTTTATTAAAAAAACAAACTCTTGAGACTTATTTCTCTAGCAGAATTATAACCAATCAAGGGGCAGATATTGTTCCCATCTGTTATATTTCTCACAGCACTCATTCATTCAGTCATTCATTCAGAAATATTTAATGAGTTCTCACCATGTTCTAGGCCTAGGCAATGTGGTAGAAATTTAATCATTATTGTGATTTTCTGGAGCCTATAATCTAATGGAAATGGTGAAGTGTTGTTAAATTCTAGTTGCAAGTGTAACTATCATGACCTTATAACCCCTGAATATTGAGGATACCTAAAAAAATGGTTGTGGGTTGGAACAAAACAAGGTCTCTCATGCTCATATTTTTACGAATTGGTTAATGTAGTTTTTCTTGGGGCGCCTGGGTGGCTTAGTCGGTTAAGCGTCCGACTTTCACTTGGGTCATGGGTTCTCACGGTTCGTGGGTTCAGCTCAGAGCCTGGAGCCTGGAGCCTGTTTCAGTCTGTGACTCCCCCTCTCTCTGACCCTCCCCTGCTCACGCTGTCTCTCTCTCTCTCCTAGAAATAAATAAAAACATTAAAAAATTTTTAAAAATTTTTAAAAATTTTTTTCTTTATTTTCTATGGATATGTAACAGAAGGTTAACAATTGACTCTCTTACCTGAAGCAAAGCACATTAGATTTCCCTTCTAAGACATTTCTGATAAGCAGGAGCAGTCATTTCATTTTGAATTTGTGTGTTGCATGTATATGATTTAGGTGACATGAAGCTAAACCAAAGAATAATAGCCGAAAGTCTCTTCTTTTATTATACGTGGTGACATGTGGGATCAGCCACAAGGAGTTCAAGTAAACAAACATAATTGAATATCAGAAGTAATAATTAGGTACACTTTGAAACCTGATTCTTCCCCATGGACTAAGTCATAAATGTATGAAAAATATATATAAAATGTATGAAAAAATAATGTAGTTTATCTTATGGTTTAAAAAGTTATGTTGGGCTTTTTTATTTACTCAGTATGGTTCTTTCCATCTATATTTCACTCATCTGTAGAGGGAGAAGTGCTTCATTATTTTGGAAATTATGCCACTCATTAAAATATATCATTGTGCTTATAGAACATTGATGTAATAGAAAAACACAGAATTCGGTATTTGAAAACTTGATCATCTGCTGTGCATATTTATTTATCTTATTCTAGCCTAGATGATTTCAGAGGCCTTTTCCTGTACAGAGTCATCATAGAGGCAAATAGAAGTCCAGCTTTTGAATTTCTATTTGTATTATTACTATCTAATGAATTCTATTGTACAGCAGGTGTCAAATCATATCAGTTGTTTGCAATCGAGTATGAATAGAAGATGTATTGCTATTGCAAATGAATCTAATATGAAACTAATGAGCAATAATGAGCAACTGTTTTGTCATTATTGAGGCAACCACTGAGATGCTAATAAACTCTCATTTTTGTTCTTTAGAAAAAGCAGTGGCCAGGATTTATAACATGGCCTTAATGTCCCCAAAGCCTGAGGCAAAAATAAAAAAAAATAGTGAAATCCTAAACTGAGGATAATTTAGTCATTTTCTGTGTGATTGTTCTCTCTCTTATTAAAATGAACCTGTCTAATGCCTTTCAAGAATTTCTATAACTGAAGAGAAAAGATGAAGAATGGGTGTCCATTAAATGAATATAAAGTTAAGAAGATAGGCATCTTGCCTAATTTTCCTTAATGTAAATATAATATTTCTAGAGTTTTCCACTTGCCAGTTCTTTTGTAGTATAATGAAGCCTAATGCAGGCAACTTTTTATTTTTAAACCCAGTTACTTCAGAAGTAACATTATTGAAAGACTTTTTGTAATTAACTTATTTGTTCTTGTGAGTGGACTAACTTGGTAAATAACCCAGAGCACTATCACAGAGTATTATGGCCGTATGTTTTATGTCTCTGCTCTCTCTTCAGTAGTGTAAGAGCAGGGAGCTCAATAAATATTTATAAGATGAATGGTGGAAAAATAATTGAATGAATGAGGAAAAAGCTAGTGCATTAAATTTGCTTTCCTAGGTAGAAATAATGTGGTTTAAAACAATTTTTAATACATGTTCATTTGATATGTTGTAAGACCCTTAAGAACTCTGCTTTGAATACTTGATACTCCAAGACAAAAAGAAATGTTTTAGTACATATGATTTATGTGACCTTGTTACTCTGACTAATAAACGTGTATGAGCTTTGAAGACAGATTTTAGTATCTTCCTATACATGTTTGCTAGAATTCGTGATTTTAACGAATGACACAAGATTTAATCAGTACTTTGAATAATATGTAGGCTTCTAGTAATATTCTTTCAGACATTTTATGTATTTATATTCCTTATGTGTGTGTATATATATATGTGACTTTTATAGCCTCAAAATTCTACCTATTTGATTAAAGACAATCAAATATTTGAATTATTAACTTCCTATCTTTGCTGTGATTAGGCTGTTGTAGACATATGTGCTCAAACATAAAGCTACTGTATTTGAATGATCCAATACTTTAAGATTTCATTTCTAACAGGGTTACGTTATACACATACATGTGGAAATTCTGCTATTTTTCCAATATGTATGTGATCAAACTATGTTTAAATATTACAGTTTATTTATATTTTCAAGGACCTATCGAAATTGAAAAGTAAACACAAGTAAAGAAGGAATTACAACCTGAATGTTTGAAACATACAAAATAATAAAGCCATATGGCCTGATATACTAAGTCATTTGACTATCGAGATCCAAAACACTACACAAAGATATCATCATATTACAGAATGAGGAATTTGATTTAAGATGGACGTGTTGGTCAAATGGATCAGACCTGCAAAACTATTCTGTGTCAGGACTCCTTTAAATGAACTCAAATGTTCATGAATCCTGACTTTCCACCAACTACACCTCTATACCTTGTAATGTAACAACTATCCAATCATATAACCATTTTCTCATATTTATAAATGTATACACAATTCTATAAAATTCTAGGTTTTGAAGCCTATGAAAATTGCAATTACATTTTGATAACTTTTTTCTTACATAATTTCCTTTACTGACTTCTTAGACCTTCAGAATGAATTAGTCCAACATTCAAATAATTCTTTGCACAGGCATCTATGTTATTTGGGAGACTATTATTCATGGACTTATTTCTTGCAGCCAACAATATCTGTGACTAATTGTACTACTCATAAATTGAAGTAAAGCAATGTCCTCGAAATACATCTTCTAGTAATTATTGTAGGTCTCCTGTTCTCTGTGGTGAGCTAAAGAATAGAAAGGAGAGTTAATTGTGCCATATAGATATAAGTTATGGTTCACTGGGGCCCATTCATTAAAGTAAAATAAAATTCCCAACATCATCTTTAATTTTGGTAAGAAGAATCTCCTACTATTTAAAAGCATTGATAACTTGAAAAAAAAAATGTGCCCTAGAGATAAAGATATTTTCCACTGCTTCGTTGAATTCATGAGAAAGAAGTAAAAAGATGAATTATCTCCTAAATTAAAACTTGAAGTAATTCCTTTATACATCCTTGAGAGTATGATATAAGAACACATTAGAATTTTTTTTTTCAAATCTGCTACTAAGGCAAGGAAATGTTTACAGTTGCATTTTATTAAACTTATTTCTATTGAACAGTAATTACTTATAGACTTTGAAGAGAATGGCAGAACAATTTTTAAATGGCCCTAATTACTGATAAAATAAAATATTCTTTTTACATATTAATATTATTTTTTATCAAGGTAATACATGAGTATAATAAAAATGAAAACAGTACAGCAAAGTTTTTAATAAAAAGCAAGAGTTTCCTACTTCAGCTCTGCCCACTTTTTGGATTACGCCTATCTTTATTTCTTCTGGTTGTTACTTCTCCAATTCTTTTTACAAACCGTTGATAATGTAGCCAGTATGTCCCAGTCAGCCTCTATCTTGAATATATAGACTCTTGGTTCGATCATTATGTGTCTGTGCCACAATAGTTATCAGATATTTTTTCAGGTGTTTTTAATACATAGGCTGTCTAAATAATATAATTTACATACTAATTTCTTGATTTATCACATTTAAACATTATTTCTTGAGTCACCACTATCAAAGAAAATATATTTCATTTACAATACCTATCTCTCCTACATGTAGCAATTTGTGATAGTTGTTAAGATTTTCTAAGTCTCTTAACTTTAACTTTGTAATGTTGAATAATACTTGACTTAAATACTTAAAGTTTTCTTGTACTTCTTAGTCTACTAAGTTTCAACTGCATCTCTTGACTCCTCATTACTGAGAATATATATTCCCTCTACATCTCTTCTGTCCTTCATCTCCAATATTGATGGCATTTACATTTTGTGTTACAACGAAACTGAAATATAAATAGATATGCATCTATATGTAATTATATATATAATTAACTGAAAGACAAATGTATATAGTTACATATACATTAAAAATCCATAAACAGTAGTTATATCCTTATAGTTACGCAAATATTTTCTTCTCTACAAATCCAATGTAAAAATTACTGAACAACTCAAAAGAGAAATTTCCTAACATCAAATTAAATAGATTCTCCCTCCTTTCCTTCCATTGGTTGCTCAAAATCATCACACACTCTGTTTGCTTCTTATGTGGATCAGACTTTCTTGAAGAGTTTTTGTTTTTCTTTTAAGCCTGGAGTCATCTTTTTTTCTTGTTGATACAGGGAGTATGTGAGCCATCTTTATCGTATCAGTAGCTTTTCCTCATCCTGCCTATTGCTTGGAATCTCACTCTTTTTTGGAAGAGATTCTTTTTCCTCGAGTCCAGAGATGTCCTGTTCTAATTTGGCCTGAAATTCTTCCTTGTGAATGTAGTTATATCCAATTAGTTTTAGCCACTTCCCCCTCTTTCTACTCAAGACATAGATTTAAAAGGGGTTGGCTTCATATGTGTGACTTCCTTCCGGATATGACCAACACTAATAGTCCCAAAGATTCCCTCCTCGATGGATCAGTGTAAAAAGCAGTCAGGAGCCTTGCCCTCTGTTCCTTAACACAGCCTCAATATACTTGCTCATTCATTGGGCTTTAGCCAACTTTTCTCTTTTTCATCAGTTTTCAAAGTATGATATGTGGCCTTCTGGGGGCCCACAAGACCCTCTCAGGTGGTTTGTGAGGTAAAAAAAAAAAAATCATAGTAACACTCAGCCATTACTTTGCTTGTTTCTTTGCTTTGGCATTTGCCCTGCTGTGCAAAAGTGAAGGTGATGATCAAACCTTTGCACCTTTGCATGAATCCAGGCAGTAGTACCACACTGGACTCATGGTTTTTAAAAAAACCAATTTCACATAGAACGTTCTTACTGAAGAAGTAAAATGTATTATTGTATTAAATCTTGACCCTTGAGTACATGTCTTTTTAATATTGTGTGACATGACAGGAAGTACGCATAAAGTACCTTCGCTGCATACAGAAATACAGTAACTGTCTTGAGCAAAAGCACTAGTGTGATTATTTGAGAAGTGAGCTAAACTACTTTTTTTCATGGAATATTATTTTTATTAGAAAAAGTGATTGACAGAAAAACTATGATTATGTAGACATGGGTATTTGGCAGTATTTTCTTGATAATGAATGGAGTGAAACTATCACTTCTTGGAAATCACTTACAATATTTGTTGCCAATAATAAAATTTAAGATTTCAGGCGAAAATTAAGTTTTTGGAAGGCTCCTAGCCACTTCTGTGAGCTTGACAGCTTCTTAATAAAGTATTTTTTGCTGAGACTGGTGGTGATGTTGATGAATGCGATTTACTAAAAATGTTTTTTGTAATGGAAAATCTATATAACTCAGCAAACCATCATTTTCCTAAAGACAATTGCATGATGTTACAAATGAATGATTCATTCTAAGTTTCATAATGACCAGTGGATTTTAATGTAATGGAGTATAGAACATCTGTTGATATGGTCTCAGATTCTACTTTGCAACTAACCTTTGAGAAATTATCACTTGTCAGATATTAGTGTAGCATCAGAGAAGAGTACTCACACTTATCTGAAAAGGCTATTAAAATGCTTCTTCCTTTGCCTAGTACATTTCTGTGTGAGACCAGATTTTCTTGATATTTTTAATCAAAATTAAGATATCACAACAGATGGAATACAGAAGCAGAGAGAATTCAGCTGTCTTTATTAAGCCAGATATTAAAAGAGATTTGCAAAAGTGTAGATTTGTAAAAGTCATTCTTCTCAATAAGTTTTTGTTTGGAAAATTATAGAAATTAAGGTTAAGATGTATGTTACTTATGTTAACATAGAGTCAGCTTATTGTTATTCTGTTTAAATGATCTAATAAATGAGTACATAAACATTTTCAGGTTTAATTCATAAAATAGCAAATATTGACATCTATAATTCATGGATAAAATAGTCTTTGGGGTTTTCAATAGTTTTGAAGGGGGCAAAGTAGTCCTGAGACCAAAACTACTGCTCTTGACTTCATCCCTGCAAAGCCCCGAAGTATTTGCCATATACTCTCTTCTTATCTGAGTTTTGGTTTCTGTATCTTTCTGAGTATTTTCATCCTTCTTTCACTCATCCCAGTGGGACAGTAGTGGAAAACAGAGACTGGCCAGTTATTTTTATTCCTCCAAACTATATAAACAGCAGGTGTCTCAGGCTCCCCCTAAACTTTCACTTTGGGAAAATAATTATCTAGCTTATTCAGATTCGTAGATTTACTAGATTATTGACACTGACTCGTACCTCTCTCTCTTTGAACTAATGCAGCTTATGTTATAATGTTATGTCAACTTAACCATTTCCTCCTCAATTAATGAAAGCTCTTTTCCTGGGAAGGTTACAGATTTTATTTTCTTCCCAGAAAGCTAACCATGACCTTCTCACCTTTCTGATTTAAAGAGCTGGGATCTCTTTAAAATTTCATTGCCTGTAAAGTTTTCCTTAAGAAACTCAAATGGAATCATCCACCGGCATTTCTGATAATTTTCTGAAGTAATAAGAAGGGGACAAAGATGGGTACATCCTTTGAAAGGGGAACTTTTATCATGGTTGCATTGCTTCATCTCTTTCTATCGAACTTGAAAGCCTGTGTTCAGTAATTTATGTTAATGCTTTATTTTCGAAGTTTTCTTTCTTCCATAAGCGCTTCATACTTTGACCAAGAGCTGACCTTTCCCCTCTTTGAAATGTACCCTCCCACCCCACCCCCCTCTCCAGGCTAGCTTTTCATTAGGGAAGACATACCCTCATATGGGAGACTCGCCCTCACGTTGCGTAATGCGCGCTGGCGGCAGGCCTCCCTAGCAAAGATCAAAGGGCCACTAGCGCCAGAAGGATGAACTCTGTGATCTCAGCCCCGTAAAGAGAAGCATCCCCAGAGAGAGGTTCAATTCATGTCAGAGTTAAATCTTAATTCATCTGAGAGCTGAGAAGCAGTCAGGCTCTTGAATATTTTTATTGAGAAACATTTTCCAAATCACAGATCAGATTAATATTTCAGTTACTTCTCGGAATGAATCCGGTCCAAGGCAACAAACAAAATCAATGGATCACGTGCAGTATGATTTAGAACCAAATTTGTAGAGTGTTTCAACAGTTTCTAATACAGTTTTGCAGGTTGAGTATGGACCTGGCCTAACCGCCCCTATCCCTTTCCTTTTAATTTCTTTTTTTTTTAAATTTTTAATGTTTTTTTTATTTATTTCTAGGAGAGAGAGAGACAGCGTGAGCAGGGGAGGGTCAGAGAGAGAGGGAGTCACAGACTGATACAGGCTCCAGGCTCCGAGCTGGCAGTCAGCACAGAGCCCGACGCGGGGCCCGAACCCACGAACCGCGAGATCATGACCCAAGCGAAAGTCGGACGCTTAACCGACTAAGCCACCCAGGCGCTCCTTTCCCTTTCCTTTTAATTCTCTCCTCCTTTCCTCCTTGCCTTCTTTCCTCCCTTCCTTCCTTTTCTTTTCCTTTTCTTACCTTACCTTTTTTTTCTTTTCTCTTTCCTTTTCTTTTTTTCTTTTCTTCCTCTCTACATACCTCCTTCCTTCCTTTCACTTTTTCCAGAGATCCATTGCTTAACACAATCTAATTTAAGGCATTGGACCTAGGACTTTGAATGCATCAATGAGAACAAACAGGTATTCTCAGGGGGAATAGTCTTCTTTGGATTTTTATGATGTTAAGTACCATGCTACCCTAAATAATATTGTGTTGTTAGTGCTACAACCTGTCTTAAAGTGGCAGTGACTCAATGTAATTCTGAGTTAGAAGGGACTGTGTTTAATTATGCTGAATGTTGAGAGACATATAACTAACCTTCATGGGAAATGGCATGTGGCCTCAAGTTCAATAATATTTATTGAGCACTTAAATGTGCTAGTCACTCTGCTAAGTGATTTGCATGTATTAAATTATTTAACCATTAGGATTACTTTATAAGGCCAATACTTTTATTGTATCCATTTTATAGATTAGGAAACCAAGGCACTGAGAGTTTTAAAACTTTGTCCAAGTGTATTAATCAGTGTCAGAATTGAGATTAGGATGCAGGCAGTCTGGCTACAGAAAATGTGAACTCAGCCAGTACACTAAGATTCCTCTCCAGGTAGTCAAAATATAGCACAATCATAAGAAAATCATAGTGAATTCTGTTAGCAACAAACGGAATTTTCATTAATTCTTGTATTTAGGTTTGCTGAGTTATCTTCTTTCACTGTAAGTAAGACAGCTGAAATATTCCTATTGTGGTACATGTTGTTCCTTAATCTGGAATGACCTTTCTTACTATTCAAGTTCATCCCATTCTTTAATGCTCATTTGAAACTTCCACTTTCTCTGTAACACCTATATCTGTTAAAAAGCAGAGGCTTCCAAAATTTAAGTGTTGGAATGGAACAGAGAGGATTTCTAGTACAATTTCTACCCAAACCAGGGACTTACTAATACATTAGGTTCTGGCTGCAAATGTTCTGTCACAAGGTGCCCAATATCTTCCCAAACCTCTATTTAGCTAGTGATTCTTACCATCTTAACCTAGACCTGCACCTTGTATTTCTGACTGAATTTTACCATTATGAAGCTTTTTTTTTTAAATTAATCTCCTCACTTACTCATGTATTTGCACTCTCAATAGATACTTACTAGAGTTTTTTTTTATGCACTACACTTCCTGATCTAGAAGGTAAAATAGTAAAGACATGGATTTCATTTAAAAAACTCAGATGCTTTTGAGATGTCTAACATTGTCAATTAGGATATCAGGGAATGACAGCAAGCCTTGGGTTGAGATTTGAAGAGAGAATGGAGTTTAGCTATTTGAAAAAGAGGAGGAAAACTTCTAATAGCAGATGAAGTACCTGAGGCACAGAAAAGCTAAGTAAATTTTCCAGAAATCGTAAGGCTAGTAACTGGGAGGATTGAAATTCAAGTTGGCATTTTCACTCCACAGTTGATGCTCTTAAATTAGGGTAATGGAAGCACAGCATCATATTCAGGGAGTTGTAAGTAATTATTTAAGGCTGAAGTGTGGGATGTGTTAAGTGGAAGGGTTGAGATGGTGGTAAAGTGAGTCAGAAGATTTAGGCAGGGGCCAGATTGTGATGAGCTTTGGAAGCTCTGCCAATAGGTTTTGGATTGTATTCTCGTTATCTGTTTCTTCTAACGTGGCAAGAGCCATTTGAGTTTGTCCTCATGTTACTGATTTGGCTTTCTCTAAGGTCAGTTTTGTTCTTTCCCTATACAAACACTAATTTTTATTCTGTTGTTGCTTTTACAAGTTGTTTGATTCTTTTGTCTGTTCTGTAAAGAATTTGCCACCTTCATTTTCTTATCCAACTTCACCTCAGAATATTGCCCTCATGACACCCTGCTTCTGCTTTATAGACTTCATCTGTTTAGAATTTTTGGTATTCCAAATAAATGTTTTACACAGTAATCTTATGTTTTGTGTAAGAAGATATTTCAGTTATGCCATTATTTCCAGTTTTTAGGGAATTGTGCTTTTCTCTATGACTCGGTATTTTTTGTGTATTTGTATAACACATAAATATTTATAATAAACAAATATATATATTTGTCATCTGTTCTTGAATTCAGGGACCTCTGGACAGGTGGTCCACAACTATACAGGTCCTTATCTTTAGTTCTCTTAACTATATATTTTAGCTGTGAGAAAATGTGCCCCTAGATTTGTCCGTGATTTGAAAGTCAAGGTTTATGGTCTCAGTCCAGTCTCTGTTGCACAGGAGATCGTTATTTAGTGCGGGATTTTCTTCTAATTTTAATTTCAGGGTTTCTAACTATCCTGGAAGGTCCCATTAGCCTCTGGTTGCCATTTGTTTGCCATTTTACAGGTATTTGGAGAAAAGTGTTCAGCGGTCAAATGATTTGGGGAAACACAATGTGCTGCTTTCCCTTCTTGGAAATGCAATGTGAAGCACCTGGAGAAACCCTACAGCAGAGAAGCTCGTTAATAATTCTCTTTAAAACCAGTATTTGTCACACTTACTTTCAAGAAACATGCATGCTTTTTAAATATATGTCTAGGAACATTCTTTGGACTACTCTACTTTTGTAAATGCTATAAGGATGAATTAAGCCTACTTCCTATAGACTATTAGCCAGCCAGCATTAGTCTGTTTCAATACTTATTTGCAATGTTTTCCTTAGATATCTATATCCATGTTCTACAAAACAGTACCTCCACCTCCCATCACTTCTTATCATATTGTATATATTTTAACATTTTTTTTGCTGACATATAATTTACATACAGTAAAATCCACTCTTTTGGAAAAGTTTGGTTCTATGTGTTTGGCAAATGCCTACAGTCATATAACTACCACTACTGTCAAGATATACAGACATAATGAATAGTAAAAACTTTAGTGCCTAAATGGATGCATAAACAGGGGTGCTGATGGTCAAACTCAGAAGGTATGCCTCTTAGCTGAAGCATGTTTGGTAAATACAGACTCTGTATCTTTATGTTAGAATCAGAGAATGAGTGGTAGATTGAAGTCTTTTATTGAAATGATCCATGCCATTCAGTTTTAGGGGTAGATTTGGAGATATTCAAAGATATACTTTTTTCCATCCATCCCTACAAATAGAGACATTCTTAACATTCCTCTTCTTAACCCTTCCCTCTTCATGGACATAACTTAGGATTTGTGTTCTCTACTTCCTGTTTGTATAATCTGTGTGTGTGTGTGTGTGTCTATTATAATGAGAAAATGAAATGAGAGAGGTATATTAGATACTGTGTTTTCCCTTGTTAGCAGAAATCAAAATATATTTTAAATATGAAAATTTTATTAGAATGTATTCTTATACTTCTATTCACAATAGCACCCAGTAAAATTTGAATAAAAGTTTATATTTAATGAGTGCTTTTTCTTTGATTGACTGAGTGATTGGTGGATTTATAAACTATTGTGCAACACTAGACAGTAATACTGGAGTGATGTTTACTTTTAGATTTGCTGATGTCTTTGATGATGAGTATAAAAAGTTGCTATGCCATTTTCAGAGGCAAATTTTAATGTATTTTTGCCTGTAATATGATCCTATCATCTGGACCATATTTACCCTATGTAATTCTTTTCTTTCAGCTCAGCATGACATACTCGTTTTTAGTACAAGATAGGTCATGTTTATCTGTTGCACTGTCTATGGTCCAGTGATCTCTTTTGTAGTCTAAGGGGAACTGAATGAAGACTGAACTGTGTCAAGGAGACTAAGAGTGTTAAAGTTCACCAAGAAATCAAGATGAGCCTTTGCAGAAACAAGAGGGAGTTAAAATTAGTATGAATTGATTTCCTACCCCCTTTTCAGAAATTGTTCTCACATGTTGAGAGCCCCTTGGCCATTTATGTTATGCTCTGTGTTATGGCTGTGACATGACTATGCCAGAGGATGGCCAAGGTCAACAATGTGACCTATTTTTATTTTTTCTTAATAGGAAAAAGTTGCCATTCTTTTCCCACACTGGCAGAGTCTTTCTGTGTGTGTGGCTTTGCAGACTCCTTTTTGTGAACATTTCACATCTTTTCCTTTGATTAAGCTTGTTAGATTTCAGACCTCCTTGAACTTTAAACTTCTCATTTCCAGCTTTTCCAGTTAGATGTTCTAAATCTAGTGATCTATTATACAGTATTATTAACTTATCTAGCCTTTGACAGCTTTATAAATTATTTCAGAAATATATTTTTCTCAAGGCAGGAAAACAAACAAGAGGTAAACATTGTTTTAAACTACTTTCTAGTTAAAAGTGGACATTATATTTACAAATCTGAATCCTCTGAAAAAAGGAAGAATGCATTTATTATGTGGATACTTTATATATCTCAACTTTCAGGTTTTCTTGAACTCCAAGGCTAGGTTACAAAGAAGCCTTAGTTGTTTGCTGATTAAATCAGTGGCACTTACTGGTTTCAGCATGCATCTACCTGAATGGATTACTTGATGTAACAAAAATAACATACAGGCACTATGAGAACAACAACAATAAAGTTTCTGATAAAACATGAAGTATTAGTAGAAAATTGATGCCATATAATAGATAATTAAAAGAGAAATTCTCTAAAATCAATTCGAAAATTTCCTTTTTAAGATGCCCAATTAACTCAATGTTCCAATTAATTTTTTTGTGTGTGAGAAAAACCAAACAATGTTAGAAGGGCATGATAGGAAATATTGCTGTGAAACATTCAGTCAAGATGGCAGCCTTAAGTGACATGAAATGCCACCAATCACTTTCTGGAGCCAAGCCCAGAGGCCATCTCCAGACATTGATGCCTGGGTTTAATATCTACGTGGACAGGCGATGAGGAAATGGATCCAAGCAATTGGGGTACTGAAACTGAGCTATGAAAGGGTTGCTGTGCTCAGGACACTGAAAAAAAAAAAAGAAAAAAAAAAAGATCTGCTAGTGGAAACAATAAGAAACTGGCATTATCTGGTGCCCTGGGAGGAAAAAGTCAAGAGTTAGCATACGTAACTCCAATCTGTGCTTTGAATAACTGTGGAGTCCAAATGTGCTAGACCCACCGGTAACGTCATTACACAAAACACTGAACCACTGCTGAAGATAAAATGTCTCAAGAAGTAGAAATCATGAGCAATATGAAGAGATTTTTATGTAAGTATGCCAAAATGTAAAAAAGATAACAGAAAGAAGAGGAACACATAAAGCTGGAATAGGATTGTATTTTAGAAGAGTACTTAAAAACTTTTTAAAATGAAAATATAATCTACGTACAATAAAATCACCCTTTTTGGTACATAGTTCTGCAAGTTTTGGCAAATATATACAGTTGTGTAATCAACATCACTAAAAACAAGATGTAAAATATAATATATCTATAAAATATCTTGCTTTTATATATACACAGTTGTGTAAATACTATTACAATCACTTTATTATATTTTATATTTTGATTATATATATACCCACACACACACACACATATGCACATTTGGGGTTATTTGTAAAATAAGCTCTAAGTATTTCCCCATGCCCCCTTTTGTAGCCAATCCCAGGCCCTAATAACAGCTGATCTGTTTTCTGTCCCAGTAATTTTAGCTTTTCCAGAATTTCATGTAAATGAAGTTATACAGTATATATATCCTTTTAAAAGTAGCTTCTTTCACTTAGCATCATGTGTCTGAGATTCAATCATGTTATTACATGTATGTGGAGTTCATTGTTTTTATTACTGAATATTATTACATTGTAAGGAGTTGCCACATTATTTTTGTCCATTCTTCAGTTTTTAGCAATTATGAACAAAGATGCTATAAACATTTGCATATATGTTTTGGTGTGAACATAAATTGCCAATTCACTCAGATAAATCCCTAGGAGTTAGAAGTATTCTTCTTAGGGCACTTTATAAGAAACTTCAAACACCTTTGGAAAAGGCTGTTAACAGTTTGCATTTCCACCAGGGATATAGGAGGGATTCTAGTCATTCTGCTTCCTACTGGCAATTTGTAATCTCAGCTGGGACCTTCAGTATGATTTCGAATAAGAAGACTGAAGGAGGAACATCTTCACTTTATTTCTGATCTTAGGGAAAAATCATTCACTGTTTTACCGGTACATACGTTAGCTGTAGATTTTTTGGAGATGTTTTCTATCAGATTAAGGGAGCAAGGAAAAATCTCCTTTAATTCTGAGCTCAGTGAGAGCGTTTTGCTTGGTTGTTGGTTTAATCAATCACATTTGAATGCTGAATTTTAATAACTGTTTTCTGCATCTATTGAGATGTTTATATATGGTTTTCATATTTTAGTCTGTTAATATGGTGAGTTACGTTGATTCATTTACAAATGTTTAACCAGTCTTAAGGTCTTGGGATAAGTCTTGTTAGGTCGTGGTGTGCTGTCCTTTCTGTACTGTGCTAGATTTAATTTGGTTGTATTTTGTTAAGGATATCTGTATCTCTCTGTTCACAAGGAACATTGGTTTATAATCTTCCCATCATCTATTTGTATGACTTTGCTGGCCTCATAAAATAAGTTAGCAAGTGTTTTTCTCCACTTCCATAATACGGAAGGGTTTTATAAAAAAATTTATACAAAAATTGATATTTTTATTCATTAGATGTTTTGTAGAAGTTGCCAGAAGAGCCATCTGAGCCTGGAGTTTTCGTGGCTAAAAGATTTGTAACTGTGGGACACCTGGGTGGCTCAGGAAGTTAAGCCTGCAACTTCAGGTCAGGTCATGATCTCATGGTCCTTAAGTTCGAGCCCCGCGTCGGGCTCTGTGCTGACAGCTCAGAGCCTGGAGCCTGCGTCGGATTCTATGTCTCCCTCTCTCTCTGCCCCTCTCCCGCTCACACTCTGTCTCTCTCTCTCTCAAAAATAAATAAACATTAAAAAGTTAAAAGAAAAAAGATTTATAACTGCAAATTTAATGTCTTTAACAGATGTGATAGTTTTCAGCTTGTCTATATCTTCTTGAGTTAGTTTTGGCAATTTATGTCTTTAAAATACTTTATCCATCCAAATTATATTGTCAAATTTATGGGAAGAGTTGTTTATAATATTCCCTTACTATCTTTTTATGTTTCTGGTGGTGTCGCTTGATTCCAAAGAGATAATCATTTAAAAAAATTTTTTTAAATGTTTTATTTATTTCTGAGAGAGTGAAAGAGACAGCGTGAGCAGGGGAGGGTCTAAGAGAGGGAGATACAGAATTTGAAGCAGGCTCCAGGCTCTGAGCTAGCTGTCAGCACAGAGCCCGACGTGGGGCACGAACCCATGAACCGTGAGATCATGACCTGAGCCGAAGTCCGAAGCTTCACTGATTGAACCACCCAGGCGTCCTCCAAATGGATAATCTTAATCAGCCAAACAGAAATTCCAGAAAGTAAAAATCTAGTAATTGAAATTAAAAGATTAAACAGCAAATTTAAATGCACATGAAAAGAAGCTTAGTGAATTAAAAAATATGACATATGAGAAAAATCACTCGCAACATAACAAATAAAAACCAAATATGGGATGTATGAAATAGAAGTTGAAACACAGAGGTCAAAATGGCAAGCTTAAATATATGTCTAGTAAGAATTCCAGAAAAGGAAGAGAATGGAGAAAAGTTGAATATTTCCAGAGTTAATATTCAATAGTTTTCTAGAGAGTACAAAATGAATCTCCTGTTTTGAAGCCCAGTGAGTCCTAAGAAGGAAAAATAAACCAAAATATATACCTAGACAAATTGATATAAGACGTCCATACATCAAAGTACTAAGAGAAATAAAACAACTTTCATCTTAGAACCTGTAACTCTGAAAAACTGTCATTCAGTATTAAGTATGAAATAAAGACATTTCCATACATTATTAATACATGTAATACACATATTTTCTTGCAGAAAGAACATTTACAAGAAGGAAATTGAATCTAGAACGAAAACATGTCATGTATGAGAAAATAGTCAGCAAAGAAACTTATAAGCAAAGAAACTTATAACTTATTAGTTAGAATAAGTATACATTTTAAAAGAGGGAAAGGTGATTACTGAAGAATAGAAATAGAAGGCAAACTTTGCAGACCAGTGGAGGAACATTACAGCAAAAAAAAAAAAAAAAAAAAAAAAAAAAAAATGATGAAAAAAAAAAAAAAAAAAAAAAAAAAAAAAAAAAAAAAAAAAAAGAATTTGATGAATGTAATAGGAGGTAGAAAGACAAGATGAAGTTAGGTTTATTAAAAGTTATGGTAAATAAGAAAAATAAGTTTAAAAAGCATTTAACATACATCAGCAATAGCATTAAACATTAATAAAACAAACCACTACTGAAAGAAACGGTACAAACTATAAAAGCGGATGACACAAAAAATTCTTAACGATAAAGATATTAGCAAATCTTAGAAGAAAGCTGATGTTCTAATTTCAATTAGAATATTAACTTTAGAATTAATATTAATATTGGGAGAACCAGATTCGAAGGAAAGCAGTAATGGTGTGTCAGTTATTTGCCTACCGTCTCTCAATACCAAATCTGCTCTTAACTTGTGTTCTGTGTGACACTGGGATTGTGCAAACTCTATTTCCCAGATGCTGTTCCAGCTGGTTTCCATTAAGCTCTGCCAATAGATGGCGCTAGAGATTGAAAGGGATAAGAGATGTCCATCCTTTCTTCTGTCACTGTTGCTCTATCAGTGAAAATTTGCTTCTGCTTCCAACTTCTTTCATCTCACCCAGAACTGGTCTAGTCATATTTGTTTTATTAGCAGCTTATGTATCACTTCCATGAGGCAGCTGCTCTGAGCTTATCGGTTCTATAAAATCCATTCCTTCCCTGAGTTCTAGAGACAGTAACTGCTTCTTACAGTAATTAGCTCCAAGCTACCTCAACTTTTTTAGCTCTCCACCTTTATGCAACAGATTCTCTGTATAGTGTGGTTTTATTTCCTGATGGGATCCTGACTACCATAGATCAGGATAGGGAAGAAATAAAGAAACCTATGCAGTGATTATCCATCTTAAAGGTATAGGTCAGTATCCTTTACTTAGGTGATAATACTATTTAAAGATACATAAAGCAAAGCCTATTGAAGAATATTGATCAAATATATGTAGAATACTCTTCAGTTTAGGTTTGTCTGATGTTTTCTCATGAGGTCATATTTTTAGGGGAGGGGCAGAGACAGAGAGAGACAGAGGGACAGAGAGAGAGAGAGAGACAGAGAATCCGAGGTGGACTCTGCGCTGACAGTGGAGAACCCAATGTGGGGCTTGAACTCATAAACTGTGAGATCATGACCTGAGCTGAAGTTGGACACTTAACCAAGTGAGCCACAAGGCACCGCAGAGGTCATACATGTTTTGGCAAGGGTACCGCAAGAGTGATGTTGTGTTCTTCTCAGTGCATCAGATCAGGAGAGACATTGACATGGTATGTTTCTTCACAAGTGGTGTCACCTTTGAAAAGTTAGGGTAGTGGTTGGGTAGCTCCATCAGGTTTCTCCACTGTTATAGTGAAAGTTTTTGACATTTCTATCTAGAAAACTGTTAAATAACATAAATATAAAAAATAATTTGAATATGGACGAATTTAAAAGTATTACTAAAAGTTAAACCTTGTAAACATAATATAGACTCTGCCCCCTAAAAAAGTGTACATTCTACTTAAATGCACACTAGAAACTACAAAAGCTGGCAATATATTAAGCTACTAAAAAGTTTCTGTAACTCCCCAAAACGTGATATCCCATAAATCATATGACCTGATCTTAATGCAATGTAATTAGTTATAGGGATACTGAAAAACATATGATTGAAAACAAACAAGAAATGCACTTCTAGCAAAAATGAATTACTGGGACTGCATCAAAATAAAAAGCTTCTGCATAGTAAAGGAAATAATGAGCAAATCTAAAAGGCAACCATTGAATGGGAGAAGATATTTGCAAATGACATATCAGATAAAGGGTTAGTATCCAAAATCTATAAAGAACTTATCAAACTCAACACCCATAAAGCAAATAATCCAGTGAAGAAATGGGCAAAAGACATGAATAGACACTTCTCCTAAGAAGACATCCAGATGGCCAACTGACACATGAAAAAATGCTCAACATCACTCATCATCAGGGAAATACAAATCAAAACCACACTGAGCTACCACCTCACACCTGTCAGAATGGCAACATTAACAACTCAGGCAACAACAGATGTTGGCAAGGATGCAGAGAAAGAGGATCTCTTTTGCACTGCTGGTGGGAATGCAAATTAGTGCTGCCACTCTGGAAAACAATATGAGGTTCCTCAAAAAATTAAAAATAGACCTACCCTATTACCCAGCAATTACACTACTAGGTATTTATCCCAGGGATACAGGTGTGCTGTTTCAAAGGAGCACATGCACCCCAATGTTTATAGCAGCACTATCAACAATAGCCAAAGTATGGAAAGAGCCCAGATGTCCATAGATGGATGAATGTATAAAGAAGATGTAGTATATATAACCAATGGAATATTACTCGGCAATAAAAAAGAATGAAATCTTGCCATTTGCAATTATGTGGATGGAACTAGAGGGTACTGTGCTAAGCAAAATTAGTCAGAGAAAGACAAATATCATATGACTTCAATCATATGAGAACTTTAAGATACAAAACAAATGAACATAAGGGAAGCAAAAATAATATAAAAACAGGGAGGGGTACAAAACATAAGAGACATATGGAGGACAAACAGGGGGTTTGTCCTGGAGGGGTTGTGGGAGGGAGGATGGGCAAATGGGTAAGGGGAATTAAGGAATCTACTCCCGAAATAATTGTTGCACTATATACTAACTAACTTGAATGTAAATTTAAAAAATAAAATAATATACTTCTAAATAATTCATGAGTTAAACATTGTGGATTCCATGTCTTTCTTTCTGCCCCTCCCCTATTCCCTCTCTCTCTCTCTCTCTCAAAAATAAATAAACATTTAAAACAAAACAGAACAAAAACTTTGTGATGTACTGGGAGGATAATTTATCACATTAAGTAGATATTTTAGAAAATAAGGAAAATTGGAAGATTGAGGTTTTTTTTTTTCAAGAAGCTACACTACAATTAAATCTTCCTTTTCCCAAATAAAGAGTAAAAAAAATGGAAAAAATAGAAACAACCAGGAATTAATTACATAGAAAACAAAGCAACCACATAAATTACCAATAAAGGCAAAATATGGATTTTTTGCAAACAACCAATACGTATTGATAAAATTGATTGAACAAAAAAGAGAGAAGGTGCAAATAAATTGCATAGAATGAGAATGCAACATCAGTACAGTTTTTGTAGAATTGAAAACAAAAAAAGCATAAGGAACTACGAGAAAAACTACACTCAACACATTTTAAAACCTAAAATATGTGAGAATGTTTTTGGAGAAGATATAGATTCCAGTATTCTTTAACACATAACAGAAAACAAAACATTGAATTGGTAAAAAAAAAAAAGTTCTCCCTTCCTACCACCTAGCTCAAAAAGGACCTAAGATGAAATTGTTCTATGAATTTAACTAAATTTTCAAGGAATCATAATGCATACCTCAGAGTTTCAGAGAACAAATTAAAAGAACCAAAGCTACCCAACATAAATCTGATATTAGTAGAAGCTGACACCAGCTAATAAAATTAATGATTAGTACACTTAAGAAAATAGAAGGCAAATCATAAACAAAATGCATGCCAATCAAATCCAGGAATATCTTTAAATAATTTATTTTGGCTAAGTATGGCTTACTATAGGAATGCAAGAAATATTTAGCATTATATTTATTAATAAAATATCCCACATTAGCAAGTTGTAAAAAATGTGATCAATCTCAATAGGTCCAGTAGAAATATTTATTCACAATAAAAAAGGCTACAATAACTAGTTGCAGGAGGCGACTTCTTCAAATGGGTACAATGTTAGAGGCAGTCTCTTTGAAACCCCTAAGGATTTCTTCAATGTCTGTTCTCTTCTTTTGCACTAATATAACTACTGGGTTTTGGAGCGGGCCCATGGCTCCCAAATGGCCCAGCCTCTCTAGCAAGTGGATATAACTGTGTCCATTTTGGAAGTGTTTGGGGAAATGTGTGTAACTTTTAAGAGACATCTTTAAAGGGAAGGAACACATCTCATTTTTTGGTCTTAGGCTTTTGTGCCTACTAAGCTAGATGTGTAGCTATGGTCATTCTGGAACATGAGGACGCGAGCAACATCCTAAAAATGGCATAAAGCTCGATAAAACCAATTTGCTCTCTGACCCCATGGAGTCATTATACCAATCCATGTAAGTATTCTATTTTCTTTAAGCCATTAATTTTCTTTAAATATCTGGGATAGCTATTGAATTTTAATTCTTATGTGCCCATTTTTACTACTTCGATTCACTGAAATTCTTACTCACTGCCTTACTGGAGGCTGTGGATAGTGAAATAGAAGAAAACATAATAACTGGCATTATTTCTAGTAAAACACAAAATCTAAGACAATCTCAGACAAGCCAGTTAAAATAGTAAGAAAGTCAGCCAGGTAACCGCTTCTAAGACCAAGATGAAAACATTAAAATTATACCATAAACCCATAACAAGCCAACTGGAAGATGTTGTTAAGAAAAAGCTGTTTCATATTAAGAGGAAACCCCAAAAGTGATCTCACCTTAAATGTAATAAGCAATCTATATGTATTACGATGAAAATCATAGAAAAATACCAAATTATTTTAAAGTACATAGCAGGAGACCAATAAATGAATCAATAGAGTATATTCATGAATGAAAAGATTAAAAATGGGAAAATGTTAATTCTTCTTCAATCAAGCAATAAATTCAATGTAACTTAAACAAAACCTCTTGAAAGAATATTTTGTGGTGTTTTATGAGCCAAATCTAAAAACCTTTTGGAAGTTTATGGCTATATGATACATTAGATATGGAGGAAAATACTGAAACATGTTTGGATAGAAAACCCAACAACATAAGTATAACAGTTGATTCTGAGGAGGAGGAATGGAATTGAAAATATTAAGGGATTCCAACGGTGTCTGTAACATTTTCTTTTAAAAATATCTGCAGAAAATGTGTCAAAATATGTTTATCGGTGTTGAGTTTATACGTGTTTGTAATATTATTCTCTCTCCTTTTCTAGATATTTGGAACATATAAAAACAAGAAATTCTGGCTACAATGTTAAAAATTCTATTAACTTCTGGGTAGCATAATTGAATTGTGGCGATCCAACTTTTAAAACAATAAAAATTTAACTCTTAAAATGTGACCATTTGGGGTCCATTGTGCATCAGCTAAATTGGTCTTTCTACCAATTCTTCCAGGATTTAGATTATAACCATGAATGTGTGAATGAGAGCAACACCTTAAAATGGTGAGGGCAACAAGATACAACTACCTAGGTCTCTCACATCATGGAGTCAAAGTCCTCATAGGACCAGTCCTCGTGTATACTCTATTTAGACCACTGATTTGTTTTTAAATCTGTTATAGCTATTGAACTTAAATTCTTACTCATGTGCCTATTTTTACCACTTCTACTACTGTTTCCCCTTCCTTTTTTGCTATATGTATTTGCTATCACTTCAGGATAATTTTTGTCAATACATGCTTCTTGATTAAAATTGACTTTTTAAAAATGGAATTTAGGTAAGAGGCAACACTGTGTTTTGATCTATATTTTCAACTGCTTTTTTTTTTTTAATTGGGTTTACATTTCAAGACATGCCAATTTTTCTGGTATTGTGTTGTTAACATTTGGGTTGCTTCTAGTGTCTTGTGAATAACTTTGAAATAAACATATGTTCTTTATGTGTTTTCTGCATTTAAGAATATAGCCTTAGATATATCTCAAAAGCAGATTTGTTGGCTCAAAGCTTTGAATATTCTTAAAACTCTATTTGTACATCTAAAGAGCTTTTTAATTGAAAAATTCTAATTTACATGGCCATCTCAAGTGATTGATATTATAAATCTGATTACACAATTGCTGACATAGTGTATTAGTGATTGAGAAAATAGCTGACAATTTAATAAAACCTATCATTACTACTCAAATTTTCGTTTGTTTGATAGCAAGTTGATCATTTTCATGTATTTGTTAAATAGTTGACTCAACTTTTGTGCATTTTTCTACTTCTTGCTTTTAATAAGGATTAATTTTCTACTTGTTGCTTACTGTTTAATAATTGCATAATTCCTTTATTATAAAGTAACCCTTTATTATGTTTACTACATGGTTTCTCCAGTTTTTTTTTTAATGCTTATTTATTTTTGGGAGAGAGAGCACATGCAAGTGAAGGAGGGGAAGAGAGAGAGGGAGACAGAATCCGAGGCAGGCTCCAGGCTCTGAGCTGTCAGCACAGAGCCTGACACGGGGCTCAAGCTCACAGCCGTGAGATCATGTTCTGAGCTGAAGTCCGATGCTTAACTGCCTGAACGACCCAGGTTCCTCATGTTTTCTCCAGTTTTAATTTTGGTTATATTTAATGCTATAGTTTCAATCTTTTACAGTCCAATTTTTTTCATTTTCATCTGTGATTATTTTCTCCCATCTTCAAGCTTGTAAAATCTTTTCCCTTCTCATAAGCATTTACGTATCTTCAAAACATTTCTGTTGGTTTCACTTATTAAATTTCATATTGGATCATCCTAAAGTGATGTATATATTGAAATTTTGAAGTTAACGTTTTACAAACAGTCAAGCAACTGTTCCAGTACCACTTCCTGACTAAATCTTCCTTTTTCCATCAGTACATTTTCTAACGAAAATTTATTATTTTTTCTGATTATATAAGTAAAAAGATATTACTTTATTTTCCATATTATTTCTATATTACTACATGTTATTTCATAAATGGATTTGATTTTCCTTATTTTATTGGGTGGATGTAGAGAATTTTTATGTGATTTTTCTATCAGATATCAGTTTCACCCAACCTTTGTCTGTATAACTAGCTGGCTATCTGTCATACTCCAGCAAGAAAGTGCTTTTTTTATGATATGCTTTAAATATCCAAAAAATTCAGAGCATAAGAAAACAAACATGATTAATGACTTAATGATGACTTCTAAAAGTGAACTGTTTGATTCATTTTATTAAAAATTTTAATAAAATTTTCTAGTTTTCTTTAAGTCCTGTGTATTAAAAAAAAAAGTTTGCTCCTGAGTGTCACATCTTTTTGCTACATTTAAAATAGAATCTTTAAAAAAATTTTTTTAATGTTTACTTAATTTTGAGAGAGACAGAGTGAGAGCAGGGGAGAGGCAGAGAAAAAGGGAGACACAGAATCTGAAGCAGACCCCAGGCTCTGAACTGTCAGCACAGAGCATGACACGGGGCTTGAACTCACAAACAGGGAGATCATGACCTGCACTGAAGTCAGATGAGTAACTGACTGAGTTACCCAGTACCTCCTAAAATCGAATCCTTTAATGATATCCTCCAGTTTACTTTTGCTGATAGGTAGGAAAGCTATAGAATTTCAAGTGCTTATTTTATAATGATCTCTTTTAAAAATAATATTTTTGCTATTTTTCTTGGGGTTTTTTTTTTGGCAAATAGTAATGTTAACTAAAAAAAAAATTCCTTTTCAAAATGTAGGTCTCATTACAGTCCTTATCTAATTGGATTGGCTGTAACTTCAAGGACAATGTTTAACATTGTCCTTAGCCATCTGTTTTTTTCCCTGACATTCAAGAGTTTTAATTCAATGTGTCACTCATGAAGTATATTGGGGTGAGATAGTCTTTATTATGTTAAACAAGGATCCTTCCTTTTCTAGTTTCATAAGGATTCATTTTATCAAACTTTTAAAAATGCTTGGCAGAGTTAACTGTTAATATAATGCCTTTTAGCACTTAAGACAATTACATGGTTTTTATTCTCTTACCAGAGATAAATTACATTGACATATTTCCCACTCTTGCATTCTAGAAATGACCTACTTGGTCACTGAGTATTTTTCTTTTAATGCACTTAAAATACTTTGTTAGCATTTTATTAAGGAGGGCTTTTTGGTTTTTGCATTTCCAGTGATACATGAGGTTATACTGCAAATATGTTTAATTGTTTTGTTAGGTTGTAATATCAAGTTTTTCTTGCATTTATTTACATATGTATCTATGTATTGATTTATTTATTTAGCATAGAGAGTCCACCACACTGTTTAACTATTCAAATGCAACAATTATTCATATGCATGTTTAACATTAGGATCTAAAATATACATTTAGGGAGTACATCGATACTTTGTCTATGGCTGCTTTGGTGCTAAGAATGAGTTTGTGCGACAGAGACATAATGGACAGTATCAATAATATTTGCTATCTGGCCATTTATTATCTATCTATCTATCTATCTATCTATCTATCTATCTATCTATCTATCTATCATCTATCTTTGAGAGAGCGAGTGCATGCACAAGCAAGGTGGGGAAGAGCTGAGGGCGAGAGAAAGAGAATCTTAAGCAGGTCCATACTCAGTGCAGAGCCCATCATGGGACTCAATTTCATGACAGTACAATCATGACTTGAGCGGAAATCAAGGGTAAGACACTTTACCAATTGAGGCAGTTAGGTGCCCCTATCTGGCCCTTTAAAGAAAAAGTTTGCCAGCCACTACCTTACAATATCATCCAAGCAGGAATCCCACGGCAACCCCAGTGATCTTTTCTGATATTTCCTGCTAAATTAATTAAACAAGAAGGCTCTTAGACTGAGATGGCTCTAATGCCCTTGTGGTGTACAAACCAAACCAAACCTTAAGCCTATGAATGTCTCAAGGGTAGAAATTTAAATGCTAAGGACAACCAATCAAAAATAGCCAGTTAGGCTTTAAGCTATAGCCAATACAATAATTTCCTTTCTTTGCTTCCACACCTTTATGTTTCTTTCCCCTGATTCCTGTCTGCAGAAAGCTCCTAAAACCGCTTCCAGTCTGGTGCTGTGCTGTTTGAAGAGAGTATTGCTCAAATAAATTCTTAAAAATTTTAATATTCAAGTTATCCTTTAACATCCCTCATCTCCCCAGTTCCTAACTAATCCAACTCCTTAATGCAGCGAGTTATATGAAAACTGATTACTTTATTTGGCTGATTTTGTATAAAGTTATGATTGGAAAAGGGGCTAATGATTGATTGCTACCTCAGCTACTGTGTAACTCAGAACGATAGGATTTAACATAGTCAGAGAACTAGAACATTGGAACACTAACTTTTTCCATAAATATCACTTTCTCTTCTTTAATATTGTCACAGTTGGTAACACAATGTTCAACCTCCCAGATTTCCCTTATGATGTTTGTTATTATAATAATTATTATTTCAGTGAAGACTTTTTTTTTTATTGACTAACATGTTTTTGTACAGCATTGCATATACTCTCCTTTACAAGTTCTACTTCCCTCCTATTGATAGTAAACTTTCCAGTAGCAGCAATAAATACCAACACACCATGTCAAAGGGGGACAAATACTGTCCAGGTAGAATCCGATATTATTAGTAGTTTCCTTCTATGCGTGTTATTTGATTTCCTTCCTACTTATGTGATGGCTTGGCATGGTGTGTGGTAGTCAGAACAATGGCTTGCCAAAGATGTCTATGTCCCAGTCTCTGAAATTTATGAATATAAATTACATGGAAAAAGAGATGTTGCAGAGATGATTTAGACTAACGACCCCGAGATGGGAAAATTATCCTGGATTATTCAGGTGGGCTCAGACCCATCAGCCGAGTCCTTCCAAGCAGAGAACCTTTCCTGGCTGAGGTCAGAGAAAGAAGTGAATGTGAAAGAAAGATAGAGATGCAGTAGTGCTGGGGTTAGAGATAGAGGAAGGGCCAAGAACTGTAAGATAATAAATTTATATTGGTTTAAGCCACAAAGTTTGTGGCAACTTGTCATGGCAGCAATAGAAAACTACTATACAGAGTATATTAAAATCTAGGTTGACTTTTTAAAAAAAAATCACATCACAAAAAGGCACTACTTCATTATCTTTCTTCACTTAGTGTTGCTCCTAAAAAGTTTACCGTCAGTCTAATTTCGTACAGTGCTTTTATATGTTTGAAGCATGATTATTTTGGGGGATGAACCAAAGTTTCAGCTCAGCCATTGATCTTATCTAGAATGCCTTGGTTGAAAATATATAACTTTGTTATTAATTTCTTGGTCGCAGTGTATTTTTCTTGTGATTAGAGAACATTGCTTGCACAAGTTCTACTTTTTAAATTTTAGAATTTTTTTAGTCTGAAAATTATGATGAATTACTTTAGCAAATAATTTGTAGAACATAGTATGTTAATAACATCTATTCTCTACAATTTATGACATTTTGTATAATTCATTTACATATATTTTATCTGTTATCTCATTAAAATGGTCTTTATTGGTTTCTTGGTCTACTTGATTTTTTTTATGTTTTATTTATTTCTGAAAGAGAGAGAGAGACAGCATGAACAGGGGAGGGTCAGAGAGAGAGGGAGACACAGAATCTGAAACAGGCTCCAGGCTCTGAGCTAGCTGTCAGCACAGAGCCCGACACGGGGCTCGAGCCCACGAACCGTGAGATCATGACCTGAGCTGAAGTTGGATGCCCAACCGATTGAGCCACCCAGGCGCCCCTTGGTCTACCTGATTCTTAAATCTGATAGAAATTCAATTCTTTTGTATATATTTATATATATATTTATATATATTTTATATATGTATGTATATATTTATATATAGTTTCTTAGTGTAAGTAGAATCATTTTTGCTTTATGTAGTTTGATGCCATTGCCATTCAGGTAAGTGTTGACTATTGTTATACCTTCTATGTAGGTTTCAATTCATTATTTTCTGCTTTTATTAATTCTTCCCCCTACTTTTTAATTAATTTTGCTGTTCGGTTTTTAGTTTAACAGGTAACTGGAAATGTCAGTGATTCTTGTTTAAGAATAAAGAATACACAGCTATGAATTGTCTAATGTGCCTCTGCTTTTAACCCACAGGATTTCATATGACATGCTCAAATTCTCACTGAGTTGCAAAGAGCCTGTACTTTTAGCTGATTTTTTAGAAGAAATTCTTTTCTATTTCCAAGGGATTAGATTTATGTTTTATATTTAATTCCTTGTTCTTTGAAACATAAGAAAGTACGGCCCATCTACTTTCTTCAATTTAAGGCAATTTTTCTGGAGGTCTTAGTATATAGACAATTTATAAAACATATCCCATAGACATTTGAAAAGCATGTGTATTCTATATTAGTTGGTTATAGAATTATAATATATTAATAAATTAATACAGACTTTTATGATTAATCATAACTTGTATATCCACTTGATCTGATACTTTCTAAGAGAAAGGTATTATAAAATATTTCTTTATGATGAAAGCTCTGTTCCTCCTCTGATCCTGTTTTCTTCACAGCAGAAAGAATATTTTTAAATAATTATGAAATCCTTATATTTTTTGTCATACTTAGAATAAAGTATAAACTTTTGCCAATACCTTACCAAATATTCTTTTAGTCTAGAGACTACACTTAGCTCCTTCATTCCTCAGAGACTATGCACTTGATACTCCAATTTTCTGGAATACCTCCATCTCCTCACCTCCCACCCATTTACCTTGCTCTTGGCATCTTTGCTTGTCTGCATCCTTCTCATTGTACAGTTTCAGGTACTTAAATGTTCCTTCCTTATATAAGCCCCCCACTCCCCAGAACTAACATGGGTTCTTCTTGAAGAACAGTTTTCATAATGAATTTGTTTTTTTTTTCTTTCTGCTAGCTATTGGTCTCAGCTACTCTGAACATAAAGATTGCTCTGTGACTTTGGGGAATATATATTTGCCAAGAAATGAGAACCTCTCAGAGAATTATCCTTTCTTCCTTTATGTGTAAGTTTCAGCACTTGAAACCAGTATGTTCTTTGCAGTTTTAATCATATCTGTATCTTGTCTTCCAGAAAATCCAAGCATTTGCTACTTCTTTGATGCCCCATGTCATAGTTTTACAGTGCTGCTAGACAATTATTATTTTGCATTTCTTTTCCTTTCAATTTATTGAGAAATGAGGAGGTAAGGAAGGTAAATATGTAAGCAGAATTCATTATATAGAAATTCAAATTTTAGGGTCACCTGAGTAGCTCAGTAGGTAAGCATCTGACTCTTGCTTTTGGCTCAGGTCATAATCTCACAGTTTGTGGGTTCAACACCCACATTGTCAGGCTCCACGCTGATAGAGCGAGTCTGCTTGAGATTCTCTGTCTCCCTCTCTCTCTCTCTCTCTCTCTCTCTCTGTCCCTCCTCTACTTGCATGCATGAGCTCTCTCTCTCCTTCAAAAATAAAGAAATAAACATTTAAAAAATCTAACTTTCAAAGCTATAAAACCTCTTAAGGAATGGGTATTGAATGACATATGGGCAAGTGCTTTTCAGCCTATTATGAGTAAATATATTTAAATTTAACATACTTGTATTTTATATTATATTACTTTGTTTCTAATTAATCAACACTCTTGTTTATTTGGAATACATTTACTTGTTAAGAGGAGATCATACTTTTTAATATATTTTGTAGTTAAATTTGCTTGGCCCTTAAAGATATGAAAAGATGTTCAAATTTATTCATATTAAGAAAAATGCCAATTAAAATTACACTGAATTATTATTTCTCCCCTATCAGGTTGGCAAAAATCCAAAACTTTGACAACTGTTGGCAAGGCTGCAAGCAAATAGGCACTCTTATACATTGCTTGTGGTAATACAAAATGGTACAACCCCCATGGAAGAAAACTTGGCAATATCTAACAAAACTGTATAAGTATTTACCCTTTGCCCCAGAAAGCTCATTTCTAGTAATCTATCCCAAAGATATTCTGAAGAAACACAAAAAGACATGCATAAGGCTATTTACTAGAGCATTATTTATAGCAGCAAAAATTGGAAAGAACCCAAATGCTCATCAATTGGTGTCTGATTGAATATGAACTATTGTAAATTCATGTAATGGAAATATGTAGCTACAAAAACAAATGAGGAATATTTTTATATACACATATGGAATAATTCCTAGTGTGTGTTTAAGTGAAAAAGAAAAATAAATTGGAGAATACTGTATGATTATCTATAGGTCAGATAAAAGAAATAAGAACATTGACATTGAACATAAAAAATTTATATACCTCGCTCCATAAGATTTCACTTTGTACTAATGATGTATTTTACATAAATGTAAAAAAATGAAATCTAAATTAAAAATACAGCAGTCAAAAATAAAATTAAAGTGAAACAAATAAATCTAACTGTATTGAATTCATGGCATAACTATCCAGAAAAATAATTAATGCAAGAGACTTTAAAATATAGTAAACTGATTGAATTTTCTTAGTGGTTTATATCCTGAAGACCAAAATAACACACCCCGTCCCCCCCCCCCACAGATAAACTGTTTTTGGTAATCTACTTTTGTTATTGTTATTCTGTAATTTTTATGTGTAGAGTATGATAAAGCAAGTACCTCAATGTCATTGGGAAGACAAGAGATGTAGATATAAGATTAAGGAAGTTAAAAATTCTGAAAGTCTACGCTTAGGTCATGATCTCGCGGTTCGTGGGTTCGAGCCCCTCGTCGGGCTCTGTGCTGACTTCCTGCTCAGAGCCTGGAGCCTGTTTCAGAGTCTGTCACTCCCTCTCTCTCTGACCCTCCCCTGCTCACGCTGTCTCTCTCTCTCTCTCTCTCTCTCTCCTAGAAATAAATAAAACAGTAAAAAAAAATTCTGAAAGTCTACACTTGAATTAGAAATATCAACATGGTGTCATATGTATTTTATCTTAAAAAAAAAAAACAGCAAACATATTTTCTAGATTTGTCAACTGAAAAGCCTAGAAACAATAAATAACCCAATAGTAATGAGCACCCACAATGTCCAAAGTGTGGTCCCTAAGTACCAATTCCCAATAAATAAACCAACCCTCTTTGTAGAATTGGGTGAATCCACAGCTAAGTCAGGAAAAATATAAGATAACCCAGGTAGTGGTTACCTCCATGACCAACTTCCAATAAAAACCTTGAACACCAAGTTTCTTATGTGTATTGTCACTTGTTAAGTGAGTAATGTGTCAGTCCATCCAGAGAGGGCTCTTTCAAGCTTGTTTCTGGTTTCCTCTATACTTCACCTCATGCTGAGTCCTGTGAATTTGTGTAGTGAATCACTGAACCTGAGGGTGGTCTTAGGGACCCCAACACAAAGACTCTATATCTTACCACCAGTCTACAAAAATATATGGAATAGAGGAGCATGTAAATGATACCACAGTAAGGCAATGAGCAGAGTAAAGAATGTGGAAAGCTCTATAGTTTCTTTAACAAATAAACTGCTGGAAAAGCCAAAAAAAAAAAAAAAAAAAAAAGGAAGAAAAACTCTATTAATTAAAAGACACTTTTGAAACATTTAGAGATGAAATGAACCAATGTTTGGGATTTGTTTTAAAGAAATTTGACAGGGGTTGTAAAGAGATAGCACAGTGGGATTATAGAGGAAACCAGATTGCTTATAATTGATATTTGTTAAAATATAGTAATGGGTTAAGTAGACTTATTATATTTTATAATAAAATTTACAAAACATTTATTATATAATAAAATATTAATTAAACTTAAATTTTATAATAATTTGAAAACTAAATATTTGAAATGGTATGTGCTAATATTTTGGAATTTTGCATATATGTTTACATGTGAGAATCTCTTCAATTTTCCTTTATTATAATTTTAACTGCTTTTAATATTAAATTTACATCTGCTTCATATCTCCCCTATGCTCTAAGAAAAATATATATTAAAAGATGGTATTTCTTGAAGACTAAAACAATTCATAGATCATTTGAGCCACAGTTCTTTTTCATAAGAAATTCTTTAGTATCTGTATATAGTTTTCATTGTTTGTTTTTGTTTTATATCAGTACATCATTTGCAACTATGTGATATTTTATACTTTAACAGAAAATTCACTTCAGAAATTTCAATTTTTAAAGAAAACCCACATTTTCGTAAAGCAACATACTTCAGTATGAAAATATACATATACACATATATATGCATATAGATGCAGTTTGTAAAAATGCATATAAGTGTATATATACATTGTATATACCCTTTTTCATTTGGAATTGTTCCATCTTCCATTCCACTACAGGCTATAAAGTAAATAGGTAAGGAGTAAACTAAAGTTAGAACACATTCATACGTAGGGGTCAGTAAGATTCTTTTAAAGGGAAGCAGAAAGATCTCAGCGTAGAGACTGAAAACATGACCAATGACCCAATGGAAGAAATTAGCGCAAGGCTTTTGTTTTAGTAACTTTCTCAGTTTTCTTGTTTCATATTTCATGTATCTTTTACTTGATATTTATTATTTCCTTGCTCTTGATTTCCTTAGGACTTCTAGAAGAGCTCTTTTTAATTTCTTGAAATATAACTTTAATTTAGGGTTTTCTCTCCTTCTTTAGTAAGAGATGTGAATTTACTTTTTTTAAAATAGAATTTATTGCCAAATTGGCTAACATACAGTGTGTACATTGTGCCCTTGGTTTTGGGAGTAGATTCCCATAGCAAATTTACTTTTTTTTTTTTTAAGCCCTAGCTCCAATCCAAAAGTTTTGAATATATAAATAACACTCAGTTTCATGATTTCCTAAATTGTTCTTATTTTTTCAGTCAATAATATGTATGAAATAATAACTCATAATTTATTTCCTACTTGATCTGTAATTGGGAAAATGCACTTAAATTTTCAAGTGATTGACTTTTAAAATCATTCTTAAACATATATTTATTTGTAAATAAAAAGCAAAGTAACATTGACTTCAGCAAATAGAAGATAAAGACTGCATGTGTGTTGCTCTCTCTACTTTGCTTTTCATCATCTTGATTTCTGTCATCTTGGCCCCTCTTTTCCATCATGCTAGGCATCTCTGTAAATTTTGTCCTTTTTGTCTATTTTTAGGCACACTTGTCACAAGTTTTTAGGCAAGTATTTTCCAATTTGTGACCCTGAAAACACTTTGTTCTATAATATGTTAATAAATGCCCTTTAAAAAGAACTCTTTTACCATAAGGCTAGCTTAGCAATGCAGAGGTAAACACATTATACTGATATCCTTGTTTACAGATACATTAAGAGAGACTAATCTAATCGTTAAGTATTGTGAATTATCTATAGGAAGTTGCACTATGCAGAATTTTCCCAAAGTGTGCAACTATGGAACTCATTTTAAAGCCTGGAACATTTTAAACATTCCATAAAATCAATGTTTTTCCCACAGGGCAATAGTGTCTTGGACTATCTCTAGAGTTTTAACCAATATTAGTGCTCCCTCACAGTCAGATCTGCCACTTCCTCCTCATTATGCAGTTTTTAATCCCCTGGTATCCTGGATCAAATCTTCTGTTTTTTAAAAAAATTTTTTTTAAATGTTTTATTTATTTCTGAGAGAGAGAGAGAGAGAGAGAGAGACGTGAGCAGGGGAGGGTCAGAGAGAGAGGGAGATACAGAATCTGAAGCAGCCTCCAGGCTCTGAGCTAGCTGTCAGCACAGAGCCCAATGCGGGGCTCGAACCCACGAACCATGAATGGATCAAATCTTTTGTGTGTGTGTGTGTGTGTGTGTGTGTGCGCGCGCGCGTGTGCACGCAAAGTACAAAGTGGGGTATATTTTCTGAAACACTGCTTATCTTAAAATGACATTCCCATAATAACAACAGCTTGATTAGGTATAAAACTCTTGAATCATAACTGTTTCTTCTCAAAGCACCACAAATTTTATTTTCTTCTGAGACCAATTTGGCTGTCTTCCTCTTTAATGAGTCTAGCTTTATACCTAAGAATCAAACATTTTGTCAGAACATGTCTAGGTAAGTGACTCATTTATTTTTCCAGAGTCATGGTAAGCCTCTCAGTTTCTAAAGTCAAAATGTTTTAGATGAGAAATGCTTTCTTTTCCTGTACTTGAATCACTTCACTCAATTTGGATTTCCTCTCATCCTACTATTTATAATTGGTATATTTGTTCTTTTCCTTAATTATTTTTCTCACATGATGGACATTGTATTCTCCTTTCCTTCAGCATACTAGGAGTACTTTTCATGTCTGTACACCAATGATTCAAATTTTCTGCAGCTTTACATGGGCTCTTTTAGTGCCTTTGAGACTTGCAGTTTTATTTGGGGGCAATTTCTTCCTGTAATTTCTTTCCTTCTGAATATTTGTTTATTATTTAATCTCTTCTCATCTATAATTTATCCCATCATGGTAGGTTCTACTGTGTAGAGATAATGTTCTCTTACATACTAGAAACCATCTCTTCTTTTATGTTACATTTTAAGCCCTGTATTTGTTTTGAGCTCACTCTTGAATGAAGAAATGTCTTCTTCGTAAGGGAGCACTCAGAAGGGGGGAATTTTTCCTTATCCCCTTTTAATCCATTACTGGTCAAATCCTTAGTTTCCTCTTATTTTTTAGCATGGTTACTAAAGTCTGATTGCTGAAGAAATGTAAAGAGGCTCTCTAAGGTAGTAGCTGGGGAAAACAAAAGAAAACAGAACAAACTTGAATTCATGAAGCCATCAGTACAGTGTCATTGTGGAGAGGCTACATTTGTATTCAGTCAGCCTTTTTTTCTGAAGGGGAGAGGGAGATAGGGTTCCTGGGCATCTCATTCCTTATCTTAGCTTGGCCCTCAACTTTCTATTTTGATTTTTCTGTTTTCCTGAAGTGATATAGGACTTCTTTACTCTCCCCACAACTTAATTTACTATTTTTGAAGAGGAACCAATTTCTTGGGAAAGTGACATAATCCATTGGCTTTTATGATAAATAAAAGACCACCTGAGTGTGCTCCATTACTAAAGTCTTTCCAGTCCTGTGGAATATTTTCTCTGAGAGAAATGGAAACCTCTTTCTGGAACCAATGTTCAGTTACCTGCAACTTCCTAGACCACTTCCTTCCAGAGAATGAATACCTAGCAGTTATATTGATCTATTTGCTGCTTGGAAGAGGGATTCCTCCTCCTTACTCTGTGTAAAAACTGTAGTTGGGCACAAGTCTGTGGAAGGGTTGCTTAAATTGGGTAACCCCACCGATTCTTTTTTGTTTTTAAAGCGAATTCTACACTCTACATGGGGCTCAAACTCATGCCCCCGGAGATCAAGAGTCACAGTCTCCACCAACTGAACCAGCCAGGCACCCCTCAGATTCTTGATATATCATACTCATAAGAGATGAGAAATATAATTAGTTATGGGAAGGATAATGCTACCACCTCAGAATGCTGCTATGTGTACCAAAGCAGTAACTTTTTAATATCCAAAAGATGTGATTTTCCTTGTAAAATAAATTATCTAATTAATTAAAACTATATTGATGTTGACATCTTAAAGTAAATTCAGAAGATGGGTTTTCTGGTACTTTCACTTAATCATTTCCTGTGTTTAAAATTAATAATGTTCTCTTGATAAGGGGGATCTGTAGATGATGCCCAAATATATGCACTTTCAATTGGTAAATATTTGAGATCAGTTTACATTTTTATGTCTTAATAAATAAAGAAGTAAAAACCCAGTTATTCCAAATTGGAATATGTTGTGTTTTTCACATTTGCTATCCTGGTATTCCTCAGTTATATTCAGAAACTTTCAAATGTTTAATTATGATATCCAAGTTAGTTTTCCATTTTGTGGGTGTTATAAATAATGAGTTAGGGAACATTTATTCTGAATATCCTATACCCCATTCCTTCAATCCTGTTCCTAACTAGAATAAATATTTCTGTTTGTTTAATATGAAGTTTATAATAGGAAAGCCTCATAAATTAGTAACTTTGTCTTAAAAGAATTAAAAATAATTCCATAAATTACATGTGACAGATGGTTGCTACACGTGGTGGGCAGAACAGAATGCAGAGACTCATCAAATCACTGTGCTGCACACCTGAACTAATGAAACATTGTGTGTCAACTATACTTCAATAAAAAAAAATTCCACAGAATTGATAACTGTTGTTCTTGTGTTATTATTTTGTCTGTTTTTATTTTGTCTCAAGAACTATCCAACCTTGATTACTTTGCTTTCTTTTCCCCGACAATTTTTTTGTACATTTCCTTTCTATAGTTATTTGACTCCCGAATGGAGAAAGCAACTTCTGGAATTCTGTGGAATCTGTCACCATGAAAAATCCATAGGTAATGATCTTGTTTAGATGAGAACATTTTAATTTTAGAGCTGGACTATGCCAAGTGAACCAAACCAAGTGATGACAGAAGGCAGTCATCAGAGGGTGCAGCTGCTTTCCATACAATGTATTACCCGTATACTTACTACCCCTTATCTCTGTGTCATGATACTGAACCAGTGATAGAGAGGGTTATGCAGGGAAACTAAGTTGGCCAAGGTGACCACTGTCACTACTAGCTTATTTGCTGCTTGCAATAAAGTGTGTTGATCTGTTGGCCTTATACTCCTAGGGTGCAACCCAAGCTATCTGGTCCATCATGGGGCCCACAGCACTTGACGGACAAAGGGAACCCACGGTACTGTGATGACACATCTTTTGTTTGCTGAGTACTAAACGATCTTCCTGTGATGCAATCAGTTTTGTTGTCTATTTTTGGTATCTATGGAGTGGTAGCAGGTTTACTCCTTGGTCTCCTCTGTGAGGCTGGGGTTGCTTTCTAATGGAGTTTTGGAAGCTGCTGAATGTATGTTCAGTGTCCATTGTCTTATCTCAAAATAACTTGGAAGTAGGTAGAAAGGAGTGAAACATCAAAGGCCTTGATAGGGGTATAAAGTATTGTGTAACTACAGTGCATGTATCGAAATGTACTTTACATTCATGAAATTAATCAATCTATTCATTATTGTTAGTAGGGGTGTGTCCCGATGAAGTCCAGCAGCCGGTCACAGTTTTGACATGGTCTCCGTGTTGGATCACCTCAGTCCAGAGTCTGGATCTCAGCCTTAGAATCTCACGAAATGGACGTTGTTATATACTGAGAGCAGGGTAGTCTGAGTGAATTATACTATTAAAGGTCATGTCCAAACCAGAGACATTAATTTATTATCAGAGATACCCCTTCTGGAGAGAGTAATGCTAGTATAAGCTAAACAAGGAAGGTCCCTGCCCCTTCATCAAGAAGCCAATTCTAAATCAAAGGACTGCTCTGTAAAGTTAGATTCAGAGCAAAGGAGGGTGGTAGTGAGGGAGCCTGGAAGAAACATCTTGCTCATATTACTTCTTAGTGCCCCCAATTACTCTGGTTCATTGTTGACTGGCACATTGCCAACTTTGAAATATCCCATTTTTCTATACTTCTAGTGCCTTCCACTCCTGTTTTCTTCATATGTCATTTTATTTGGCTGTGTTATTATTAAAAGACTTAGCTATTTCCTCATGAAAGTATTTTTTGGAAATGAGGCTGAGAAAATGAGTATCTTCAGGTTTCACTCTTAGCTGTGGAGGCCTCTCTTTAAGATGACTGCAAACATCCGATCTCATCTTTGCGTGTTTATCATATTGGTATAATATTCAGCTTTAGAGATATCTTCATGTTGAAAATATATTATATGCCCATAATCGGGGATATGCATTATATATCAACTTAGTATTTAGTTTATATGTTTACAAGCACATATAAGTGATTCAAAGTTCATTTATTTATTGAACAAAAATGTACTTCGCACCTACTATGTGCTCAGCACTTTTGTAGGTGCTGGAGATACAGTGACTAGACAGTGAAGCTTTCCACATTCATGGAATTCCCATTCTGTGATCGTTAACAAGTATAAATATATATGTACAGTTTAATTTCAGACAGTAATAAGCTTATGAAGAAAAATGAAGCCAGGTAAAACCTAAAGAAAGACAGGGGTGGCTATTTTAAAAAGGCGAAAGATTTATACGATCTGAAGAGAAACCAGAGTATAGGGGTGGCTATTTTAAATGGTATCATGGTAGTTTAAAATGTTCTCAGAGTACAAAAGCTATATTGGGAATGTCATTAAACAAACAGATGTGTTTGCTAATTCTGTTATTTCCAGTTTGATTGTAAAAACATTGCAATAACTGTAATGTGAATATGCAACATCTGTCAATAAATCTGACATTCTCTCATCTTTGTGATTCAGACCTATTAGCATTGATTGGTTGTAAAATGAAAATATAAAAAAATCTTGTTCAAATGCAGTCAACATATAAATACTTTGAGGACGCTGTTAATGGGACTGACATTTGAATGTGTGATGAAATGGAATAGATACCATAGAAATTCAGATAATGTTGAGAAATTCTCAAACTTTAGCTAGTATATTAGTCTTCTGTTCTTTCATAATCCATAAAAAGCATGCAGCATACGGTAATGTGTCAAGAATTTCTTAAAATCCTATTTATGTGTGTAAGTTCAAATAAGATGCATCTTCTTTGCTGTATTATATAATGATGCTAAAATGTGAGGTCATTTAAGGATTTGCCAAACATGGAAAAAGAAATATATTTGCAGTTTTTACATTAGGATACAATTATGCTTTGAGAAAACACTATTGCCTAAATACATCTTGAAAATACGCTTTTGAGAGGGAATGAATAGCACACAAATTCTGATTTCTTTTAAGTCATCTTGAAAAATGGACTACAGACACATGAGCTGAGCTTTAATAAAGTGCTAATTGGGACTGCATGCCACAATTTGAATGGTGGCTGTATGAAATGTACAGAAATGTCGACAGTAAAGGAATGGTATGTGGCTTTCGGGGACAAGTTGTGACAACTAGGTGCTGGTCCTTTGATGACATGAATCTAAAACCTCTAATGCTGACAGAGACTTTGAAATTATCTATTCAAACTCTCATTTTGCACATGAGGAATCTGGGGCTTAGCATGGGTAAGTGACTTGCTCAAAATCATTTGGCAAACGGGTCACCTGATTAGTGCTGTGCCTCCCGTTTGCTCTCCAGCCATTTTGTTGAACCTCACAGCACAAGGGCTTAAGAGTCAAGTGGAATTCAATACGTGCAGAGTATCCTTTTGTTTGCTACGTGCTCCAGTGAAAGCGTTGCAGAAGACAAGAATGACAGTAGAATGAAGATGAGGGTTGGGGTTTCTTTCATTGCTCCTTTTTCTTGGATCCAGCCCTCAGAAATTGTAAAAACTCATATTGTGCCTAAGATGATAGCAGAAATGGAGGTTGGAGGAGAGCAATGGGACTGAGCTGGTCAGGAAGAGAAGAAGAAGTGTAAGGGGGCCATGCTGCACACGGAGGTAGAAGACTGTAGTTCCTCCACCAGTGATCATCTGCCTGGTAATTGGCTTCTCTGATTTTGAACAGGAAACTGTTAACACCTCCTGACCTTCCTTTTTTTTCGAGGGGTGGGGGGCATCTATAGAATGAAGAGAGTTGACTAGTTAATCTCTGTGGTCCTTCCTGTGTCACTAGTCAAAGACTGGGTATGTACTCAGCCTTTTGCAAGTCTCATGGAGGACATGCATGTAACTTGTGATTAAAGCCTCTGTCACCCCTATTTAGATGCAACTCAAGAACACTGATGTTTGTTTTCAGGCAGAGATAAGGCCATCCTTGCTGATCAGTTTATAAGTCTGGTATTTTGGAATTGCACTCAATTCTTGATTAATCAGAGTAAGTGGGATGGAGGATGATGCAGAAGGGAGAGAACAAAGAAGGCCATACATCGTGTGTGAAAATAAAAACTCCACTTTGAGGGGATCAGTACAATATGGTGGTTAGGAACAAGCAGTTATTCTCGTATTCAAATCCTTATTCTATACTTGCTGGCTATGTGACCTTTGGAAAGACCTATAAGGCCTTACATGATCTGGCCCCTGACTATGGCTATGACTTAATGTCATGTCTTATTCCTCCTCACAAAATTTGAGGCAACTACAAAGCCCTCCTTGCTCATTTTGTTGTTTGGGACATTCATGCTCCTACCTCAGGGCCTTTGCACATGCTGCTGTGGCTTTTTCTCCATGTTTCTACATGGAAAACTACCGTTTTCTTTCCCGTTTCACTCAAATGTCACCTTTTTAGAGCAATTTTCCCTGGTTATGCTTAGGAGGAATAATGAGAAAAACTCAACTCTATATTTTTACCCTGCTCAGTGTTTCTTCATAGTCTCTTCCCAAGATATTATATATATGTTTTTGTTTGGTTGTCTTTAGTCTACTTATGTTAGGAAGTAAATTCTTTGAGATAGTCTTTGTTTTTGTTGTTGTCATGATTTTGTTTTGTTTTGTCTGGCTTCGTTGCCTAAAAAGCTACCTGGCACATAGTAACAGCTCAGTATGCATTTATTGAGCAAATACATGCCGATATCTAAAAGTAGAGCCAGTAACAGAAATGGTTACCTGTTGCACCTCTCCAGTGAAAGGCTGGTGTTGAGTGAGGAGGACACGACCTTCACATGTCAGCTGATGTGATTATTTTTATTCTGTGTGTACTACATTTGTTATAAATTATTTTAAAGAGATCGTGGCCTCGTCTAAAATATACCATCAGTCTATGCACATTTAATCTGTATTTAATTTTATTTCTTCCACTTCAATCTACGTTGCTTCTGATCATAAGTGGAAATGAGCCAGCAGAAAGGAGATGGTATCTATCCAGTCAGCATCCGTGCGAGAGTTCACTGTTCTGGAACTAGAATGCCATGAACTCTCACTAATGACCACAGATATGAACCTAGGAAAACACTTTTATATGAATTAACTGAAATGATACAAATTAAAAATTGGCTAATGTGAATGTGAATGCAAATACAAGTAGATACAATCAATTTGAGTAGAGCGCACCAGACCATTCATGTGGCCACAATTCCTCAAGCCCCACTAACTTTAAATATTTCCTGTACCCGGCTAGCTTCATTTATGTCTCTTCAGCGGCTTGCCGTGGGATGGAAGTAGGAGGAGACAAGACCCATAGCATGATGGGCAACAGTAAAGATGAGGGTTTGAATAGAACATGGCGAAGCAACTTCTTCCTGATCGTTACCCCTAGCAGGTGTTTCGTCTTCCCAAATGAAGTATTTGGGGGATGTAAAAAAATTCAGATCTGCGCTTTTCTTGGTTGTGTGATATTACAGACATGAAAAATAGACAACTAACAAGGGGATGGATATTTTTAAGCGAGGATACAGAAGCATTTACATCAGTGAAAAAGTGAAAAATGCTTTTGCTTTTTCCTCCCCCCGCCCACTGCCGCCACACACACACACATGCACACATATACGCACCGTCCTAACTCACGTACACACACACACACACACACACACACGCATCCAATTCACACGCGCGCACCCCCCCCCCCCCCCCAGTTCCTCACCCCAGGACTCGGATGATCAATGCCCAGGCTCGGCCTTGCGCCTGCTGAAGTCACATGTGAGTTCTAACGAACTCCCCTCTAAAGCTGCCTCCTATCACATGCTCTTCAGGACAGGATGAACACATCCACCAAAAATCATGTTTTCTTTGCATCCTAACTGAAACAGCATTAAAGGGGGAAATGGGAATTCAGCGCTGCCAGCTACAGTATCTCTCCTATCAGTTCACCAATAAGGCCTGGTAGGGACCTGCCGAGCCTCTGGATAAATTGTATTTTCCAAGGGTTAATTAAGCTGTCTTGAGCTTCTGCATGAAGAGGAACAAACTGGCACTTGCAGCGCTTTCTGAAACCTGCTGTCGACATTACAGTCCCTGCTGCTTTTAGCTGTATCGATCCGATGCCTGACCTGTGAAATCCTTGATGGCTGCTAACACTAGAAGCTTACTGGAGCTTTCCAAGGGAGCTTCGGGACAGCTTGTGTAGTCAGGTACAATTACCTATCCCTCCAGGAGAGCCAATTAGTTCACAAAGAGCTGGAGCAGAACAAATGTTTTGTATGTGATTTAGAATCCTAAAAAAGAAAGGAGAAAAAAGGGGGAAAAAGGCTTTGTTCTGTCGGATTCTTTTGTTCCTAATTTTATGATTATTGTTCGATTCACAGTGGTCCCCACATTTCCTCACATGTTTCTGAAAGAATTATAAGAACATGATAAACCGTATTTACAGTCTTCTCTTTTAAACGATGAAAATTGTCTTCTGCCATTTAAGATCCAGTTTCTGGACTAATTATATGGACTCAAAGGTAGGCAACCCAAGTTTGTTCTACTTTCTGTGTTTCAGAAACTTTCCCCCTAAATGGCACAATAAATTTTATCATAATGAATTGCTCCTTTAAGAAAATAAAAAAGGATGGATGGATGGCAACTTGGCTTTGCAGATAGCGTGTAAGAATAAGAGATTCCTAGGCAGAAATTTGCTGTACATACCCAGCTACATATCAACATTAGCATGATTGATTCCGAAGCTACAGCTAATGTGTCGATTGTCAACTAATGAAGTACGGTGTCCTTTGAATACAAAGGTGGCAGAACTGATCTATCATCTATATGCCCTGAGCCTAAGACTTCCTTCTCAGTAATAGGTATTAGTATTACTAAGAAATTTATACTCCTGTGCCCATTTTCCATCGTGACCAGTCATATTCACTTATAAGCTAGCAGGATGTGGTCTGTCCATCATTAAATACATTTCTTCTTTATTTTTTTCTTTAAATATTATCTTAATCATGCAGGGACTGATAGTGGAGCTCGATGCGGGGTTTGAACCCATGAATTGTGAGATCATGACCTGAGCTGAAGTCAGACGTTTAACTGACTGAACCGCCCAGGTGCCCCAGTGGCAAAATTGAATTTAATGCACTCTAGGACCAGACAGGTGTCAAAATAAGGAGAAAGGCAATCAGTTAGCATTTTCAATAATGGAGACAAAATTTAAAAATCTGGTTTCAAATCTTTCAATAAAACAAAATAAAATAAGTAAAATCATATATGTACTTATGACTGTGTGGTAGATATAAAATTAGCTGGGACCAGAAGTTTAGTGTATAAAAATGCTATCAGTATTCATCACAGAAGCCTTTAGTCCCAGCTTAGAAGAAGATAATAGAAGCATTTGATTCCTATCTCTGAGCTGTAGTAAACTAAAGTTAACAAAAAGATTTCATCATATTTTAGAAATAAGTGATCTCAAGTGAAGTCCGTCACTGGACATAAACTAGAGTTCGTAAAGACCGTAAGACCAGAAATTAAAAGAAAAAAAGATCTATCAGTTGGGTTTTAACATTAGCACCTCTTAGTAAAATCTGGTTTTAGTAATTTTCACTGAAGTGATAATTGCACAAAGAAAAGTAAGGGCCTAATATGGATCTGAGGGATGTACAGCTGGAAGCCAGCTTACATGGAAGTGTAAGGCAGAAACGTGGATATATCTGTCAGTATCTGTGTGCCTGAGAACTTCCTGATGTTTGTCGCCACGATGCGGGCAATGTTAATGAGAGCAGACTCATGTTGCCTCAACTTCTCCATCTGTAGGCGTAATCACAAGGCATAGGAGATACAAGAGCTCAATCTTTTGTTGTTCTGTTTGTAAAATACAGTGAAAATTTGGCATTGATGACATTCTATTGCTTCAATGCTTCCCTCTCTCCTTTATTAATGTCAAGTGGTATTGAGACCACTCCATTTGGTTGCTGGAAAGGAGCTGACAGCAGGCAGTTTCCAGTACTGGAGAGCCTTAGCGTACATAATTTGGTAGCTGGAAAAAAGCGACCCTGCATGATTCAGGGCTAAATTCACTATTTCAATAGTAAGAGGCAAGCAAGCAGATTGTCCATTCCATGGGTGGTCAACAGTTTGGTTCAAGAATAAATATGAAGATGAGATCAAAACCATAGGTTCAATGCCTCTAGAGTCCTCTATTTTGTTGCATGATCCCTCATCACAGCCTTATGTTCTCTAGGTGATGTTCACATGTTACAGGTCGTACCCTGAGAAAGCATTGGGTGGGTCATGCCTATCTTTCACTGGAAAAGCAATCTAAAGTTAATGAATGTCAGTGGTAGAGTGCCGAAATATGGTGATTACTTTTTTGTTAATATGTTCTCCTACATATTACTTGCTTATTCTTCAGAATATCTTTTACCAGATATAAAGAACTTTCAAAGTACCAGTGAAAACTCTAAAGACAATTTTTCTTCACAATCATTCTTTGAAAGAGATAGCAAGAGTTTAGTAAACTCTTTCTCAATGTCTATATAGGCCTTGTGAATAGAATATGATTTTAGTTTTACTCCAGTTATAAGGGGCTATCATCAAAACGTAACCTGGAACCTACAGGTATGAATTAAAGACCATCAATAGAACTGACAGGTTTCCCATACTTCTCACCTCCTTCTATTAAGTCTCCTATTAGGAAGGAGAATAACTTCCTAAGGTTTCAACTTGAAGGCTTTCAATCTATTTACCAGAATAAAGTACACAATGATCTGATTTTTCTAAATCATAAGAGGCCATAGAGCTACATGCTGAAGATAGCAAAGTACAAACAAGATTGCAAGCGGCATTTTAATGTTTGAAATATCAGTGTTCATAATACATAACACAATAGCAAAGATCTTAAAACTCTGTTTTTATAAAGGAGTAGCAAGTTGGTGAAACCTAGAGAATCAGCCTCTGAAAGCTTCATTTCTAAAGTAGCAAGAATATTATTCTCATTGGAAAATTGCTTCTGATATCCATCAAGTGCCTGCTTTCTTCTCCAACCAGAGCATAAAGAGTCCATGTTTTTACCCCCTGAGCGTGCCTGTAAGTAGAACTAAGTGTGATTCTTCATATAAAGTCCTCAAGGAAGAGAAAGAATGGGTTCCCCAAACTTGATGGATGTAGGTGTTCAAATGAGAAAGTGAATAAAGTGTCAGGCTCAAGCACAGAAAAGGATAAAGGAATTAAAGAGTCAGATAGAGGGGAGAGTGCTTATTCAAGTCTAAATGTTTACTGCTTCATGGTCCATTAGGGCATCCTGGAAGGAGGTTTAGCGCAAAATAAATGAATACTGTTCTTAACAAATAATGCCATTAATGCTGCAGGATGTTCATTTCTTTTAAAAATCTATTGTTATATGTTGAATGATATATTTATTATTAATGGTGAAAACCCGACACTCTTCATCTTAAGTTTATTTCTATATTAATTCAAATTCATCTCCCTAGAAAAATTTCCCTTGTTTATAACCCTTATTTATAACATCTAATAAAATCTTCCCAAAGGTAAGAAACTCACCAAAAGGATATCTGCCCTTGTATCCAAATAACATTTTTACTTTTTCCCTTCTTAATATTCTCTTCTGCCTTTAAGTGTTTCATTGCAGATATAGGGGCAAAATCATGCTTGATCTATAAAAGCTAATAATAACCATAGTTTCTCATTACATCCCAATTGCTCTTTCATTTAGTAATCATTTTGTACAGGCCCTCTATTTACTAGACACTGTGCTAGGTGCCGGGTTGGTCCTGGCGAACAGAATAGACACATTCCTAATTTCCCAGTGCTTACAGACTAATGGGAGAGATGATTAAATTCAATGTATAATAAGTGCTCTCACAGATGTGTGAGACCAAATATTGGGGTACCAGCATGGGAGTATCAAGAAAGAGTTTTCTAAGAAATGATGTTTGAGCTATAAGCTAAATGATAAATGGGCATTAATTGAGGGATAGGGTGGCAATTAGAAGATACTTACAGGGATAATATTGTGTGGAAAGGAGAAAATATCTGGTGAACTAGAAGGAGCCAGTGAGGTTGAACACACTGAACTAGAGGGAGAGAGAGAGGTCAGAGATAAGGCCAGGTCAGTAGGCAGAGGTGGACCATGAAAACCTTAGGTTTTGTTAACAGTATTGGTCTTTGTTCTTACAGAAGTAGGAAGCCATTGCAAGCTTATAAATAAGGGTGACTTAGTGAAATTTAAGTTTCAAAATAGTACTCTGTCAGCTGTGGAGAACGAAAGGGAATACAGTAACAGTCAAGCAGGTTAACTAGTTAAAAGCTTATTGCAGTGACCCTTCTATCCTGAATTCTCTGTACTAATTGTCAGCTCATGCCTGTGATTGCCTGGAGATAAACATGTCTATCTATATACCCAGAACTGCCAGGTTTCAAACTGGCAGCCCGTAGGCTCCATCTAGACCCTACACACTTTCTTCCTTGTGTAGCATTTGAGAAATTGTATAGATTTTTTTTACCACATTAATTTTACATAAAAATTCTGACTCCCATCTTCTCTTGGTATATTAGAAAATGTGGCCACACGGGCCTGCTTTTTACATGGTGACAATTTCTACATGGTGACAATTGGTTGGAGCCAAGAAATGGTCATCCTTCCTTCTAAGACGAGGTGCCCGCACTCAGTTTTCCGGAGTCCTTGCCACACTGTACTGTCTTACAGCTGACCTGCATCACTTACCTGTCTTCTCCTGTAGGCATTTATATTTTTGGCCTTGTCAGTTCATTTTTGACATAACTTGAGCAGTGAACTTAGATTTTTAAAACAAGAGTTACAATTTAGAAAATAATGTGATGGTGATAATTATCTGAAATTCTGTGTCTTCCAAATATAGTAAAATTAATTGACTAGTAAAATGATGACAATACATCTACATATAAAGGCTAATAGACTTGTTAATTGGTGTCTCCCAAATAAGAGTATTACATTAATAATGTTTTAAAGACCCTTATACAGATTAAACAAGAATTGTCCCCAAGTATTCAAAATTTTAAAAACTACAATGAGAATATGCAAATACATGGAGTTGGGATGTCAATCTCATGTCAATCTCATGTCAATCTATTTGATTGACAGAAGGGAGGTTAAGACACATCATAAGAAGCATAGTGCCACCTTTAACATTATTCCTAGCTTCCATTTCTTTGGATATGGGAAGTTACCAAAATTTCTCTAATTTTGTGGCTTTTTTTCCTTTTTAATTATTTTGCCCTTCCTAGAAGGAAAATGGTTATGTCTATACATTTTCCTGAGTATTAACATGGTACACTGCATGCATCTATTCAGACATATACACATCAGACATGCTGATTATGTCACCCAAATCCTCTGTATTATTACTATTTGTGTGTCCTTGAGTTATTATCGTCTGTTTAGTTTCAATCATGCTAAATTCTGCGTGTTTTGCTTCATATGGTTTGATTATTTGCTATCTGGTATATTAAAAATTCTAACTCCTTATAAAATCTTGCTGGATTTGCTAATCAGTGTGAATCCTCTCTGTTCCCTTTAGTTTATTCTGCCATGCATTTCAAATTGTCTGGTGTCAAATATTGCCACACCTGCTCTCTTCTTTTTCCTCCTCCTCTTCCTCTTTCTATTTTGGCATATTTCTATTATTTTTCTCTTCAGTTCATTTTCACCTTTTGGTGTCATTTTACCTGGACCTCTTAGGGAAATCTCTATTGACTTTTCTTTAATTATTCCGTATTTTTCTCTTTCTTTGGGGACTTTAATTTCTAGTCTACTGTGGTAGATATTAGTAGTGGTCACCAATACAGGTAGGATTACACCTCCTTGCCTTTTTGAAGGTGAGCAGAAGTATGTGACTTATGTACTGTAACAATTAGAGCCAGTACTTGATTTCCCATGCTCTCCCTCTCTCTTTCTTTTTCCATTCATGCTCTCTTTCTCTGCAGAGTGAACCCCTAGTACCTCATTATGTGGTGATGGCTTCTGGGATGATGTCAGCTTTGCCAGCCTGGGTTCTTGAGTGACTATTATCATGCTTAGTACACTGACTTTGGGTTTTATTACCACAACACTGTCTAGGCTCTCTTGACTGACACCACTGGCTGCAATAAAAAGTTTTAGTGTTTAAACAGAATTTTCCATTAACGTTCAGAAAATGACCATCATTAGTAGTCTTTCCTTTTAGCCACATAGGATCTTGGTCGTAATTCAATATATTCTCGTATTTTCCATCATCCAACCATTTTGTTGAAATCAGATTGAATTTTTTTCCAGTGGCTTTTCTTACTATTATACCTCATCTGTTCTATGCTTCTTTGTCTAATGATTCATATTCACCACCGTATCATCAACAGTCAGTTTACCAGAAGTTTCAGGGACTTTGTTCATTATCTGTTTTATGTCTTAGATTTCTACTTTCTAGAATTTAATTTTCACTTAGCTGACGGACATTCTTGAGAATTACAGAGGGTGCCTGAGACTTATTAGCCCTTAAAATGCTTTCTTTGCCCTTTTATTTGAATGATAGTTTTTTGAATACAGAAATTTGGGGTTGACAATTGTCTCCTCAAGATTTTTAAGCAGAGCTCTACTATTTTCCATACATAACTGAGAAGACATATAAAAGTCTTTTTATCTTCCTTGCAGGTAACTTCTCTCTTTTCCTCTGAAATTTATATTTCCTCTTTACTACTGGTGTTTATAGATTTTTAAATGGGTCCATCTTTATTCTTCTAAAACATTCAAAGGGTCCTTTATAATTGACAAATTATCTTTTTTTAAGTTCAGGGAAATATGCTTCTATTATTTCCTTGACTATTTTTTAAATATATTTTCTATATTTTTTCTATATTTTCATGTTTCTGATTCTGAAAATAAATTATTTTTGGTTAGTATTTCCCCTTTTCTTTCATAAGTTTATTTTAGTCTTTTTGTCCTACATTTTGGGAATATCCAGATCGATATTCCAGATTGCTAACATTTTCCTAGTGGGAAAAGTCAGCTCCTTTATTGTTTTGTTTACAAATTGTGACACACACATTTCTAACGTTCAAGAATAATTCTTATTGCATCCTTCTGATTGTAACCTTTATTCTTCTTAATATAGGAGATACTCTTATGGTTTGGAATCTTGGGTTCTGTGGGAAAATTAACTTTTTATTCTGTGTTTATCTCTGGTTGTTCAGCATTGTTTGGTTTTACTGTCAGTTAGATTTCATTTGCATTATGATTTCCAGAAGTTCATCGAATCTGATAATAGCATTTTTCCAAGTTATGTAGTATAATTATTGATTCATTCTTATTTTTATATTTTGCTGTCATTTCAATGAATCTTGAGAATTGATAGAGATGAATTCATGTGTTTACAGGTATTTTGATCTAATCCAGAGTTTCACACCATAATATTTTCCCATTCTGAAATTACTTGGATATACAGGCCTCTTATACCTCATTATCATACACGGTGTCGAAGATCCTATTATAAGGTACTTAAGACCGTAAGGTGATTATGAAGTATGATATTGTTTGGATAATATAAGTGAAGTTTACTCTGTGTATGCGACAAGGCCAAGGCAAATTGTTTTTCACTTCAATTATAAACATTTTTTTATGTAATTCTAGGCCATGAGATGTGCTTCACCAATCCTAATAAGTCATATCCCTCAGCTCATGGCCCAGTGTTGGTAAATATATTCTAAAACACCTTTTTCTTGATAGTTTAATATCTTTATGCTTTTACTTAGTTGGGATAAAGGATAAGGTTCATTTAATATTTCCAATAATCTATGTAAGTTCCAGACATAGGCAACACACAATTTTTCTATGTGAGGTTCAACCTTTACATATGATGCCCTTTGTGCAGAGTTTTAATAGCACTTTCAGTAAGCAGTATCTTGCCTTTTCTCATTCACTGGTGATGATAAACTTACCTTTACTGGTACAGTGAGAATCACATGTCAATCTCCACCAAGCCAATGATTTTAAGACCTACAAGTGGGCCTGGGGATATCCAGACCATGATGAGGAAAACTGAACCTACAATCTAGTTATCATCATCATACTGTAACACTCTCAACTCAACAGCACTAGTGGGAAGACAACCAGATAGACAGACCTTGAGGGAATTATGCTAGGTGAAATAGGTCAGACAGATAAAGACAAGTATTGCATGATTATCACTTATATGTGGACTCTAAAAAAATTAAACTTGTGGAGACAGTGAGTAGAATGGTTGGTGGTTGGCAGGGACTAGGGGTTAGGGAACTGAGGTTTCAAACTTGCTGTGAGAAGATGAATAAGTCCTTGAGATCTAATGTATTATTTTGTGATTATAGTTAACAGTATTGAATTGTACACTTCAAAGTTGCTCAGACACAAAATAAATTTTCTCACCCCAAAAATGAAATAATTATGTAATATAATGGAGATGTTAGCTAGCAGTACAATGGTAATCATATTGCAATATATAAAGGTATCACATCAACACATTGTACATCTTAAACTTGCACAATATTATATTTCAATTATATCTCATTTTTCCAAAATGGCATGAACTCATTAAAGAAATTCCATTTAAAAAATTGAATGCCTTTGAATAGATTATTTAACCTAACTGGACCTTCATTCCCTCATCTTTAAATTGAAAGGACTGGTTGAAATGATATTTACCTCTCTCTCCCTCCTTGCTAAAGACTCTTTTCACTAATGAAATTCATGGCAAATGGAGTGGAATCACTAAGGAGGTCATATTAGTTACTTTCTTCAGTGGATCAAGACTTCTAGAAGATTGGGTAAAAATATGTATTGCATAATGATTTCCTCTCTAGTGTTGAAAATTCCACTGTCTGGCCAGGGGAATGCAGGTCCATGACCTGAAGCTCTCAAGTTAGCAGGTAGTAAACAGAAGATGACAGGAAAATAAATGCAGTCAAATTGTTGAATTTTGCTGAGGAGCCATTGTGTTATGAACACTGAAACAAGAGTTGTGACGGAATAGCATGGAGTGTGGACTGGGGGAAGGTAGGAAAGATATTAAAATGGAAAGATCCTGCCATGGAAAGAACTGAATTGCAGTTATTTCATGTAGTATTATCTTTCTTTTTTTAAAAAAAAAAATTAATTTAATTTTCTTTGTCTTTTTAAAATATTTTAGTTAACACAGAGGGCAATATTGGTTTTAGAAGTAGAATTTAGTGATTTTTCACTTACATAAACACCCAGCACTCATCACAACAATTTTTCTCCTTAAAACCTATCACTCAGCTAGCCCATTTCCTATCCACCTTCCTCCATCAACCCTCAGTTTGCTCTCTATCATTAAGAGTCTCGTGTAGTTTGTTAACCTTTCTTCTCTTTTACCCCTTCTTTCCATATGTTCAACTGTTTTCTTTCTTGGATGGAAATTTATTATCACAAGGAAGATATGATCATCTCATATCATATATACTGGTATATACTGGATATACAAACTGATACTGGGTAATTCCATCCAGTCTCTTTGAATAATTCTTTACTTAAAAAATTCAGATTATGGTTGGGATATCAAGCCACTGTACTTTTTATGATGCAAAAAATAGTAGAATTTATAGTCAGAAGATCTTTTTTTCCTCCTTCAACTCACTCTGGGCCTCTTGGTGGAAATGTCTTTCTCTGTTAGTATGGCCATCAACAAGTCACTCCTCATATCCCGCTTTCTTTATCTATAAATGAAGATCACATTCAACCTTTCTACATCACAGAAAGAGTGTGAGAATAAATAAATATGAGGGAAAGATGAACTGCAGGGACAATAGTAACTTCCATCTGATGCAAGAAAGTATCTTTTTAGTTTCTAACTATTGTTCTAATATTTCTTTCATAATGTAGTAACAATTGCCGTATTTCCTGGTATGGATCCAAAATTATTTATTTTTTTTCATTGATGGAACTATCCAGTTCATTCCTGGACTAATGAATCAAAAGGAAAATGTCCTATTAATAGTTAGAGTCCATGTATAGATATGAGACAGCAAGGTAAGAGGAGGCAAACCCATCATAAAGAAATGCTGTGACAAACTCTCAAAAGAGCCTAAACCGAGAGAAAAGAGGTATTTACAAGCAAGACAAAACAAGGCAGGATCGATTCCAACAAATCAGATAAGAGATGAAGTGAACTCTCTTTTCTCTTTTATATGCAGGTCAAAGCTGGCCAACAGAGATGGTGATATAAATACGTAACATTCATAATATCTGGATTATCCACTTAATAGATCTTTCACAGGATATTCTGCTCACCCCTTTCCCATACCTTTTTGTATGTAAAGTTTCAAAACTCTGAGGTTCTTGGGTGTAATTTGCACGAAGCTGTCATGGCCACAAATCCCCTTTTCCTTGGGAAAAATCATATATCATCTAACTACATGTGATGAGCAGTTCAGAAAATAGAATTGGTGAAAGTACCATTGGCTTCTAAGTCAAGGTCTAAGCTGCCAGAGAACAAGTGAAGAAAGTACATCCACAGACAAATCCGCCACATATTTTTAGGTTTCAGGAAGATGGCCCCAGCTCACATCCAGAAGCCTGGGGTGTGGGTTTCAATTAACTATGCCATTTTGACACTTATTCTTTCATTTTCAGTTTCTTCATCTGTAGGATGGATTAATGTCTGCTCTATTTCCTAAGGTTATTTTGAGATTCAAATGAAATCATGTAGTTGAGAATATTCACAAAAATGTTATATTAATTTGCTTTCATCTATGTACTTTTGCTTCTAAACAATGGTTCTTCCAGGCAAGGATATACATGTTCAGGACATGGATATCCAGGCAAGGATATACATGTTCAGGACATGCGTGTAGGAAAACGTCTGACACAGGGTACTTGTGAAGTATTAGTGAAATATTTGTTGAATATTTGTTAAACCTGAATGTAACCACTTCAAGAAACATTAGTTTGGGAGTGGTAACAACAAAATATATCAAAATGTAATTTCCAATTTCATTGCGGCCATCTCCTTTCCTTTTTCTCATAATCTGTATTGCCATTACTGAAACTGTTGAAAAGTTTCACTTGCATTCTCCTTTCTTCCCTACTGAGGGAGGAGCTAAAGCTTTCCCTCCCTTTCTGATGCCACCAACTTCTCTCTTCCTTTATAAAGCTTTCTCTTTACCTCTGTAAACTTCAGCACAGCCTTTCTGTTTCCATAGGAAACTGTTCACCACATTTTTTCCAACTATCATTTAATCCCTGTTCCTCCCTAATAAAGCATAATGTTACTGTATTGTTTAAACAAGTGTTTGCGTTTCCTCCCCTCTAACTCCTTAATGGCTCCCAGTTTTGCTGCCATGATTATGCTCTGCCCCCAACAAGACTGCCAGTCACTTCCTTAGGGACAAATTCACAACCCCCTTTGCAGCCTCATTCTACTTACTTTTTCTACTGCACTTTATTTAATCAACCTCCTTTTCTACTCATTACTCTTTTTTTCACTTAACTTTAATGACATTGTAATTTCTTGCTTCTCACACCTTTCAGAGTACCACATTCATTCCATAGCTCTCGTTTAGGATCTACCTGCCCTCTTTTCCCACAAATGGTGTTTCATTTGGGTTTAGTTGTTCTTCCTCCTATTTGTTTCTGACCCTCACCAAGAAAATTGATGTCTGCTTCATTATTTCCAGTACACAGAAAGATGATATCCAAATTTCCCTTCTATTTAAAAGTGTTTCCTATCCTGATTGATGGTCACTTCTTAAAAATCCTGCTAGCATGCAAAGCCCAATGAGAGAAAATAATTTATTTACTGGAAAGGTATAATTAGAGGCTTCCTCAAAATGAGAATCAGGTAAAGCTTCTTTGCATTAACTGCCATATTATCAAGTACTGGGTGAACATGTCTGCAGAGCTGGATACAACTGAGTGGTTTCCTGGTGGCCACAGTAAAGTTCTGGGGAGGAAAACAGGGAGGAAGTCTAATTGCCCTGGTCTTCTTTTTATTGCACCAGAATGTCTTAAAAGTTCTGCACAGAAGAATGCATGAGTCTATCCATGTGGAATTCAAGAACAGGTGAGATGAATCATAGAGACACTAGTCAGAATCATGGGAGTATCGATGGGCAGGGATACAAGTAAGCCTTCTGAGATGCTGGAAATATTCTATATCTTGATAAAGTCATGGTTACATGGGTTATGTATACAAGTATAAAAAGTCCATCAAACTTTATACTAAAGATATGTGTACCATATGGTGTATAATAACTCAATTTTAAAATAACTTTAAAAATTTAAAAAAGGGTTCTATGCACAGTATACACTTATATGACTGACTAAACAAATCTGGTACCAGCTAATGAGGACAGAAAGAAAATGTTATTTAAAAGAACAAGATGGTGAGGGGTGCCTGGGTGGCTCAGTTGGTTAAGCTTCCGACTTCAGCTCAGGTCATGATCTCACAGTTTGCAGGTTCGAGCCCCACATTGGGCTCTGTGCTGACAGCTCAGAGCTTGGAGCCTGCTTCAGGTTCTGTGTCTCCCTCTCCCTCTGCCCCTCCTCTGCTCATGCTCTCTCTCTCTCTCTCTCTCTTCCTCTCTCTCTCTCCCTGTATGTCTCAAAAATAAATAAACATCAAAAAAAAAAAGAGAGAAAAAAGAAAGCATTTCCTTTAAAAAATTAAAAAAAAAAAAAGTACTAGATGGTGAAAGGAGGCTTTTCCTACTACCAGATCCTCACTTACATATGTTTGGGCATCAGAATAAGTGATTGTAGTGTTGCCTAAGCACTAACAGGATCAAGTTAGATCCACTCAGCTTGGTGAGTTAAACAAACAAAAAAAGTTTGAGTCTAAGACTTTGAAGATGGGATATATTTACATAAATGATACTGTTGTAAATCTAGTTCTGAGAAGTTAAATCTATGATTTCATTTGAGTATGCCCTTACACACTGGGATTATGAGCTTTGATGAGTCTCTGAGAATATCTTCTTCAGGAAGGAGTAACAAGAGGCTCACTCATGTTGATTTATAGATCTAAATATGCCAAATGTGGTGAGACCTCTGAAGAGAAAAGGAAGGAAAAAGTAAGGTATAGGAGAATATCAGGAGAATGTTATAGGATCACATTGTTAGAATATTCCAGAAAGGGATGACTTGGCTGTCAATGCCAGTGAAAAGCTGTATCACACCACCGATGCAAGGTACCAAAAAAAGTGTGAATTAGGGAACAGAAACACATTTGCACCTTGAGGTATATGTGGTGCCTGCTTTGATATGATCTGCCCTGAACTAAAAGTTACTAAATAATATAATATATGTAGAAGAATGCCAAAATTGCTTTCAATAAATACTCTCTGAGTGACTTTGTACCCTAGGAGTTAAGTAACTAATAAATGAAAGCATTTTTCCCTCCTAGTGTTCTACCAGTTGTAAATATCAGGGTTCAACATTACCCATAAGTTTGTGTGGTTGATTCCATGAAATGTGTCCTAGGGTATCTGTTATTGATTATACATATAATTAACATAATTTTATAACATTAAATTATTAGTATACAACATATGTATACTAGCAATTTTATGAAATTTTTAAAATTTAATTTTGAGAGAGAGACAGAGCACAAGTAGTGGAAGGGCAGAGAGAGAGAGAGAGGGAGACACAGAACCTGAAGGAGGCTCCAGGCTCTGAGCTGTCAGCACAGACTCTGACACGGGGCCTGAACCCATAAACTGTGAGATCATGGACTAAGCAGAATTTGGCCACTTAACTGACTGAGCCACCCAGGCACCCCAGCAATTTTACATTCTTTGGTGCCCTTTGATAGCTTACTGCATAACTGTTAATTTGTTTCAGAAGGGACTTATTCCAGACAGTTATGTTTTTGAGATTTCTAGACCCAGTTCCTTTCGGTTCCACAGAAAATCTAATTTCTTTGATTTGGATGACATATTATGGCCATCTCTATCTATTTATTTAATAATTCCAGTTTTCTAGCTTTGATGCAATACCTGGTTGTAGAAAGTACTGATACATGCTAAATTTTTGAAAACTTTACTTTGAAAACTTGAAATTGTTTACCGTGGTAATTTTTCCTTTTATTATTTTGCATATTAGTTTTTATCAGTATGATTACTTATGACCAAAAGAAGCTTTTTTGGCATATCTACTGCTGCACATGAGGTCTTCATTATCACGAAAATGAAACTGTATTATTTGCAAATTTTCTTCTACTCACAGATCAGGATAGCCAGGCTGTAGTAAATTAGAAGTGACTGGATCTCTGAGGCATCTCCAGTTTTATTACATACATGTGAATCTTACCATTGGTATTGGTATTGTAGCAAATTTCTACAGAAGGTTCTACAGAATCCAAAAGTTTCATAAATTTGGTTAACCAGAAAGCATTAATACTATATTTTAAAATATGATTTAGAATTCCTTGGTTATCAAATCTATAATTGTAAATATTTTATGTTTTCTTGAATATTCTGATTCTCAAAACTTAGCCTAAGAAATACCAGTTGACCAATAATCAGATTCTCTTAATGGGGAAGAAACCAAATCAATACATACAATTCCTTTCTCTGGTTCATGTGGGTAAATGACAATACAATGCAATTTCAAAGGCTTCTTTAAAAATATACCAATTCTTATCTGCTATTCAGTAAACTAAAAAGTTACTAAAATTTGTACAATAATAGTGTTTATTGAAGGCTTGAATTAGAATTACATTAAGAAATCTGCTGCATAATTTGCTGCATAATTTGTGTAATGTTGCAAATTTTTGCACATTCTTGTATGTGCACAGTCATAGAAAGTTGGATTTTTTTTGCAAAAAGAAGATAGTTGTAGTGAGTTGTTCATGGCTTCTAATAGCTGTTCTTTTATTTAAAAAAATTACTTACTTGGGGGAGACCGGGTGGTATGGTCAGTTAAATGACTTAATCTCGGCTCAGGTCACGATCTCACAGTTCATGAGTTCAAGCCCCATATCAGTCTATGCGCTGATGGTGCAAAGCCTTCTTGGTATTCTGTATCTCCTCTTCTCTGCCCCTTCCCCAGTTGTGCTCCCTCTCCCCCTCTCTCAAAATAAATAAGCTTAAAAATTTTTAATTACTTAATTATAAAATATAGCTTTATTATAATCTACAGTTTTGGTAGGAGTTATCCAGTTATCACTAACGTGTGTAGTGGTGCATATTTTAATCAATAATATTATATACCTATATCTGAATTTTAAAACGTATGTATTGTAAACAAATGGAAAGACATACCATCCTCTAGAGTTAAGAATTAATGTTGCTAAAGGTCCATACTACCCACAGTTTTCAGATCAATGCAATTCCTATTAAAATAGAAATAGTATTTTTTGCATGCCTAGAACAAACAATCCTAAAATGTGTACGGTGTCACAAAAGAACCCAAGTAGCCAAAGAGATCTTGAGAAAGAAGAACAAAGCTGGAGATATCACAATCCTAGATCTCAAGATATACTACAAAGCTATAATAATCAAAACAATATGGCATTGGCACAAAAACAGATACATAGATCAATGAAACAGAATAGAGAGCCCAGAAATAAACCCATACTTAGATAGTCAATTAATCTATGTCAGAGAAGGCAACAATATACAACAGGGAAAAGACAACATCTTCAGTAAAAGGTCTGGGAAAATAGCTATATGCAAAATAAAATGAATGTAGACCACTCTCTTACAACATATACAAAAATAAACTCAGAATGGATGAAAGACACAAATGCGAGACTTGAAACCATAAAACTTCTAGAAGAAAGCATAGGCAGTAATCCCTTTGACAGTAGCCTTAGCAACGTTTTTCTAGATATATCTCCTCAGGCAAGGGAAACAAAAGCAAAAATAAACTGTTGGGACTACATCAAAATAAAAAGCTTTTACACAGCCAAAGAAATCACCAACAAAACAAAAAAGGCAACCTACTGAATGGGAGATGCAAGTGATATGTCCAATTATGGGTTAATATCCAAAATGCACCAAAATCTTACACATCTCAACACCAAATAATCCCAAACAATCTGATTAAAAATGGACAGACAACCTGAATAAACATTTTTCTAAAGAAGACATACAGATGGCCAACAGATACATGAAAAGATGTGCATCACTAAGCAACAGAGAAATGCAAATGCAAATCAAAACTGCAATGAGATATCACCTTATACCTGTCAGAAAGGCTAGAATCAAAAAAGACAAGAAAAAGCAAGTGTTGGCAAGGATGTGGAAGAAAGGGAACCCTCATTCACTGTTAATGGGAGTATAAATTGGCGCAGACATTGTGGAAAACAATAAGGAGTTTCCTCAAAAAATTAAAAGCAGAAATAGCATGTAATTCAGTAATTCCACCACTAGGTATTTGTCTTAAGAAAATAAAAGCAGTAATTCAGAAAGATATATGCACCCCTATGTTTATTGCAGCAATATTCATACTAGTCAAGATATGGAAGCAACTCAAGGGTCTATCAATGGGTGAATGAATATATAATAAACATAATGGAATATTAGTCAGCCATAAAAAGGATGAGATGTAGAGGGTATTTGCTACAACATGGATGGATGTAGAGGGTATTATGCTAGTTGAAATAAGTCAAACAGATAAAATAAATACCATATGGCTTCACTAATGTGTAGAATCTAAAAAACAAAATAAATGAACAAAACAAAACAAAAAGCTGAAACAGACTTATAAATATAGAGAATAAATTAATGGCTCCCAGAAGGAAAAAGATGGGCGGGTGGTGGGCAAAATTGGTGAAGGCAGTAGGAGGTAAAGGCTTCCAGTTATGTAATGAAAAGTCACAGGGATGAAAGGTACACAGATAGGGAATATAGTCAACGGTATTATAATACCATCATACGGTGACAGATGGTGGCTACACTTGGAGTGATCATTGTATACATTTGTTGATTCACTAAGTTGTACACCTGAAACTAATGCAATATTATATGTCTAGTATGTTTCCATTTTAAAAAAGACATGTATGTGTTGGAGTTCTGATATGAATAAATAACACCTCTCCTGCTAATATACATGCATAATGTCCTACCTCTCATACATGCTTGTAAAGTGATACTTCTTTGTTAATATCAAACCTTATTTACCTGGATATTTATCCCTCTTAAATTGATCTAACATTATTAAGAACTACTCCAAATCATTTATTATGATAACTTGTATTTCCACATCAAATCGTTATTTATACCTGCTCTACTTTATCTGCCTTTTTTCCACTTTTTACTAACCTATCTCCCATACCACAGATGGACGGTTATAGCTATGGATGCAACCAACACAGAATAATTTTGGTGCCACTAAGCCTACATATTCCTGGGTTTCTATTCAATAATACATTAAAACAAAATCTGCTATAATTTGTAGTCTAGGAGCATAATGTGTACCTTGGTTACATTATTGCCATTCTATCTTGTATTAAATAATATTCCCAGTTCGACTTGGATGGGTCTGGGTATAATTCAGATCAGATAATCTGGAGAAATACAGCTTCCACGTAGCTAAGATTCTTGGCAGAGCTAAACATTGCTTGCAAGTGGGCCATAAATGTAAATTCCTTCGTGATTTGGCCACTTATCCTGAAATTATAGTGAGCTGTGTCCTGCTCTCTGTTGTAAATAAACCATATTGTGTTTATACATGTCCTTCAACTTATACATATTTTAGTATTAATTTCATACAATCACATTAAAATAATAGCACCGTGAGAGACTTCGAAGGCCATCTGATTATTTATTTCTCAAACTAGGATTTGTCGTCCTATCTGGTACAATATGGTGCCTGGGTTACTCTAAGGTACAGAGTTTTTGAAACTCTAAGTTATGGTGTACAATAAATATATTTTTTAATCAGTGGGAATTTGAGAGATTGTTGTGGGGTTAAGACACACTGTTTTATATTATGTTTTATGTAACATTCCCATGGTTTGTTTTGGATAGTACATGAGATTTCAAAAGCATTCCTGTGTGCAGTGATTGCTGTTGGATATTGTGTGGGTTTTCTATCGCTATCATAATAGCCACAAATATGGTGACTTACAGCAACCAGTACTGATTATTTCACAATTCTGTAGGTCAGAAGCTCTGAGCTTCAGAAGATTGAAACCAAGGTATTGGGCGGCTGGGCTTTTATCAGGAGTTTTGAGAAGAATCTGTTTTCAGACTCATTCGAGTCCGTGCTGGAGTAACCCTCTCTTCATATGTAGAACTGATGTCCTTCTTCCCTAGTCAAATGTCAGGCAAGGGCTTGTTTTGCTTCTACAAGCTGCTCTGCATTCTTTCCCATACTTTTCCATGAGCCTCTGACCTTTCTCCAGACAAGGTAGGCCAAACTCTTCTCGGAGTTGGAATCCTGCTGGCTTCTTTTTCTGTGACATCTCACTTGTGTCTGCTGCTCTAGCTAAAAGAGCTTTTGAGGGCTCGTGTGACAGATTTGGGCCACATGCAGGCTACTCACCTTACATTATGGTTCCTAACCTTAACTACATATGTAACGTCCTTTTGTTATGTAAAGTGACATGTTCATAGTTTCCATGAATTAGGACATGGGCATGTTTGGGAGAACAATATTCAGCCTACCACAAAGACACCCCTAGACCCTTCCTGGAAAGCTTGAAAGGCACTGCTATTTTAATTTTAAAGGTAAGAAAAATTAGGACCAGAGAAAGTGAAGTGACCTGCTAGAATTTATACAAGATTGACAGTTCTGCAGTTAAAACCCTGTGATCTTGAATTCCAGTCTAATGATCTTTTCTACTGAAGCGTGCTCTCATTCAATTTAATAAAATGCTTATAGTCTGTGTAGTTATAGCATCTATGCTTGTACAATGCCAAATGGAAAACCAAAGAAGCTGTAATTTATGAATATTCAAATATGTATATTTCACTATTTACAGATAATAATAATATTTAGGATATTTAATTAATTTTTTCTCGTTTGTTCCTCCAGGCTTTTGCCATTGTTTTGATTTAAACTGAGCCTAGGAGTTTACTAAAGTGAACCACTCTCTCAAAGAGAGCTCCAGTTGGTATTATCCAAAGAGAAATGTCCAATATAAAGCTTTGTGATTTGCTGAAAGTTCAATGTTGGTACTTATCATAACTATGCTTGTATAAAAAAATCTCTGTAGCAGTTATTTATATTATCTTATAAATGCTATTGTACAGCTGTGACATGCAATCTCATCTTTCACAAGTAGAGCAGGTGCACTTAGGTGAATCTATAAAACTTTATACTGGTACATCAAATTAACCTTGCACCACTGTGCTTAAGTGAAGCATGCTTTGAATTTTTCAATAATTCTTCAGTATGTAGAAGGAAAGCAGGTAACTACAGGGATTCTTTGGAGACAGGAAGATGTTCAATTCCTGAAAGAAACACATTTGCCTCAGAAGGGCTTTCACAAAACATGGATAAGCTGATCCTCTATTTTTTCCCCTTTTCCCCTCTTCCTTTAGGATTCCCTCCTTTTTCTAATGCTTATACCCTGGTTCTGCTCTGCTTGCTTCCTGATTCTTTTTTCTAAAATACCTGCTTTCCCTCCCTAATCCTTATATGGAATCAACAATGAAACTGATTAACTAGAAAAGTGTACATAGCATGTTTATTTAAACCCTCTTATGGCAGAGACTAGGATCACCAAATACTCTGATTGCTCTCTTACTTCCCTGTTTTCTTTAATTTAGAATGGAGCCCTGTGACTAGGTCTATCTGATGGATTGTGAGTAGAAGTGAAATGTGTCACTTTCAGGTCGAGGCAGTTAAGAGCCAATGTGCTGCCCCCATTTCTCTCTGCCTCTGCTATGTGATCCTAACATTCGTGAATTCTAAATGGTGGAGCTTCAAGATGGAAGATGGTTGCTCAACCCTACTGGATTTTAACTGGGCAAAAACCACACCAAACTTTTTGTTAAGCCTCTGAGATTTTTGGGTTTAGTCTAGCCCATCATAACCAGTTCAGAAATTGGTAGCAGAAGGGGGCTGCCTTCACCAAAATCCAGAATATGTTAACTACCTCTCAAGTATAGTACTTGAGAGAAGACAATAAGGAAACAGATATTGGAGGGTAGGGAAAAAAGGTGATCCTTGTTCTACAAATCATTTCAGAAACTGCTGGCAATAATTTGGGAAGCAGACCATGTAAATATATTGGAAAATAAAACTTTGGTAGTATATCTTAGTATCTGTTGACTCCATGTGATGAGGTATATAATAATGAGATTAGCTCAGGAAAGAGTTTTCTGGTTTGTAGCAGGAATGAAAGGAAAGAGATGGTTCAAAATGTGGCCTTTGTAGGGCTGGAAAAGCCTACTGCTTCTAGAACGTAATCAGTAAGAATTAGTATTAATAAACACTTTGAGGGTCAAACATCTAATAAAAGTTACCAGCTCAGGAAAATGACTAGAGCCAAAACTCAAAATAACTTTGAGCCTTCCCATTTAGTTACAAAAGCCTTAAAAGAGCTGTCATTTTCTTGAAAGAAAATGTATTCATTACTATTTAACAAATTATACAAACGTACTGGTTTAGAACTACATTCATAGCTGGGGAGCCTGGGTGGTTCAGTCAGTCAAGGGAGTGTCTGACTTTAGCTCAGGTCATGATCCCATAGTTCATGAGTTTAAACCCCACAGTTCATGAGTTCAAACCCCATGTGGGGCTCTGTGCTGACAAGTTCAGAGCCTGGAGCCTACTTTGGACTCTGTGTCTCCCTCTCTGCCCCTCTCCTGCTCTTGCTATGTCTCTCTCTCAAGAATAAATAAACATTTTAAAAATAAAAAAAAAAAGAGAACTATATTCATAGCTTCATGGTATATAAATTATTTCTCAATAAAGCTGTTAAGAAAACAAAACAATATCCATTTAGTTGTCTCATAGTTCTCAGGAGTCAGGGGTCTGGGCATGAGTTAATTGGATTGTTTTTCTCACAAAGATGCACTCAAGGTGTCAGCTGGGGTTGTGTTCTCATCTGATGTCGGGGTTCTCTTCTAGTTCACATAGTGTTGGTAAAATTCATTTCCTTGCCTCTGTAGAACTCATAGCAGTTTGCTTGTTCAGGGCCAGCGGAAGACAGACAGCTTCTGCTGCTTCATGTATCTGACCTGTAGATCCTCTTTTAAAGGTTCAACTGATTAGGTCAGGCCCACCGAGGATAATGTCCCTTTTGACAAACTCAAAGCCTGAAGATTAGGAACCATAATTGCATCTATAAAAATTCTTCCAGCTTTATCATATCATATAACTTAATTTCAGAAATGACATCCATCATATTTAGATGCCTCACTACACTCAAGGAGAGTACATATCCAGGACATGTACTCCACAGGTGGCAATTTTGGGGGCCATTTAGAATCCTGCCTATCACAGAGAGAGAGAGAGAGAGAGAGAGAGATGTGGGCAGTGGGAGAAAGAGAGAACAATAGTTACAGGAATTACAAAGTTAGGAAATAAAGTAGATCTGAGAATAATATCTTGAAAATAACTTTGGATGCACATGTTATTGGAACAAAAAGATTATAAGCCGAGTATGTTTTTAAGGAAGATGTATTGGCAATAAAATCTTGACCACCTTTGACTATTTGAAATTTCAAACCAACTTTCATCCCACATCTTCCCAAAGAAAGAGGTGGGCTACAAAACTGTACGCTACCAAGGAGGGCCTCTTCTCTTGTGGCTATTAAAGATGTATCAAGGAGGACAATGGAAAAGGAAAGATATTTTGCTGATGGCCTCGGGGGCCATAGAGAACAATGGACAAAGAATTTTCTTCCACCGTACAATCAGGTTCTTATCAAGGAACCTCCTCACCCCAGAGTGAAAGGTCTATAGTTTAGAAGTGCTGTGTGCTTCCCATTTGTTATGGGCTGAATCCTGTCTCCCATCAGGTCACACTTGAAACGTTAAGTTCCAGTATATAAAATGAGACCGTATTCAGAGGTAGAACCTTTAAAGAGGTGATTACTTAAACAAAATTTTTAACGTTTATTTTTGAGAAACAGAGCACCAGTGAGGGAGGGGCAGAGAGAGGGAGACACAGAATCCGAAGCACAGAGCCTGACTCGGGCTTGAACCCAGAAACCATGAGATCGTGACCTGAGCCCAAGTCAGATGCTCAACCGACTGAGCCACCCAGGCGCCCCTGAAGAGGAGATTACTTTAAAAAGAGGCAGTTAAAGTAGGCTCTCATTCAATCCGACTGCTGTATTTTTAAGAAGAGGAGAATTGAACACACAGATACCACGGATATATGCGCACAGTGTCAAGGCCACATGAAGACAGAGCAAGAAGGTGTCTATCTGCAAGCCAAGGTCAGAAGGAAAAGCCAAACTCTTAACACTTTGATTTTGGATTGTAGCTTCCAGAACCGTGAGAAAAATTAATTTCTGTTGTTGAAGCCACCCAGTCTGTGGTGTTTTGTTACGGCAGCCCTAGCAAGGTAACGCATCATCCTACCATTTTTAAACCGCCTATCTTGTTCCTGTTCCTGGTCTTATGCGTGGTAGTAGGGTGGTGGTGAAAGGGCTTAGATGATAAGTTTTTGGCTTTTTCCTTTCAGTGTGGGTCTCCAGAGCAAGAGAAACCCCATCTGGACAAGATGGAGAATCCTGTCACTCCTGGCCCTTGAGTTGGACGCATGTCGTCACGGGACTTCAGAATGTCTCCCCTGGGGAGGCATCAAGTGTATTCTGTGCATAGGAAGAAGGAATAACATGGGTTTGAGTTACAAGGGTGGATTGTGGCAGGGACAATAATACTCACCAGATTTTCCATGTCGCCCTGGTACATTTCCTAGCCATGATTTCTTTGCTCTATTAGGTCTTGATTTTATCATTCTCAAATATTCATTCTCTCCTTCTATATGCAAATATTAGACCTTCCTGCCTATTGCTATGGGGCTTACAGCTTTTCCTTCCAGAGCAGTGTGTACGCAGTATCCCTGTCGATATGGCTAGTTTTCAACAATGAAATATAAGTAGAAATGATGGTGCCACTTTTCAGCAGAAGCCTAAAGAACCATTTATTATTTCTATTCCTTAATTTGAATCCACGAAGAGGACTGGGATGGAGAAAGGGTATTTCAAGTAGGGTGAATAGCATTAGCAGAATCTAAAATACCATACTGAGCATACTTTACAGGTATGGTAAACAGAATTAATTGGAAAGGTAGAGTTGGGTTATGGTAGTTTACACACACACACACACACACACACACACACACAGAAAAGTGGCAGTTATATATCAGACCTTACGCTGGGATATATGGTAACAGTTCATAGGCTCCAGTCTAGGTAAAAGGTCACTGTCAGGGGAGTCAGAAAAGGGCCATCCAGTGGAGCTATCTATCCACGCGAAGTCTTGCAGCAGGAAATCTGAGGAAGTGCATGTGTATTTTTCTGGATATGATTATAATTTAGGATATAAAGAGTATCCAAGAGAAATTATAGTCCACTTAACATGAGATCTATTTCAAATTAGAAATTGTGGGTCTTGTATTGCTTTATTTGATACTTTCTGGTTTTTAAATTTGATATATGAATTGGTGAATTCACAAATACTTTTCCATATAAATACTGATCTAGCATTTCCAGAGCATTCCCGCGCTGTCATTTACTAGTTGGGTAGCCCTGAACAAGTTACTGAACCCTTGATGAGCTTCAGTTTCCTTGTATGTAAACTGGCTTTTTAAATAAGTTCACAAAACCACTTAGCACAGTGCCTGGTACATGTTAGGTGCTGTTATCTCTCCTACTCTTTTCTTCTTCCTCCTCCTCCTTCTTCATATTTGAAGAAAAGGAACAAGGAAGAGGTGACGTTTTTGCTATTTTACCTGTTTAACTAACACACGGATTAAGAATCAATGTTTTTCTTCTTTTCAAATACTTTTCTACAATATTTCTAAGAAAGGTGCCTGGGTGCCTCAGTCAGCTGAACTCCTGACTCTCGGTTTCAGCTCAGGTCATGACTGAGGGTCAAGGGATTGAGCCCCACATCAGGCTCTGCACTGGGTGTGGAGCCTGCTTGGGATTCTCCCTCTCTTTCCTTCTGCCCCTCCCTGACTTGTGTCTCAGTCTCTCTCTCTTTCTCTCAAATTAAAGATTTTTTTCTAAGAACTTCAGTGTTGTTGTTGTTTTGTATTCTTTATGTACAAGTAGCTAAAGTGTTGTGCCTATTATATGACTACCCCTTTTCCCCTCAAACACACACACACACACAATTAACCACTGTTCATCTGGTGTTAACAATTGGAATAAAGGATATAATGTCGAAAAGGAAAAAAAAAAAAACAACAGAAAGGAAACCTGGAGTTAGGAATCAGGGACCCCACCCCTGACTGTAGCTATAAACACCTCCACAGGATGAGTGTCTCTTAAGAAGGAAGATGTGAATATTGATATTGGCAAATATTCCTGTTGCCTTTATAGACACTGGTTTCGTTTAAACCCATAAGATTTTTTGTTTGTTTTTATTTTTCATTTAGAGCAGGTGTAGGCAAACTACAACCTACAAACTAAATCTGGCCCACTGCCTGTTTTTATAAATAAAATTTTATTGAACATAGCCACCACCCCGCTTTACATTCTGTATTGTCTGTGGCTGCTTTTTGCTACAACGGCAGAGCTGACTTGTTACAATGACACCACATGGTCCACAGCCTACAATGTTTAGTATCTGTCTCTTTACAAAAAGAAATTGACAACCCCTAGTTTAGAAGAATGACTTTGTACATGCAGAAAATTATTATTTCTTTAATTTCTAGGGTAAACTATTTCGAACTCTTTTCTCTTGGCCAAAAGACAGTCTGGAGAGAGAAAAGAACCCTCGTTTTCTTACTTTCCTTTTGTTGTCTGGTCGTCTCTGGCTTACCCTTTCTGGTAGCCAGCTTCTACATCCCGATAGTAACCTACATATTACAATGTAGCTGTGGCAACACTTGTCTTATAAAAGGGCCAGAAGTTCTGTGGTCATCAGGCAATCATGTCACAACTTCTAGAGAGCCTCAAGAGAGAAGCAAGACTTTCCCTTCCCTGGTTTTGAAACAGACCCCCTCACTTGTAGTTCTGAAATCTATCCTCATGATCATAAACTCTCCCCATACAATTGGCTAGATGAAGATCGACAAATATAGTATGCTATTTGCCATAAAGCTGGCAAGTAATGAAATCCAATTGGACACTCTTGCTTGAAATTTTGCTTCCTGGACCTGTGTCTAGTGTTGTGGGCTGCTGAGCTGATCATGTCTTGTGCATCCTCTTGGATATTTAATGATAAATAATAGGCCAGTAAGAAGTACTCAGGCATTCAGTTTGATAGCTTCAGAATGACTAGCTACTATATGCAGGGGGATTATAAAAATGGATTCGGGGTTTGCTTCAGTTTATCAAAAAGCTGTGAACTGTCCTTGAAACCCTGTGGATTTTAATTGCTTATCATGCCCATCTAAAATGATCCTATGAAAAGTGAATTTGATATTTTCCCTTCTTCATGCAAGTAAGAGTTTTTTATATATATAGGTAAGGGGGGAAACCCTGCAGAATTGTCAGAAAGGCTGCATCTCACTTTATGAACCCTGAAGTAATGGCTTTACAAGAGGTACATGCAGGAGCCCGTTACTGACTGTGAAGACATTCGGTATCGGTTGACTGTGAACTGAAGTATCGTTTTCCCTCTCATCCTGGCACCTGGATAATATTAAATTTGAACCTTTGATTTGATTGATACATCTCAGCAGCAGGACATTTAGACATTTATGTCATAAAACCAAAATGAAATATTTTATATCATTGAACACAGCCATGCAAGGTACAGTAGTTAAAATCAAATGAAGTTAGCATCAATTTTACAGTTATTTAAAAAGCGTACACACAGGCACACACGTGCACATATACACATAAACCCACTATAGAAATGCCCCCCTCTTTTTGTTTCATAGTGACATTTAGTAAAAACATAAAGTTTACCTAAAGAAGCTGAGGTGGCAGCTTTAAATGCAATAAACGGGGACCTACTTACATATGCAAAACAGGCACTCACAGGTGCAAGAAAGGTAATTGCTGGTGCAAAATATGCCATTACCTGTTTTACAGGCACAACTGCCTGATTTGTAAGGGCAACTAGCTGATTTTGTCTTCCTCTGCATAATTTTTATGCACAAATTAGTTGCTTTGGAAAATTTGGCACCAATCTTTCTCTGTTCATAGGCCTGAAATATATTATGTATAGAAGACAATAGAAGCTTTTCAGTCAGTCAGTAAAACGCATTTGATGTCTGTTTTTATTTGTAAAACCGAAACCACAGAAAGGTTCTCTGGAATCTTATTTTTCTTCCTCTGATAACAAGATTTTTTTTGTTTAGTACAGTGTGTTTCATTAGTGCTTTAAAATCTGCTGAAGCCAGGCGGCAACTTGCCTGCCTATTAGTTTAACTGAAGGCCCATCACAGCACTGCATTAGGCATTGTCTTGGGAACAATTAAGACATGCCATCCCCACAAAGCAGTTTTTAAGTGGGCAAAACATATTTAATGGTAGGGTTTGTGGCACCCAGAATGGAAATACAATGAAAACTATGGGGAATATGTACTTACCCTAACACTAAACAGGTTTCTTATAATTCACATATACTCTCTGGGGGATATGGTATCTCGCGTGTACGTTCTAAGTGTTGCTAATGAAATGTTTATCATCTATGGCAGCCTCACCAGAAAAGCATAATCTGTGGCCGGCTAAAGGGCACTGTTAACAGCAGCAATAATGCATATTTAATATGCACATAATTATTGATCTCTTTAGTAAAAACGCTTATGAATAATACTCATATTTAGGGCTAGGTACTAAAATATCCTGGGAATCAGGCATCAACAGCTTAGCAATTGATGGATTTAGACAGGTCAGACAATGTCAGTCTAATGGCATCTAATCGATAGAGACAAATGTGTCAGAAAGTTGGTTTGAGAAATACCTTTATACTGTATAAAAAAGACCTGAGTCAGTATCCCCTTTCCTTTCTTGATATGATACATGTATGTTTCTAAAGCAAGAGTGTTTTTTATTATGTCTATCCCAAACGCTCATGGCAGGTCAAATTAAAACACAATGTATGTGTAGTTCAGCCATTCTGCTCCCAATATCATATGATATATAAAGAGGCAGTGTCAACAACAGTACAAAACTTGCATGTCACTCTTAATATGTTTTTTGGCATTACAATTTGGGAGCACGCTGAGAACAAACATTCAAGAAAAATTGTTTGAATGGTTTTACTGTCAATAAAGGCAAATTTTGTCTGAGATATCACCTCACGCCAGTCAGAGTGGCTAAAATGAGCAAATCGGAGAACTCTAGATGCTGGCAAGGATGTGGAGAAATGGCCACCCTCCTACACTGTTGGTGGGAATGTAAACTGGCACAGCCCCTTTGGAAAACAGTGTGGAGGTTCCTCAAAACATTAACAATAGAACTCCTCTATGACCCAGCAATAGCACTGCTAGGAATTTACCCCAGGGATACAGGAATGCTGTTGAATAGGAGCACATGTACCCAACGTTCATAGCAGCACTCTCAACAATAGCCAAAACATGGAAAGAGCCTACGTGTCCATCAACAGACAAATGGATCAAGAAGATGTGGTTTATCTCTATGATGGAATACTACATGGCAATGGGAAAGAATGAAATCTGGCCATGTGTAGCAACATGGATGGACCTTGAGGGTGTTATGCTGAGCGAAGTAAGTCAGGCAGAGAAGGACAAATATCATATGTTTGCACGTATAGAAGGATTAGGAGGAACTTAACGGAGGACCATGGGGGAGAAGAAGGGGGGAAATGGTGGGGGAGAGGGAGAGAGGCAAACCATGAGAGACTCTTGAATGATGAGAACAAAGTGAGGACTGATGGGTGTGTGGGGGAGTGGGGAGATGGGCATGGAGGAGGGCACTTATGGAGATGAGCACTGGGTGTTATATGGAAACCAACTCGACAATAAACTATTTGTAAAAAAATAAATAAAGGCAAATTTTGTGATTAAAAGATTGGGGAGAAGACCCTACGTGAGGCCAATGACAGTTCCATTTACCATAATTACCTGATTTCTGTTTAGAGGACACATTTCTTGTGAAAGACTGGGTTACAGTTTTGTGGCACTTTAAAAATCTGTGATCAGATTTCTTATAATGGAATGAGTTGAAGTTTCTCTAGTTAACTGGAGGGAGAAGTTTTGTATTAAATCTGAATTTCCACTTTATTTATTTATTGTTCATTTTTGAGAGAGTGAGTGTGAGTGGGGGAGAGGCGGGGGGATTTAGGACAGAGGATCCAAAGGGGGCTCTAGGCTGTCAGCGGAGAGCTGATGTGGGGCTTGAACTCATGAACCATGAGATCACGACCTGAGCTGAAGTTGGATGCTCAACCGAGTCACCCAGGTGTTCCCAATTTCCAGTTTAAGAGTCACCGTAGAGGGAATTGGAATCAGTACTTCGTCTCAGAAGGCATTTAGATCCAGATGGCATGGTTATGTTTCTAAGATCTATGCAATAAATTGTATGAAATGTTTTCAATGACTTTCTTGCTGGTAATTTTTATTTTTAAGAGTAGGTCACAGATGAGGTCCAGGATACCAATTTAATTTCTGTGTGAAATATTTGAGTTAGCTTTATTCTGCTTCATTGTCTCCTGTGAAACTTCATGAGATTAAAAATTGTTCTTGTTTCTTTAGTAACTAGCAAATATACTCAATCATGTTCTTTCAATGAACTAACATTAATAAATGCATGCAAAATAATACAGAAGGGAAAGGAAAGAAAGAGGAAAGACTGTGGAAAGTTTTGGACAAGACTGTTTCCATTTTGTTCGGGAATATTTTTCAGTATGGACAGTGACCTAAATGGAATCTGTTTCTGAAAGTAAGATATGCAAATATACTGTAAGATATTTGCGATATATTGAGAACAATTAGTAGTTCAAATTTAAAGAAAAGCTATAATCTAAACATCTCACTATCAACTACGAAGGAGGCAATGGGCATCTTTACTGATGAAGAACTTCACATGTCAAAAAAGTTATCAATGGGCAATGAAGAATAAGCCTTTTCTTGATAATCCAAATCAATTATTCTGACATTTTCCCAGAGATGTTCATGGACATTTAAGAAGAATTAAGTATTTCTAATTTATCCAATTTCAAGCAAATGAGAATATAAAAGTATCCCATCAAGTTTAACAGTCTTAATAAAAATAAGGACAAAATAAAAGGCACTATTATTGTAACCGACACACATGGTTTTTTTTGGCTGAAATACATATTTACTTTATGTATATATAAAAAATATATACATATATACATATACATACATATGTATACGTAATATATATATTGTTTTTTAATAAAGGTAACTCGTCATATTAGTAAGGAAATGTTATTTAATTTTTAAAGCCCTATATGACACCTTATGAAAAAATTTTACAAACCAAAGAAAGTATTCTTTTTGGAGTTATGAGCCTATTTTTCATTTGGAACACACGAATATCCTATGTATATATTTTTTTACAAAATATATATGTGCTATAGAGAGTAATGAGTCTGTTTTACTATATAAAAAGGCAACTGAAGATGATAGAGGAATAATAATAGCACTATAGGAAAAATAGAAGTGAAGCCTTATACAAAACAAGAATTGATTCTGAGAGGGATCAATACATGTTTGCATATAAAAATTACACCTACTTTGGGAAATATAATGAAAGTGCTGAAATCTGGAAATCATTCATGGAAAATGAACCATCAAGAATAAAATGCACAAAATGGGGACTTTCACAAAGTTGTGCAAAGTTCTTCCTGAAAATACAGATTACGAGCCAATGAAACAGAGAATTGGCTCCAAATATACACACTGCCAGTTAGGACCTAGTGTGCTTTCTCTTTTGCTATTCCTTTCTCTACACTTGTCTTCTCTTCTAGATTCCACTTCAAGTGCAGTTTTAGCCCTCTCTCTTCTATGTGCTCTGGGCTTGCATTGCCTGTTTTGTCCATGCTCTGAAGGTTCTGAAATACCATGCCCCACTTCACTGTATCTTTGAATAAACAATCGTTATTAGTGAGGAAAGTTGGCTTAAGCAGAGAGCCATCTCCAAAAGAAGAAAAAAGCCGGTTCTTTTTTCAAACTCATAAGGAGGTTTGAAAGGAAGAAGAAAGACTAGCCTTAAAAAAAACCCCAAGAAACAAACACACACAACTCACAAATACATGATTTTCAGGTTGATATACATGCATCTTTCACCTTGTCTCCTTTGATTCAGTATTTTTTGGGGGGCAGGATATGGGCATGTGGTAATTTCTTTTTATTAGAGCTAAGGACTCATAGAGATAAGGGTAATCTAGAAGAAAAGCAATAGAAACCACGGAAGTTAATAGTAAAAGTTAATATTCAGAGAAAGTAAGCATAAGCTGTTACTGTGATCATCATCAGCCTGATGCATTATGTGCAACTTGTAGTCTGGAAAGAGCAGTTTCAACAACAAAATTACCCTGGATTTCCTCCTTTTAAGTTTCTTATCACTGTGTATAATTGTTTCTATGTGTTTAATTTTTCATCATTAGGTGACTTTCAGTTAAAGAGTTCAAAGACTATGTCTTGGTCAGGCTCCTCCCCAAAGCATGTAGTTTAACATCTCAGTAAATATGTTTCGAAATAAAATGAATATGCTTTTAAAATAAACACTTATCGAACATCTATTATGGAGAAGGCTGGGAAAAGAGAAAGAATAACATTTAGGGGTTTAAAGTGTAGTTGAGTTGGTAAGTGTACAGGAAAGAAAGACAAATGGTAAAAAGGATAGGGTCTGATAAATGCCAAGTGACATGAGTAAGAGGTAAACAAGCTACTAAAGTTAGTCTGCCCTCAGGGGTGGGAAGAGTAAAGAAAGTATGGATCTCTTATGTATCTCTGCTATTGGTCCTGAAGAAGAAACCTCCACCCTAGCTGCTGCCGTGTGCACCTTTGAGGGGGACTGAGGGCCCCTAGGTTTATTCTATCTCTTGGCTTTCCAAATACCAAAATTAGAGCATGCGGAATTCTAAAAGCAATGAAGTATTTGAGGCTTTCTGTTCTTCTGATTAAAAGATTCAGCAGAGCGTGTTCAGTTTTGGTCTAGGCAACTTCTTCTAATGCTAACTCAGACGCCATGTCCACCTAAACTGTGTTGGAACGCAAGCATGGTGTGCCGAAGGAGGATGGAGGGTTTTTCACGGTGGTTGGGTGGGGGGTGTGCCTGGAAGAAGAAGAACTGGAAACCAGGATCCTATCCAGGTGGGGCAGATGCTTCAGCTAGAACCGGGATCGGAGTAAAGGGAGCCCAGAAGAGTAGGCTGTGGCTTCTAAAGGACAGAACAGCAGAAAGCAGTAACCCCTTTAGCGCTGGTTTCAGTAAGATCTAGTCTCTGTAGATGAAGGTAGCGTTGGATAACTAACATTTCAATTTTTATAAACTTTTAATTGAGTGCTTAATATTCATTCATTCACTCATTCATTCATCCAATCTATATTTAATGATCCCCGTGGGGATCTAAGGAAGGAACGATATAAAATGTATCATGTGCTACAATAGAAATTAATGAGTACAATGGGAATAGAAATAGAGGAGTGCATACTTTTGCCTCAGGGAGGGGGCCAGGGAATGTTCTATAAAGGAAGTGACCTTTGAACTAGATATTAAAAGATGATACAGCTTTCACAGGAGGAGGAGAAAGGGCATTTCAAAGAGCAATGAGTGAAAGTTGAATTATTTAGGTCTGCACACACTACTGAAACATGGACTTCCCGACTGCTTATTAATTGTGAGGCTTCATACGATTTTTGTAAGGAAAATGAAACATGTGAACAAGGTTGGAGCCATACACTCTTCTTAAATTTACTAGTATTTGCTAGGTAACATGCTTGAAAAATCAGCCTATAAAGTTCAAGAGAATTTATGTTGAGGTATTGAATAAAAATGACAGATTTGGTTGAAAAAATATAATTTACTGAAACAGATGTAAATGAGGAATAAAGTAGGCAGTTAAAGCTTTTACTTTGCCCTGTTGGCATAGCCTCAATCTAGTCTTTGGGTAGATACGCTGTTTTACATAGAGATGGTCTCACAATGGGAACTTAATAAACATTTGATAAGATAATCGGGATTGGTAACAATAATAAAGATGGTGATGGCCACAACGATAATATTGTTATTACACATGGTATCGTTTTATAATATGCATCTTTCCTGCTTTTCAATTCCTCCCCGTTTAAAGAGGATGGCTCAATTCCTGATGGATCAGCTGTCCTTAGATGAGTGAATTGTCAGGGCTTTCTTAGGATCCAAATCCACTCAACTAATCTAAATCCCCTCAGACACAAGTAGCCTTAGGAAAACCTAAAGTTTGAGCTAATTGGGTTGTATTGTATATAAGTAATTCAGATGAGGTATTGAAAACAAGATTTTAGAGTTTACAGAGGATACTAAAACTGGAGGCTGAGCAAATAATGAGGAACAAAACAATCAGACTCAAAAGGATTTGGATTGTATAAGTAATTGGATCAGCAGATGGCAAACGCAGTTCAGTACAGGAAAATGTAAAATAGACTTGAAGCAAAAGAAACAAACTAGAGAATGTGTGCTAAATGGAACAATCATCCAGAACGCTGACCAGGAAATGGAAAGGAGGGGCTATTAAAAAACATAAATCATGGCAACTCTGAGCTTATGGCTAATTCTTTTGCTTTCAGATCCTATCAGAAAGAATGTGCAAGCATCTTCTCTGTAGTGGGAGTTTACTGTACCCTATGGGAACCAGCAGAATGCTTCAAATTTCAGTCCTGTCACCACTTGGGTTTTGTCGAGGCACCTTTCAAATATTCTTAAGGTGCTACTTTTTTGAATGCAAATTTGTCTCCTTTTGGTTTAGGCGTATGCTCATTATTCTATAATTATCCTTCTCAGACATTGCTGGAAAGATTCAGAACAATGTTTTCAGGATAGTTTACTAATTACCCTATATTTCACCATGTCAGAAAATCCCCAGGAGGGCCCGCATAAGGGTATCACACTCCCCATTTGCCCCATTCCCTGAACGTATAATGTATATTTTGCAGGGGTGGGAGATCAACTGTTTAGTGAGGCAGAGGTCTAGGCAGTACATTTAAAATTCTCTGCGTGTGCATAAGAATTACCTGGGCAGCTAGTGTAAAAATGGAAATACCAAGATTCCTTCTCCAGAGGCTGACCTAGACCAAGTGAAAGGGGGTCTGGCGATGGGCATCTTGATGAAGCCCCTTGGTGACGCTCGTGAAAGATTTGGAAGACATTAAGAAACACTCACACACTGGGTAGCTGGGAAAAAAATGTAGAAAGAACACCAGTCCTGGTCCCTCCTCATCTAACTGAATGATTAACTTGTTGACAGACAAAACTGCTCAGGCCCCGTGTTCTTTACCTAGAAAATGAGTCTCTTATCTGTCCAGCATACCTGGCAAAGGAGCAAGTGAAATAATGTCTGAAATCTTATTGCATACAAATATAAACCTAAGGTAAAATGCTTGCCAAAATGTAATGTGTACTATTGTGATCCCACAATAACATGCTTTTAAATGGATGATTGAGGCAGCCATCTATACCCAGCCGGAGTTAGATTTTTCTTTTTATCTGTTGCCACAGGAATTCTCACCCATAGCTGATCCCTGCAACCAAATAGGTACTGAAAGTAGTAGGTGTTTTCCTTTGTGTACTCTTTAAAAGTGCTAACAGAAGGGCACTGTGTCCCCATGGTTTTATTACTCCCAGGGAGCAACGTTTTGAATAGCTGTCTTCAGGGTTTAGATTCAGATGCATACCCTATGGTCACTAGTACTCAACTCCAGCTTTTGTTGCTGAGAATGAAAATGACTTCCACTGGCCTGACATGCACATGATAATCACCCTTTCATCTCTTCTACTGAGGTCAGTTTCTCATCTACAGAAAGTAAAACGAACTGGTCTGTTGACAAATCAGACTGAGTACACTGAGCAAAGTATCGTGTGAAATCAATTGATCTTGCAAGTATGTAAAAATCTCTATACTTCTTTACGTATAGACATGTTTGTATGATCCAGGCACTCTCCTCCAGAGGGTTGTCAGTTGGTTGAATTAAACGATGAACCCAGAAGCCGTATGAATCGGCTAAACTGAGGCACCCAAAGGCACTGTACTCTAGGCTGAGAGTCACAATAGGCACACAGGAGCATGTATGTACAGCCTTCTCACGCTGGTTTTGGTTCCATAAGCCTCTCTTTGGAATAGTCTGTGAACACAGCTACCATGTAATTAGCTGAGCAACATAAGTAAGGTGTTTAAAAATATTTTTTCAGGTGCTTTTTTGTATTCATGATAGATTCTCAACACCAAAAATCAATCTCAATCAAAGCAGCAACTGAGTTTATCATAAATTAACATGAAAAGGTTTTCTACTGAGTAGATGGTTAATTACTATCTAATTTGAATAATTTTGCATATTAATGAGAAATGAATGAAAATCATTTTTAGATTTTTAACTTCAGCTGAGAAACCCATGGAGATAATGGATCCTTTTTAAGAGGCATGTGATCTCTGTTACTAAAGGAGATACCGATTTTTTTTTTAGTTTACTGATTTGTTTTAAGTTGATTAATGGATTAGTGTTTTGCCATTAATAAACTATATCCAAATGAAAGACAACTTCATTATTTGACTTTGTAGCCCCTAGCTGCCTGCCAGGTAAGAAAAATGGAAAATAGATGAAGAGTTTGCTAAGGAAAAATATAACCTTGCACAGTCCTTCAAAATGTCTGTAGGCAGACATTTGTATATTTCTGATGGTAAATGAATTTTTATAACTTGTAATTTTTTTATCACTTAATGTTCTATATACATTGCTTACAAATGATATTTAGATTTAGAATATACGTATTGAGCTGAAATAGGGATACACTCTTAAAACCAATACTATAGTCTCCAATTTGAAAAAGTGACTGACAATTGCCTCAGGCCTCAGAAATTATAGCCAGCTAGAAGTCGAAAGTCACTTTTATAAAGTCTCCTTGAAACCTTTTTTAGCACTGCAAACAAAAAATAATGTTTCTTATTTTTTACACCCAGTTAAGAGAAAATTATTTAAGAGAAAAGTTTTCTCTTACCTTTACCTTTTACTTTATACTCAGTACTTCCTTATTGGAGAAACACTTTTAGGCTACTTTCCTTTTCCTCTTGGGGCGGGGCTTGCCTTATCCAATAATTCCAGTGTATTCATTTGGGTCTAGCCAGGATTTATTGCAGACTAATGCAGACCAGTCATGGTGAATGGAATTGGATAAGTATTTTTATACTTTCAAACTTCCTCCAGGATGGGTGGTATACCAAGGTATCATTTTTTAGGGTCCACATTCAACTTTAGCGACTTGACTGTTTTAGTTATGTCATTACCACATCAGCCCAACAATGATTTTGAAAGGCCTCAGATAAACAGGAACATCCGTGCAGATAAGCTATTTGGCATTGCATTTTATCAAGAAGAGTCAGTTTTGCATTGGACTCACATAACTTCAGTTGGGCACTTAGACCTCCGTGCATGATATAGAGTTCAAGAGATGCTTTTGGATTGTTTAACTCAACAAAAGAGGAAAAAGTAGGGAAGAGTTTTCTCTCTGCGTCAACAGAACGTATCTTTTACATTATAAAAAGTCCAAGTACATGAGATCGGACATACCTGAAAAAGCGATGGATGCTTCCAGTCACTCCCAGGGTTGTTCCATTCACTACTCACCTACCATCATGGTCGGGACCTTCTCGGCCAGCAAGTGAAGAGGATTTTACTAATACACGGGTGATAGACTCTAAAAGTGGCATTGACAATACATCTGAAGAAAAGTCTGGAAAAGAGGCAAGCCATTTAAAAAAGAACTAAAAACCTTGATGTTTCCAATTGAGCCATATGCCAGGGTAACTCTCAGGATAAGAAATGAACTATATTTTATATGCACAAAGTAGGATTTTTTAACAAAAATATGAAATCAAGAGTGGCATTAGCATGAGCTGTCCACTCCCCCTCTCCTCCTTCTGGTCTCTTCCAGTCTCTTTTGCCAAAGAACTGAGAATGAATTTTTGAGAGCCAAGGATATGGAAAGGAAGACAAAATAAAGCTGGGAGAATTTTGGCGGAATTACATGCTTAACATACTGCACCATTTCTTTAATATATTTAAATAGTCCTGTGTCATCAGTTGGTGGCTTTCCTTTTCGACAATTTGCAATATATTTTGTTTTTCCTTAATTAAGCTTCACATGCTGGAATTAATTACTGCTGGGTAGTTGAAATCTGGTGGTCTCATTTTCAACTTCAGTTAATAGAGCTCAAAGTTTACATTCACCTCTGAAATTACCAACCTTACCAAATTATATTTGTCTACTTACATCTTCTAGATCATGAATATAGAGGGCAGCTGCAAGTGGCTTTTCGTGTGTGACTCATGAGTCCATCTCTCTATTTATAGGGAAACTGTTTATCATACGCAAGAACTCTATATTTCAGGATTACATGTAAAATAGAAAGGGTGCATGTGTACCCCCCCAAACATTAAAAACCATTCCTTTTCCCAGTCATTAAAATAAAGCTGTATCAAATTTCCATTTGTCAAAAAGATGATGTGAAAATACTGAAGATAAGAAACTCAGCATACTAGCCTGGAGCTTTGAACTATCTAGATACCATTATCTAAAATGAAACGTTCATGGATTTTGAAAACTTTAGTAATTGATTTGTCCAAAGGAAGCAACCAGCCAGAAGTCCACAGTTTGCATCTCAAATGCCGCATGTTAGATAATAAAATGCACATGAGCATACACCTATAGAATGAATTGCTCTCACGTGCCTGATGAGGTAAATAGGCAGGTATTATTATTTGTTTTTCTGCAGATGAATATATGAAGCTCAGTGATATTAATTAAGATTACTCCATGAATAGTTGGTCTCCAACTTTGGTTATCTGAAATCACCGCTTGAGTTACTTTTCACTTATACCACAAGTATCTATCATGAAAGGAGGAAAGGAAGAAACAGAGGCAAGAATGGAGACTGGTGCAAAGAAAGAGGGAGCAAGGTCCATACTAATATCTCTGCCTTTCTCTTTTCTACACATTGTTTCTTGTATTTCAACCAATTCTCCCATGTCATCAGTATTTTCTTCGCTAATCTAGTATTAATCAACATTAAGGCATAAATGATGTTCAACCTAATTTTATTCGATAGTAGTTATATACATAATTAGGGCTTAGATCCACCAACTAGTTGAATGTGTTCTGGAGGTTCTATATTCTACATCATTGCCTATGTTTGTTCTACCTTCTCATTTAGCCTTCTACAATAATACTTACACACATTAGTTCATTTGACTTTACAACAGCCTTTCTGAAGCAGGCATTATTCTGATCTTGATTTTACAAATGAGGAAATAGAGTCTCAGAGAACTCAAGTAACTTCCCCAAGTGACAGAGTAAGGATTTGAATTGACGCCCATTCAACTTCAGAGCCAGAGAGTCATTCCCCACCTCGACAACTGGCTCTAACCTATCCATATGAGCTGTGCCACCTTGGGCAGGATATTTAATTGGCTGAGCACATTAATTCCCTCTTTATTTGTCAAATAGGAATAGTGACCACAAAGAGACAGTTAGACAGTTGTTGTTTTTTTTAAATTTTGATCATTAAATAGTATTATACATGCAAAAGTTTTTGATGTAGTACCTTTATTATCAACATTGGGTTAAGGAGAGTGAATTGACCCATGGAATATTCAAAACTTATAGACTAACCTGGAGTTAAAATCAGGTGCTTACAAGACTGTGGCTCTTTGGAGGGTGCTCTTATAATTGCTACTTTGCAGTGAAGGTATTTCCCCATTTAAAGAGAGGTCTTGTTAGTGTTAGGAGTCATCAGCTTTAACTTTCTATGGCAAATGGAGCTTACCATAGGTGACTGCATGGTAAATTCTCAGTCAGAAAGTGGAATTTACTTTTGTTCACCAGGAGTTTTGGTCATCATTGTGCCGTTTCTGTCTTGGAGAGGACGTAGAGTCAGGCACAGTGGAAATCTTTTCAGGTGTATTCTTTTTTCCTACTATTTTACCATCCTAGTGAATGTATATATGCACATGCATATATCTACATGCACATACAAATCCATAATACATTTCTTATTCCTTTTCTTTATTCTTTTAGTCCATTTACTGGGTTTCTCTAAATATGTAATGATAATATATGCTCGACGCAACTGCCACCGTGAAGTCAAATCTCTTTAATCCTGAGCCTGATCTTCAGAAACAAAATAATAGAATTATTATTTTATGTTGTTAGGTTACAAATGCTTTCATGTTTGCAAAGTGTTCTTAGGTTAAGGTAGAATCATGTGTAGTGAGCTACAGCAAAGCTTTATGACGACCGGAACTTACATTAATGTATTTTGCTTGGTTTTTAATATCATTTTCCACTGGAACATATATTTGGCCTTTTTGGTTTTGAACTGACTATTGCTATTCAGAGCTAGAACTTCTAAAGAACGACAAGTTTTATTTTGCTTTCTCCACTCTTGTCCTTTTTATCTAAATATATATTATGCACAGTTCATTTTTAGTGTAGCTATTTGTCAGTGCAACAAAAACTTCTGTAAACTTGTACCTTTTTTGTGTGAAGATCTTGAAATCAAAATAATCAACAGTAAGCACCACAACTACAGCTGCAGTTTTAAATATTTTATAATCCAATCAAATTGTTCGAGTAGTAATGCATTTAAGTGTTGTTATGGAATCCCCTCCAGACTTTTTAAAATGGTTACTCTGTTCCTGGGCTTACTATTTATGAACTTCATAAGGGATGACATTTTTTAATAATAGAGCATCTGACTTAGAGAGCAGTGTTTCTTTCTGTGTCTCAATATAATCTATAATTTTCTGGCCTAATTTTCAGAGGGACACCTCTACAAATTACACTTTTTAAAAATGAACATATATACATCTGTTGTTGCTATTGTAATTAAAATGATCTGGAAGGAGAAGTTTTACCTGAGTCACTTAGCATCTTTTCAGATATTTGGATGAAGAAGTAGTTTTACCTACTTCTATATATATACCTTGTCTACTAGACAAGGTACTTGTCATATATATATATATATGTATGTATATATATATATGTCTACTTATATATATATAAGGCCTGTAACCAAGTGTGACAAATACATTTATAAAAGACTCAAAGCAGAGGTGACCTACAACTGGGTATCATATGATATTTTAGGCGAGGCCTAGGCCCTGATATAATTTAAATTACTTTTAAATTGTGTAGATTATAGAAAAGAATGGGGAGAGAGTTCTATTATTACCACTCTAAACAGGATTAAAATTAACTGAAGCCTTGCTATTATGCTATGTCCTGGGCTAAAGCACTTTATACAATTTATGCCACAATTTATTATGATTATTTCCATGTTTTCAGGTGAGAAATCTGAGCCAAATAGAGGTTATGTACCTCAAATAGTAAATGTTGGGATCTGGGCTGACCTTAGAGGCTCATGTTTAGTACATATATATTTAATTGGTACACGTGTATTTAATTGTACATATTTATTTAATGCAGCTAATGGACAGAGGATGTTCATTTTCTGAAGCAAGGATCCTTGAACTTTCAAAACACATATGCTCAATGAAATGAATTTTTTTTAATTTGAAAAAGTTAGAACTTTTTCTCTTTAATGTATTATGTTGATCTAAATATTTAATTAAGGAATTTCATTTCTGACTTAAGAATGAGAAAGCAAATTGACATCAACTATTTTTGTTGGCATTTATATAGGAAAGCTAGTAACTGTTTTGGTGGTTATATTTTAATCTGACTTATTCAACTAATGCTTTATTACATACTCACATATAAATATTATTGGGCACCATTAAAAAGTACTTTTATCTTAAATGAAATATGATGTAGAAATGATATTTTAAGACAAATGTGTAAGAAGAGAAAATAAAGATTTGCATTCCTTGGTCTTATTAAAAGCCAGACAACATAAAAGTGTCCTTTATACTTTTTCAGTTCGGCATGAAAAAAAAATTCAGTTTGTGTTAACATTCTGTGTGTCTCTCTAAAGCATCACAAAATTTAAAAAGTAAGTACAACTAGTGAAAATATCTTATCCTAATATTCTAACATCAGAATAAATACATACAGTATAAACAAAAACATTGGATGGCACAGTAAAGTTACAGTGCATCTAAACTTTTAGAAGCCCTTGGGTGCAATACAATATGATCAAAGGAGATGGCAACATTTAAAGTCTATTTAGTCCACCAAACTGCTCTCCCTGTTTAACTCTCCTTGTTTCCTTGTAATTTAGAGGAATAAATTTTCACTGAAAATGGAAAACAAAGATATAGATATGTTGGCCTAGTTCTATCAAATACAATTATTTTGCTGATAGTCTTTGAACAAAGCAAAATTTAGAAAACTGCTTCAATGCATATTACGTGGGGGGCAATGAGCTAGGCACTCTATTAGACAAATCATTTAACCTTCACACAATCTCTACAAAATGTCTATTTTCAACCAGTTGAGTTTTTTAAAACTCTAGTGAAGACTCAATAACTTACCTAAGATCGCGTAACTGGAAATGAATGGTAGGGCCAAGATTGAGTCACAAGTCTCCCTTCCCAAATACCATGTGTTCTGGCCACTTTATCATGGATCTTAGAATCTCCCATAGGTAGTAAATGCTTCCCCTCCAAAACTTATTCAAAGCAATTTCTGTGCCTGAATTATTTCCCATGAATTTTTCAGTATGCCGGAAGCTACTTGGCTGCCATGAAATACCACGGTAAAAAAGCCAACATTCTTTAGTCAAGTTACAAATATCCAACCGAATAATAAGGAACACTTAATACAAAATTACTTGGCGCACATGAAATGTGCCCTTCTTGGCAATTCTCTGAGCTCTGTAATTCTAGATGGTCTTTGCCCTTGAACTTAAGGGATACTCTTCTCTCCTACACCTGCACTCCTTTCTGATCAGATTCATTACTTCACTCTCTCCTCAAACTTTAGTCTTTCCTGTTGAAGAAATTCTTCCTTGTGGACACTGTCCCTGCTATCCCTCTGATGAATTCTAACCCAAACTCTGGGCAGTAATTGAGACTTCTTTTGCAGATATATTTCCCTGAGACACTTTGGGTTCCATGTCTTTTCACTCTAAGTAGGGTCCCAGATGTCTGACTTCTTTAGGTAAGTTACATGCTTGCTTCCCCTATAGACCTACACCAATTTTCTGTGTTTTTCCCATGCAAAACTTCAACTAGCTCTTTTGCTAATCTCATCTTAGTTCTTTATACAACTAGAAAATTAGAATGTGACCGACTGCAAATTAATCAAAACTATTTGATGTGCACTTAAGTCAAGTAATACCAGACATTCATAAGTGATACTGGTATAATCTTATCTTCATTTTGAAATATAAATCTAGGTCTTTTGTAGGACCTAGTAAAAGTCCCTATGTCAGTTTGTTCATACATTCAGCAATTATTTGGCAAGGGCCTATTATGTGCAGACACTCTTTTAGGAGAACATGTATATGTTTTATGAATCGTTGTACATCCAGTGAGTAGCACTGTATATTATATGTAATAGGTCAACTGACAAGGCTTGCTGCTTGACTAGGTGCTAAGAAGTTTAACAGTAACATCCCCGACCCTCGCTGCAGTAATCAGATTTTGATCTGATCTGGTTTTCATATTTTGGTCTAGTTTGCCTGTAATTAAATGTTCATAGAATCCCAAATCATATCCATAAGTGTATGTGATTATCAGTGCAAAATATCCATGCTCAGTGATGCATATTAGTTATGCTAATGGCTCCATCAAGTTTCTCTGGGTCTTGCATGTGTCACTTTCTCTATTCTGAGTATTTACTTCTTTCAGTGTGACAGGGCAACTTTAAAAGATGAGAACAAAAGTGCAATTCCACTTAGCAGTTACACAGTGAATTCACTTTGTGTGGCCAAGGGACCCCTGACATGGACATGATTTGGTCAGAGCCATCAAATGTAACAGCTCCATCTGTGATTTCTATATAATCTGGTAACTCAAAGCTTTTGTACCTAGCACAAAATTCTATCTAATCTGAGGACAACAGGGAGATAGATGTTTCCCATGTGTGTTCTGCTAAACACCCATCCCAAAGAATATTATGAAAAAAAAAGAGGGGATGAGACTATATAGTTAATATTGTGGGGTTTTATTATATACTTAATATTTTGGAAAACACAGGGGACCATCGAGGTGTGTAGGTTTCTTTGCTGAATAATTTCTCAAGGCCTTTAACACGCCAGTATTAACTGTGACTCTTCCAGAAAGGGCTATAAGGTTTAGTGCTACCCAAATGTATTTTGAGTATGGAACCCTTTATTATTCTTTTTCTCAGAGCATCTCAAAGAAACTTGGGAAATTTGCTGAGGGAATTGTGAAATACAGGACCACAAAAAGCATACCGTATAGGATCAAGAGGGTCTCTGAGAATCTTAATCCAAGCTGTGTCACTAATATTACCATGACATAATCTTTAGTATTAAGTAATCATTGTGAATTAAGGATAGGTCATTATTTTCATAGTTTACTAATGAGGGAACTGAAATAGAGGCAATTCAGCTAGATTCCCCAAGGTTTCTCTGTTGGGAAATGTTACAAAACAAAATAAGTGCAAAACAAACAAAAAGAAATGTAGATCTGTCTGACCTGATCTGACAGTCATTCCCCCATACTGTCCATTTCTCATTGGCTTTCACTGGGCATTCGGGGCAGAGAAATAATGCTAGTGTGCACCCCTCTGCTCCTGGGCCATGGCAGATTTACAACCAAATCCGCGTTTTAATCTCAATGTTGAATGGGCCCTTGAGGTATAAAGAGGATGACATCCACTGGGGAATTTTCCCATGAGTTTAATTCACAGCCTCCATTCTTGCCCATGTTAAGAGGATTGGCTTTGGAACCGACAGAGGATTTAACCACCACAGCCACCATCACCGCCAAAGCTACTGGTGTTTATTGAGTATATGTGGGGTTTGGTAACAAACACTTAAAGTCATGAATGCTTTATCTCACTTAATTGTTCCCCTGAATCCTATATGGTTGGTAAGATGATCAAGACACAGATTTAGAGAAGTTAAACCAAGAATCAAAAGTTAAACAATTAGTAAACAGAGGATCCAAAGATCAAATCCAGATCTGATTGACAGCAAAGACCACAGACTTTTCACTAACCATTTGTCTCCAAAATCTACACCGAAAATCCTTGTATAAATTTCTCTCTGGAGCATGGATCGGGATATGAAAATGCCATAAATTTCCTTTCTCTACAAATTTACCTATTTTCAAAGCTGAGTATTGTGTTTTATTGTCATAATCCAGGAGAGAAGAAAACAGGGGAGTCAGCATCCCAGCAATTCTTATAGAATGCACCTTGACTCTGTCAAACTCCAGAGCTGACCTTCCTGTGTGCTGAAAATCAGCATGGAGAAAGGGATTTATTTGGAGCTGTTATAGCCTTGGCATTTAGGCAACCCTGTAGGAATTGCTGCTAGGTGCATATGTTGTAGGAAATAGACCAATGATGGAAACCCCACGGGACTGTTTTCTTCTACCTCAATCCAAGGTTTTAAGTACTATGGACTTATTTTACTCATCAGAGTAATTATAAGGGGTTGACACTATAATCTGGAAAAAAAACTGTATATATTTGTTGTGAATTGACTATGGATGAAATAGTTATTTCTTTTCATTTCTAGAATATCTGCTTTTATGGCTTATAGGATTAATAATTTTTCATTTTTTTACATTTCACAAAGCTTCTAAGAAGATCTGAACACAGATGATGGCAGGCAAAAGATAGAGGTTCAAATGAAACTATTCAGGAGGTCAATAATTTAACACTTTCAGCGAGTATGTAATATCAATTCTCACACAGATCTCTAAGATAAATTTTCTTCATTAAAAATCTATTAAGAGTTAGGAGGAATTTATTAAACAAATTATTAATATTTCAGGGCACTGCTAAATAGCAAATTAAAACAAAGCTAAAATAGCGCAGGAAAAATATATTTCATGATTAAAAATGAATTTCCACTTGACAATGAATTTTACCAAAGGCTAATTATTTCTCAAATATTTCAGTTTGGAATCTTAATCTTTTTCTTTTTTTATTCATGAATTAACTAGTGGCCTTTTTAAAATTCCCTGCTATTTTGGGTCATGTGCTCCTCTTTTTAAGAAAGACACACATACACACATACTAACTATTTCTATTGCCTGTTTTCCTTTACAAATGCATATCATCACAAATTATAGTATGAGTCATTTTCACTTTTCTTCCCCTTGGTCATTTTGTATGGCCTCTGATGACCTTCAGTTTACCCTTGGAATTTCAGTTTATGATAATAGGTGTGTATTCTATATTTGTAAATAATAAAATGTTGAACAGATGACGGTCTTAATGTTCATAAGATGTTTGCTTTATAGCAAACCAAATGAGTTTAACCAATAAACTTAATCAAGTATGGTTTTATCAAAAAAAAACACTTTGAAGAACTATTCTTACATCAGTCAAATATTTGGTTCAATTAATTAAAAGCTTGTTAAGTACAGTTTGATAACACTTGGTTGAATTTGCAACAATATGGTACAGTGAAGGTTTCTAAAGTGTTTACTAAAAGGCAATCATTGGAATTAAAACATCTTTGAAGCATTACTTTATGTATCTGGAAACAATGGAACTCATTTTGCTTTTAATGCTTTAATTCATCTATCCATGTATGCATGCATTAATGTATGCATTCATCAAATGTTCCTTGATATTTTACATTAAAACAGTGTACTTAGTGCAATGGCATTAAGACATTAGAGGAACATTAAGACAAAATTGTGACTATTCTCAAATAGCTGATAGATTAGTCAAGAGGATAGGCAAAGTCAGAGCTGCCGATTTCTGAATTTTGTCAGACATGTAATTATAATAGACCACAGAAAACAACGTGTGGTAAAAGTTGTGTCAATTTTAAGAGATTCTTGAAAGATGAGAAGAATATAGCTATCTTGAGAAGTCAGTGAGAAGCATATTCTAGAATGGAGGAAATAGAGTATTATCCTTAGGAAGACAACCATAAAAGGATTCTGGATGCAAGCTGTGAATTGAAGAGTATGAATTGCTAGGTTTAGAGGCAGTTAAAGATATTTTGAAGTGGTTGTAGATGCTTTGTTTAGAAATGTGAGCTGTTTATTTGAGCAGAGGGGAGATTATGACCAAAAGCTTTTGGTAACAATTAATCTGGTACAGAGCAGAAGTTGGGTTGGAATTGAAAGATAGGAAACTATTAGGATACTTACTGGAGATGTCCCAACATAAGCTGCAGACAACTTTGCAGAAATGTCAAAGGAAAATGAAGCATTAAAAGGGGGAATACTACATGGCAATGAGAAACAATGAAATCTGGCCATGTGTAGCAACATGGATGGACCTTGAGGGTGTTATGCTGAGCGAAATAAGTCAGGCAGAGAAGGACAAATATCATATGTTTGCACGTATAGGAGGATTAGGAGGAACTTGACGGAGGAACAAGGGGGAGAAGAAGGGCGGAAATGGTGGGGGAAAGGGAGAGAGGCAAACCCTGAGAGACTCTTGAATGCTGACAAAAACTGAGGACTGATGGATGTGGGGGGGAGGGGGGGATGGGCATGGAGGAGGGCACTTTGGGGATGAGCACTGAGTGTTATGTAGAAACTAATTTGACAATAAACTATTTGTAAAAAAAAAAAAAAAAAAAAAAAGGGAAGTGGGCTATATTTTTAAAGTCTCTTTCAGCCATGTGTTAGAGAAGTAGATTGAACCCTGGGCTCTGGATTGAACTCTCTAATTTGCATGCTGGTTCCACCACTGTGGACCGTGACCTTGGATGAGTTATTTAGTTCTCAAGTCCTCCATAGGTTACTCATCAGTAAAACAGGAATCATTTAAGATTCCATTTCATCATGTTAATATGAGGTTTACACAGGGTAGCATCAATGAAGCTGTTAGCAAAGTGCTTCAAACAGTTAAGTCCTGATAAATGTTTGCCTGCACAATTATTCCATTTTCAGACATTAAGGTTCTGAAGCATTCTAACAGAAAGGGGAGAAAATGGGTTAGGCAGGTAAAGCAGTGCTGAAATAGAATTCCTGGGATTTGGAAACTCATTTGATCATTAAATGTAGATCAAAATAGGGTAGAGGACCAGGAGAAAGTAGCAAAAACTGAAAGTTTTAAGAATGTATAACTATGAGCATTGGATTCCTTCTCTATTTAAAATTAGAAAGGGAGATCCCCCTCTCCCCCAAAGAGATTTTTTTTTCTGAATTTTCTTTTCTGAATTGAAGTTTTAAACACTTAAATTTATAAATTAAAAAAAACTATTTTTGTGGACAGAATTGTTTTTAAATTGTTTGCTTCTAATTTGAGGAAACAATCAAGCATTTGACTTGTTTCCATTTGAGCTAAAAAATCTTAGACAAAAGTGATCCTTTCAACATGCCTATGGACACTGAATGAACATTCCGTACTTGGTGCAACAGCATAGACTAGTGGTGGGAAGGAAGATCGTAGCTAGGAGGTGTGGGACACTGCTTTTCATCATCTCCAAGGCCCATTTTTAAGCTACAATTTGAACCAAATTATCTATAGCTGTGTAAATAGACTATTTGACAAATGAAACAAAACTAGTTTAAGGGATTGCTATTTTGATAACATAAGGCTTATTTACTAATGACTATTTGCTTTCTTTTTTTGGACTGCTTTAATAAGTAGCTTAATAGCAAAGATCACATTTTCAAATGTTTATAAAAGTACTTCTTTTTGTTCTAGTTGAAAGCTTCAGCTAGTTTAAAGAAGTCAGGCATTAAAACCTTTATTGGCTTTTAATTTATACCATGGAGGAAAAATGATGTCATTTCCTTGTACTGAATTTTCTTATCCAGGTAGATCGGTGTTGTATATCAATCACTGACCATTTGTGTGCCGCTATAGAACACTACAGAGAGACACAAAATTTACTGAGACCCAGATGTTGAACTGAGAGGTTTATGATCAACCATGTACACAACTTACATACTACGGACAAAAGAAATAAGTGCTGTATGTTACTTGCCTAAAGAGTGATGGAAACATGGAGGATGAAGGGACTAATTAAACTTCTGGGGGCACAAAAATCTTTGCAGGATTCAATACTCAGGATACTGCCCAGCACAGAGTAGACATTCAATAAACATCCGTTTAATAAATGATCTATAAATATACTACTTTGTCTAAACTGTGGTTTAAAACAACTGTTGTTTTATTTCTCATGGGTTCTGTGGGTGGGAATATAGAAGGGGTTTGGCTGGGTAGTTGTGGCCCAGGGTCCCTCTTGGGTTTGTGGTCATACAGTGACCAGAGCTAGAAAAGTGAGGGTCTCCAGAAGCTGGGGGCTCCTAGACATCTCTCTCTCTTCTTGTACTCTCACGACCTCCACAGAGTCTATCCTTTTGGTCTGTTTGGGCTCCTTCACAGCATAGCAGCTTCTGTGCAACTGAGCTTTGTATAAGCTTTCAAGAGCAAGTGTTTTAGTTAACAAAGCAGAAGCTTCACGGCCGTTAGTGACCTAAGCCACTTTTGCCACAGTCTGTTAGCCCAAACCATCACAAAGCCAGCCACGTTTTAGGAGAGGGCATACAGATCTCATCTCTTGTTGGGAGTAGTGTCAAAGTTACATTTTAGATAAGCATACAGGAGGGAGGCATTGTGGCTACCTATGAAAAATAAAAGCACCACAGTGAATTCAATGTAAGTTTTTAAGATCTGTAATGTAATGTTCTTAAATAACATTCCTTTTTGCCTTTGTTTTTGTAAGGAACATGTCATGAAATAAGAAAAAAAATTAAAGTGGATTTGGAATCAGAAGTCAGTATAGGTTATTTATGAATCCAATTTCTACTCTGTTTTATATAGTTTTTCTCCAAAATTTATATCCCTTAATGCATGAACCCCTCATTTAGGCTGTGTCTATAAGACTGTGTGTGAAACATCGGCAGAGAAAGCAACCTGTCTAACTAAGTCACTACCATGACCAAAAATTAATCTATGAAATCAACTGTTTGGCATCATAGAACAACAACAACAACAAAGCAAACAAACTGAAACAAACACACACACACACACACACAAGCAATCCCCGAAAGCAAAGCAAGATAAAACTTACCACATGTATGATTTACTTTTCACTTGTCAACAAGTTGCTTTGATAAGGCATAGAAGACAAAGTCTTATTTGAAAAAGAATACATCTCAGATTTGATTTTAGCAAAGTGTTGCATGAGGGTTACAACTAAAAGGGTTTTGTTGTAGTCACATGCAAAGACTCTCATGATTCCAAGAGCTTTGTGAGATACATGAATCATTTCAGGCAAATACAATACCACTTGGTGCACCAGAGTGTGGCATAATTCACCTCTTTCACGTGTATGTATCTGTACCAACAAAGAGGAGAAGCCTTGAGAGCCAGTAGTATAAACAGCAATACCTCTAATGACTGAAAGCATGGTGATAATTTCTTCTGATCATGTGACCATGAAAGCCAGTTAGTGGAAAATGTGAACTAACAGATGTTTCAGTAATGTCCCCTGATTTCTGGAACTTACGCCTCACAAAGGGAGATGTCAAGCACTATATGTCGAGTATTACTTTTTAAATTAGGAAGATAGAAGAGTATGTTTTCAAAGTAGACTCCATGATACTCTTTGGATTACAAAAATTTTCGACTACTTAAAAAAACATACTTTTAATACTTTTCTTTTCAAAATTAAGTAGCACGCTTAAAAACTAAAAGGTTTTTATATATTAGGATTTGATTAGTTTTAGGATAAGGAAGCAATCTGAAAATATTTTGCTCCAAGTTTATCTTTATTATAATAAATATGGAAAAAGAAACTTATTGAGGGAAATATTCTGAAAATAGCATCTGAATGTAGACACAATTGATAATAGAAAACAAATTTTTATTTAAGTCATTATTAAAATATTTAAACATGAACTAGTGTTTGAGGTATAATGTTTCTAGTAGAATCTGAGGGTTGTTTGTTGCTGAGAAATTGGGTGCTGATTTTATTTTCAAGAGGTTTTTTTGTTGTTATAAATATCTCATAGCATCACAAGAAATAATAGCTCAGCATCTATCTCTTCAGCTGCAAATACCTTTTCAGTTCATTCATCTCCTTCATGTGTTCTGAGCTGCTAGATTCAGACCTGGGGAAAAATATTTTTCTCTTTTTCTGCAGTAATTCTTGCTTTGTTTTAGTTACCTCAATAACTCTTTCCCTTTGTTCTACTTTGGAAGGCACAACCATTAAAGAAGTTCATGACTTATATTTTCTGTCTGAGGCCCAGAGAAGTTTCTCAGCATTTTCTCAAAGGCACATGGGTAACCTTATCACTTATGAAATTCAGGCACAAACTCCATAATATTTTAGCTAAAAATGAGTAGCTGATTCCTTTCACATGGCTTTGACAACATTCTGGGTAATAATACTGGGTATAGAGAAGCACAGAAAGTAGAAAATCATAATTAAAATATGTATTTGTTCTAGCTCATTCTACAGGTACTCTCTTGCTTTCTTTTTCCTTTTAAGAGTCATTACATGCTTTCATTTTCTTTATGAAACATTTTATTTATTTTTGAGAGACAGAGAGACAGAGCATGATCAAGGTAATGTCAGAGAGAGGGAGGCACAGAATCAGAAGCAGGCTCCAGGCTGCGAGCTGTCAGCACAGAGCCCGATGCGGTGCTCGAACCCACGAACCATGAGATCATGACCTGAGCCGAAGTTGGATGCTCAGCTGACTGAGCCACCCAGGCGCCCCCTTGCTTTCATTTTCTAACCCAATTTTATTAATATGTATGTTTGAGACCGAGAGAGAGACACAGAGAGACAGAGCATGAGTGGAGGAAGGTCAGAGAGAGGGGGTGACACGGAGTCTGAAGCAGACTCCAGAGTCTGAGCTGTCAGCACAGAGCCTGACATGGGGCTCGAACTCACAAACCACAAGATCATGACCTGAGCCGAAGTCAGATGCTTTACCAATTGAGCCACCCCGGAGCCCTTATGCTTTCATTTTCAGTATCAAACAGACAGTATTTTTAACATTAAAACTCTGATTTTAACAAAATAAGGGGGAAAAAACCCCAAGGTGCAATCTACAGGGAAATCCATCTCGGCCCCCCGTACCCACACTGAACCAGGTCCTAGACTCGCATGCCCTTCAGTGCTCCCAGTCACATAGACATACACACATGGGTGCACTCATGCACCGTCTGGGTGTGGGAGGGAGCTGGCTCGGAAGCAAGTATCAAAATAGTTCTAGAAACGACTGTCCTGCCTAGCACAGGCATTAGAGAAATACTCTTTGCAAAGCGAGGTGGGAAGAAGCATGTGTAGAGTAGGAGGTGGCATGGGCTGCCAGCCCCAGCTATCCTCTCCCTGTGGCACTGGGCCTCCAGGGTACCCAACTGCCTGTAAAAGGGGTCTGAATCTCTCCCAGAGGCTCTGGGTTGAGTCCTGGGCCCACAGCCTGAGGTCAGAGTGGGCAGGTTCACAGATTAGCAGGTAAAGCTCCATGGGAAGGGCTAGGCAGGAGCCAGTGATGCTGGATCCCAGGTTCCAGCAGGCACGTGGTGGGCAGGTAGTTCTGATCTTCCTCATTCGATCAAGGTATTTCAGGCTTGAGCCCCTTCTTACACTAAGTTCTTCAGATTCTTTTCAGATTCCTCTGAGGAGCCCAGGAAATTTTTCATGTCTTTAATCTCCCGTTACGTTCAGTGTGGTGTAGGCACTGGTGGTCAAGTCCATGGACATGTATAAGAGCATGGCCTCTGGTGTTTCTGGGGTGTCAGCTCCCTCTCTGAAGACAGTGCCAGGGCTACCATGGCAGCTTCATGGGGCCACCATGATGTGCAGGGGCCCATTTGCCTGGCTTTGGCTTGGGTGAGTCTGGGAACCTATAGCTGGCACGGGCAGCATCATGGGCTTGCTAATGTCCAGATAGCTGAGCAGCTCTGGGATGCTCTGGGATGTTCTGAACACTTAAGGAGAAGCTTTCAAATTCCAACGGGGAACATCAGGTAAAAGCCCTGACTCTGGCATGTGAAGAAAACACAGGAGGAGATGACGCTGATGTTCTCCCTCCAGATGCAGAAATAGAGGTTCTGGGGTCACGGGCCATGCATAGAGAAGGCCTAGCTGTCACTTAGGCTGGTGAGGCAGGCCAGCCAAATCTTAGCATAGTCCTTACAGGCCACACTGGCAAACACAGCCAGTGCCATTTTGTGCAGGCGACAGCCTTGTGATCATCAGCTTGAACTTGATCTTGGCACTCACCTTCGGCTTTGTGAACACTTGAACTGTTCCTCTGATGCTGTGTGTGGGGCGTGGTCTCCCTGCAAGTCGGGTGCCTGCGCCTGTCCCCTAGACCCCTCAGGGCGCAGGCTGCTTGCGATCGCGCATGTCTAGCACAGCGAAGCCGCCGCCAGCGCATGCGTTAGTTGCACGTCCTTGCCTCGTCCGCCCACCCCTCCAGCTGTCCTTGCAGTGCGCACCCGCATTGCGCAGGTAAACATGGAGCCCGAAGTTTGGGCCACGCGGAGGTGGGTGGTGGACTGCATGCATATCCAAGTAACGTGGTGTCAGTGATGTAGAGGCGGCGCATAGTGCCGGAGAGGGAGGGGTCAGCCAGCGGGGCTTGAGGCAGGGCTGCACCAGCGTCAACACCAAGTCCTGGGGGCAGGGCTGTCTTCGCGGGCCTCCTGCAACTTGTTGTTAGCATTAGCTGCCGCTTCTTGCCTGAGACGCAGCTCTTCCGGATTCGTGGATGCACTGGAAAGACTGGCCCTGTAATGTCTTAAGCAATTTCGCTTGGGAGCACAGCCCCTCCGTGGCCTGGCGGTTGGGGGTGAAGGGTGCACTGGGCCAGCACAGGGCTCTTGCACTGGAAGTTGAAGAGGCCATAGCCATAACTGGTGCCAAAGGCCACAAGGCTCCCAAGTGGAGCGTGACAGATGGGACGGCACCTGGCGGCAGGCGCTGACAGCACATGGGGCCGGAAACTAGAGGGTGAGAACTCAGCCAGTCGTGGCCCCTTCCATGTGAAGGCCTCGCGGTCTTGAGGTCCACGCTGGCCATGCTGACCACCTGTTCCAATGGCACGTCGTTTAGTTCCAGCCTCTGAACTTTACTGAGCCTGCAGTGCCCACCACCACCATCTGAGCTGTGTACTTGCAGAGTGCCACCTTCTCCGTGCCCAGCAGGGGATAGTGGCTGTCGATGTCTAAGAAGCCCATCTTGCAGAATGGTGGCCAGTCGTCTTCTGAAGCCGGTTGGTGTGTGTGCCAGGCCAGTGGGCCACGCTGTTGTCATGCTTGCGGTTGGCCTGGAAGAGGCCAGTTGTGCTCAGATTGTAGAGCGGTCGCAGCACCACGGCTGGAGACATCTCAGAGCTACACGGTGCCGTCCGGCAGCAAAACTCACCACAATGACCCCTGGGCCAGGTTCTGGCCCCTGGTGACAGGCCAGCTGAACGGCGTTGGAGGCTGGCTGCAGGCGCAGCAGCCCACCAGAACTCATGACGCCGCCTCACAGTTTGGCAGGGACGTTGGTGACATGGGCCAACCAGGTAATAATTTTTCTAGATTTTAACTATACCATTTCTCAATACATGATTAAGTTGCCACAGTTGGGCATAGGTCTCTATTTGAAACAGAAGCTAGGTACGAAGAAAGGTGGAGTAAACAGAGTACTTAAAGATGGATTCTACTTGAACTATTTGTACTATGAGACATGGCTTCGTACATGACCAACAATATTTTATATCTACCAATTTCTAAGTCATTTTCTCATTAAAACTATGGTTGAGCAGGTGTACCTGAAAATGCCTTCAATCACTTCCGTGTTAATTTAAGAGTAGAGTTTTGCAAACCAGTGAAATTAATTTTCAAATACCATTCAGTTAAGCCAGGGGGAAAAAAGGAGGGCAAATTGGAGTTTTTGGTTTTGCTTTTACGTCTTACCATACAATTAAGTCTTTTAAGACTGAAGGGAAGTGATAACTACAGAAGAAGATTATGACAATTCCAACACTTACTATATTAAAAGGTTTTATGTACCTTGTCAAAGTCACCTCAGTAGATCTGGAAAGAAGATATGGAGAAATGTTGCTATTTGTGTTTCATACTAAAGTCAGTAGTATTAAATTAGTAAATATATGTGATACATTAAATGCAAAAATATATACTCTTACACGGAATGATAATAGCTTAGCATTCCCACTTTTTAAACTTTCTCTTCATCATCAATGTTTTCCTCTAAGGAAGTTTTTCAGGTAAGCATTCTAGAATGTTCTGTTTCTCACCTCATTTATCATTAAGTGGTCATGTTTTAGTCTTTGTTTCAAGTGGGTAATGTTAAGGGGTTGATGGTCTAGTACATACACAAACTGACGAGAGGAGATAGAGAAGACACCAGGAGGCTTATGATGAAACCTTTCTTAATGACATTTCCCTTATGAACACAGCCTGTCTACAAGCTGTTACAGAATCGAGAGTGTATCACCAAATGAAAGTTTGAAATTGACCACCCCCCCAGCCACACACACACACATCACAGGTGCAAAAATCCTGCATAGAGTTGACATCTGTCTTCTACTTTGGTTCCTAGACTGTTACTAATCTCACCAGTGAGCAAATATAAGTACATCTGCTTTCTAAGAAAGTTCCCCATTGAATTACAAATATTACACTATAATTTCCAAGTTAGTGTGATAATTCTAAACATTAGCATTGCTCCCAAGCTATGCTGAGTAGTCAAAATAAATCATAGGTCACAAAATATTTGCTCCAAAGCCAAGCCCATCCTTCACATGTACAATTTTCAGAAATGATGCAGACAGACTTAGGAACAACACTTGCTTAGTTTTAGAACCTTTCCTGCCCTTTGAGACTATTCTTCAGTATTAGATTAAGGTCCTACAGTGAACTGAACACAGTGCTTAGAGATGAACAAATGTAAATTAAGATAAATGATTATAATTCCAGTTAATATGTTGGAAGAGCATACCGAAGGAAATTTTACATTACTTAATTTTCTGAGCTCCAATTTTTGCTTTCTCCTATATCCAAATGCATACGTCCACAGACATAGACACATGTATACCCACTAGTGCACACATATCTTCACTTCTCTAAAAAATGGGTTGATACTCTGGATTCAGTGATTTTCAGTGGTATAATCCAAACTTTCTCAATAGGAAGTTTAAGTGTATCTTCTAGGATCTCCATTCAGTCTTATCAGATTTCCTCCTGCATAGACATAGGTTTCCTTTGATAGTCAGGATCAACGTTAACGTATTTGCTATCAGGTAGATGTCAACATGTTTTAAGTTTTATTTTTTAGCAGCAAAACAGCCCAGATTTTCTTTGTAATTTATTTTTGGTATCAGTATCATTCCATTTTCTTCATGCTGCCCTTTTGAAGTACATTTAAATCTTCCTTAAAATATAGTGAGCACTCTTCTAGAGAATGCCTGACTTTATTTTAGTTCCTTTGATTTGCAATGCATAGCTTTAGCAATACATCTCAACGTATTATTTGTTTTCATCACTGAAGCTCTTTGTTGCAAAGAGTTCTCAGAAGTTGCCTTTTAGGATAACTTCCTAGACTATAAGGTTTCTACTTAGAACTCTTTCATTCTGACTGGTGTGATTTACATGCAATTTAAATGTTCTTAATTATATTAGGGAATGGCATGACATGATTGTAGGTTTTCAAACTTCTGTATCCTTAATGCCTTAAGAAACAAATTCAGTTTCAAACTAGAGGCTCAGGACCGAGTAACGGTCCGGGGAGTGGAAGAATCTGGTGTGGTGTTAGCAGTGGTAGTTGGGGCACGGGGATAGGCAGTGTTGCCAAAGGACATCTCATATCAAAAAGCAAGTCTGCTGATAATTTCACAGAGACCATTGCATATGGATGCTGCCCTAAATGCTTCTTTGTTCTTTCCCAATGAAGTTCATATCCAGTCCAGCGGAAGAGTAGATGTTGATTTTCTTGGGGAGCCCTGAGAATGCCAGGACAGGTGCCAGGTGGTGGTGGAGTTTAGATTCCGCTGCTGTAAGGATGATACAACTTGGCTACTTCCTTCCAGGTGGTCCATTAGGTAACGTGTCTTATAAATCTCTCATCAGCAGGGATAGTTTTAAAGAAAACAACGGGAGGAGTAAATGTAATGTCATCATAGACTGGTGTTTTGACCACTAAACCACTCCTGAATTCTCATGATGATGTATTTCTTTGTGTGTGTGTTGTACCAGTATTCAATGCTATGCTGCATGCTAATTTAGTGTAATCTACAATCTTGGAAATGATTTCTTTCCTTCCAAGATCCGAGGCATTACTGTGAATAATTAAAAAAGCAGGGCTCTACCTTATTGGTAGCATCTTTCCAACTTGAAATAATCCCATTTGTTGGCACTGTTGTGATCATGTCTGACCCTTCACCCAGTTTGAGGGCTTGTTTGCCAGCGTCTGCTTAGTATGGCTCTACACGTTAAGCACCCGCTTTCCTTGCTGAAATGTTTCCTGACAATGTAAGTGTAATATTAAATGTGCACGCGGTTCCTCACCATGTTCCTCCTTTGTGCCAATTATGTATCTTGATTTAGTCTTTTGTGTCTATTTTTTCCTAACTTACACAGACTTTTTTCTCTAGCAAAACTGAATATGTACAGCAACAGCTAGTGTCCTGTCCCAAATGTTCTCTCCCCTGTCTATCAAGGTGCGAGTTTAGTGCTAGACTTTTCCTTTCACATCCTGCCTAGAAATTCTGTGACATCCATCGTTTGTATTATTTCTGGAAGGTGCCCAATAAATATTTGAAGAACTGAAATACGTATTCACCCATTGAAATATAAGCTCCCTGGGGACAGGGACTGTACATTGCAACTTGCAATGTACATAAGGTATTGAACATTTTTAAAACTTTTTTTTGATAAATTTGATAACTATTTTTCCCGAGTTTTCTTTTTTTTAAAGAAAGATCAGATTTTTCATTTGTCCAAAGCTTGCAATTCTTCTATTTCAGATGGTAGTTCCTCAAAGGGACTCAGCTGTTTCCCTACTAGGTCACTCTGCAGTTTCTGCTTCCTATAGGCTTTGCTGTGTATGTCTTTTAGGGCGGAAAAAGGCATTTGTCCAGTCTGCTGCTTTGTAGAAAAAACTGAAAGGGCAATAATGTGGCATTTGTTAGATTTTAAAAAATGGAAGGAAGGGGAGCCTTTTAATTGTATGGGAAATTTAATTAGATTTAGACTAATTAAATTCATTTTTTATATTAACATGTTCACAAATATTATTGCATCTCGTTAGATTTCATTCTTCTAGCCTTACTGAACAATATTCAGTAGTAGTTTCAGATTACAATAAGTTCATTATGAAGATAAGGTGGAATTAGTGTAGGAAGCTCAGCTGGTTGAAGGGGTCTGTACTTTAATTACTGCACAGGGCGTGCATATTAATTACAACACAAGTGATATTTACTGTACCTCAGGAACATATGACAGGGTAGAGATACTGACAGCACCAGCTAATAAACTCAGTATGATAATGAGGAGAAAAGACCGTAAAAATAGAAGGAAATAAAATTATTCATAAAGTATATTGATCCCAAAGTAAAGACATTAAGCTCTGATGAAGGGCAACAAAAGGGAAGCTTCTCACTTTATCAAACAAATAACCAAAGTAGAGAAATGTTAGCAGGGAGACAGATTGTGATTATACTGGTCACATGATCACACTCCAGAGAGTGCACGGGAGCCATAACATGGGAGATTTTTAATAAATCAGCAGAAAGCCATACTGTCACCTGCAGGAACCGAGGTCGCCATGGCTAAGGACAGCCCCGTGGAGAAGTCAAACACGCTGTGTTGTAAACTGGAAGGAACCGCATGCATACAAAATCTGGTTCAAAAGCCACTGTCTCCTCTGGAAAAATGCGGGCACACCTAAGAACACTGCGGGAATTACTCTCAATAGCAACCCCGGGAGACCATCACCCACTTTTCCCTGTCGTTAGAAACCACCAGCTCTGATTCCGAGATGGCGAAAGGGACCGGTTGGGGGTTAGATCATTTTTCTCAGAAAATGCTCAATTATGGCATGATCCTGTCTAAATCTATAGAACCCAAAGGAAAGTTCACAAATTTTGACTTCAAGTGATTAAATCTGAGATTTGTTTTGTTTTGATTTTACATGGGCCTTCCAAAGAAATGGTCAGTTTTTAAAAACAATTGTTTAATCAGTTTCTAACATTTACAAACAAGCTCATTTTAGGGGGAAAAAACCTGGATAAAGTGCTAATTCTTAATTTACATCAAATAGTATAGTCAGGTGTTTGCTAAGTATTTGTTATTTTCAAGCTTATTACTCAAAAAATGCCACAAATTGTGCTCAGAGTTGAGTTATTATGGATAGAAAGTACATCAGTTACTTATTTATTTTAACACATAGAATAATGATGTTGACGAAACTCTTACAATTGCTTTAATTTTACGAGGAAAACATGTTGTGGATGTGTATACGAATAGAGACTTTAATATATATTGGAAATATGTGCAATATATTTGTACATGTGAAGTTTAATCTGTATATAGTATAATATGCATTTCTGGTTAAAGTACCAAAAAAATAATAGTAAACCTAGATAGTGCATAATCTGGCCCTGCATTTTGGTAACCCAGTTAGAGGTGTCTGGAAACAAAAAACAAGAGCAAAGATTATTCCCTTTGGTTAAAATATATAGACTCATGAATCGAAAGGGTTAGATGTCAAATTACAGAATGAAGTTATGCCAGACTTCACTTTGTAACTTGGGCAAGACAAATAATGTGAATAACCAACTCACTCAGAACTGAATTATTTTAATTTGCGCATCCAGAACTGAAGATAGCTCTGGACACCGTCATGAAATGGGGGTGCCATGCCTGGTTTGCTATGCCTCCCTCTCCCCTTCTCAGGGCCTTACTCTTTGTATCCCAGCATTCCAGTGTTTTCATGCTAGCCTTTCTGTCCATTGGTAGAGGGGTTATTTCATTAATAGTAAGGTGAAATAACTCCAGGAACATATTTAAGAGAACAGTGTTTCATGAAAGCTTACGTTGTAACTTGACCATTAACAAAGCATTTCTGTAGGAGCAGAGGATCTATCTGAAATTATTCAAGTACATCAAATAGTTATGAACACAACCCACACGAAAGGCCAGGCATAATCAGAATGTGGGGAAAAGAGGTGGTAATTGAAGTTTTTAAATCAGTACTGTTATGAACTGGGTTGTTTTCATCAATACCTGTGTGATGTTACAATATTAAGACACAAGGCTGTAGGACTGTATAATACCAGGAACATGTTGGGTAGGTGTTTGATGAATATTTTCTGAATGAACGAATAAACAAGTGAATCATTTACTGAACGAATGATTGATGGAATGACTTCACCTGAGGTGTTTCCTCCATTCTTGAAATTTACCAGTGGTGTTTCTGGTGAACTGGGTACTCTCTGTAACACTGGCATTTGGCTTTTTGTGCTAGCAGTCCCTAATCACGGTATCTCTGTCTGTCACCACCTGAAATGTAAGTGCTGGCCAGAGTGGATTACCACTGTAAAGTGGCTGGGCCCTTGCTCTGTGTTTGGAAGCAGAGGATATAGGTGATAATGGGAGATTGATGCATTTGTGTTGAAATCTGGAGCATGAAGTCATCTGTAGTTCGCCCCTTGTGAGGCTTAAACAGTTTTATGATAAACATGGATAGCTTTAGCAGACTTTCAGTTATCAAGATGTTGATGTGGTGGGGGTTTTTTTGGTCCAACATATCCTGATATTCAGCAGCAAAAGAATGGTTTAGGTGCAGACCAATTTACATGTATAAATGGGAACTTCCAAGCCTCTGAACCTTATCAACTTGTCTTTAGGCTGAGCTGTTTATTAGTATTAGGGAATTAGAACACAACAGAGACAGAATAGGGGGAAACCTTATTTAAAATTAAGAGTGTAATTCTGATTTTCTATTTGTGTTTCATGGGTTTTGTTAGGCATTTACTTCTCTTTGTCAGAGTTTTAAATGTTTCCTATTAGTGTTTTTTTCCGCGTCCCTCTCACAAGCTTCCTGCTGCCCTTGTGCAGTCATTTGCCCTAGGCTTCTTCCCTTTCCGCATATTCGCTGCTTCAATGATCTATGGTTCATCGTTCACCATTATTTTTCATCCTCCTCCCATCCAATTTGGTTCTGATATTTATTTCTGCAAACATTACTTTCTCTCTTCTGTGTCTCTACTTTAATGGCTAATTTGACATTCAGGAGCTGCTCTTCCCTCTTGCAGCAGAGGAAGAGCTGAGTTTGTTGAGAAACTAGTTTGGGATATCTATCAATGTTGACTTAAGAAAGAAGGGCAGTCCTTAGCTTCCTTTATTTATTTCTGCTTTGAATAATGAGGAAGCAGAGAATAGTGGATGTAGATATTAAAGAGAGACAAGGATTCTGATGTTCAACATGTTGTGGAAAACAGAGGATTTAAAAATTAAAATATCACTGAGACAAAATAGGTTGTATCACCTAAAGATTGGTGTAAGTAGCTCATATCATCGATGAAGAAAATCATTATTTTTATCTTTGGAATAAGTATATGGGCAATCTTGCTGCACTGTATTGCTTCAAATTAAAAATGTAATGTTAAACAAAACAGATGACCTTTACAAACATAACACACTTGACCCAATATGCCCAATATGCTTTGTAGTCTCTACAGTCTGAGGGAGCCACAAAATTCTTGTCTTTCATCCACACAGAAAATCTTGTTAATTGTCATTGCAGTGAAGGAAAACTTCTAGAATGTCCCAAAGCTTTTGAACCTGACTGCAGAGTTTAAATTCTTTAAGCAGCTCAAACTCCCAGTAATTTCATAAAGTTTTAGAAGGTTAAGTTTCTGTTGTAAACAAATTTATGTTTGTGGATGTTGATAATTAGAAAAAAGTATTTTGTGAAAATCTGAGGAAGTAAGATTGAATAGATAATTAAAAATTGCAACATTCTAATCAATAAAAAAGATGGATATGACTGTTCTTGCCATTCTATTTCTTGGACCTTGTAAATCTTCATAAATCCCTTTCCTTTCTTTTTTTTAAAGATCGTGTTGTATATTCATTACCACAAAGTGGAAGTCGTAGTTAAGGTTTTCCGAAAGTCTTAGACTGTATAGCTCCTATAGAATGTGTTAAAATATTAAGTCATTGAGAAACCACAAAAGTGTGTCATAGAATAGTATTAATAGGAATAAAATAACAGAAAAGGCAGCATGTGATGGAAAATTCACGGATCCGTTAGGAATTGTCAAATTGATCAACATCACTAGGAACTATTGAGAGGAGCAAAGGTGGTGTGCTTATCATTTGATTTAACAACAACAAATATCAAAACAAAAAATGTTTGATTTCTTTTGGGAAAGATCATTTTTCCAGTTACCTTTTCAGAAACAATCCCCACCCTCTGTTCCCCCGTTCCTGTTACAATTAGTCATTACCTACTGTTGCTTATGATTTGTTGGCAGTCTCTGACTGCAATCTGTTGCTCTGTGACAGATCAATTCTTTTAGCCTACAGACTCAGTCTTGAATTCAGCCAAAATGAAAAAAAAAATACATGTACATTTATATATATATATATATATGTAAAAGTCTAAGTCACATTGGTTTGGCTAACGTGGCAGATCATTCTTTTAAAGGGGTGCCCTTAAAGGGAGATCATTAATGAATCCTGCACATACACAAAGGGAGTAACTGACATTGACTCCCTATGCAGAACAGGTTCAGAGTCCATATGTATAGACTACAGAATTTCAAGTATGTTCATTTACTATCGCCGCTTTTAAAGGAGACAATTTCAGAACAATATTTTAGTTAGAGGAGTTGCTTCTGAGCCTACTGAAGAGAATTTGTAGAAATCCTGTTGTTTGTACCCACACACATATAGATGTATACACACACCACTGAGTTTAAATAATCCCAGTAAGATTCATATTGCTCAAGTTTTTCAGCAAAAGAAATTATAGTTTTCTTGCAATCAATTTAACAGTCAGAGCTTTGGTGTAGCAAAATATATGCTTCGTAGCCCTTCAAAATTTACGCAGTTTGTACATATAGATATATGCTGTATATATTTTGAAGTGATACGTATGTTGAAATTTTTCCTCACTTAAAACCATGCTGCATAATTGATTGGAAGAGTTACTCTCATCACAGTCTATTTTTGCAGCAAAGCAGAGGCTATTTGAGATGCTTGTAGTTTTTTTTTCTTAAATGGTTTACTTTAATGCAAGGCAAAGAAAAACTAGTTATTATATAGCAAGATATTATTCATTGTTGGTTGGCTCTGAACAATGCTGAATTAAGTAACGTTGCTGCCTAACAAGATAAATATATTAAAAACCATTTTCTCCATCAACTTTCGGTGTCACTGTTGTTGGACTCAGTGAGACCCTCTTTGGGGAGACGCACGTGCACGGACCACTCACTCACATACTCTTTGTCATTTTAAAAATATGTAATCCCTTGAGTTTGTTACTTTACAGACCCGAGGAACAGCTTGCTTCTCAACATTTCTATAGAATAAGGTCGCCTCAGTCACAAGGCTGAAGTGGCCAAATTAAGACAATTGGTGGGCTATTGAGGAAAGTAGTATTGAACCAAAAGGCAGATGTTTTCCTGTATGTTATACGTTGGTGAAACCCCCTAAGTGTGTCAGCAAGCATTTTCTAAAAGCATACTACCCCGTCTTGGTTCCTGTTTTCATTTTGAGTTTGTACAGGGCCCTCCTTGTTTGGCTCCTGGAAAACTACCAACTTTTCTTGCTCCAAACAGAAGACAAGGTAGTCATTCATTAGAAATTACTCTAACCACTTGAGAAATACCTGACAATTTTTTCAAGGTCAATTTGGAAGGAGGCTGTAGGTAGTATGGCCGTGATGCAACTTTACAAATAAGTCCCTGACAGCTAAAGCAGAATATAAACAGTATATCAGTATACACAAGCCAGAGGGGCTAGTATACAGCATGGGCTACATTAGGTTGCAAAATGCTTGCATTTTTAGTCTAATTATTCTTCTCATCAATTCCTTCTATGAAGAAAGGAAAGAGTCCTTAAACATACAAATGTGGACATTGAGGACTGAAGATGTTACTCCAAGTAAACAAGGGACATAGAAAGGGGCAGCTCGTTTATACTTTGTTTTGCACTATTTGGTTGCATTTCTGTGTGGTTGTCATCATACAGGATACTCTTTTTGAAAAATTATACGAATTATTTTTTAATTATTTTATAGTTTTTACAGACTTAAGACTAGAAAAATTACTTAGGCAAATATACTAATTCATTATTACCTAAGATTAAAGTTTACTTTTAACATGGTGTCATTGTACATGGGTTCTAAGGACTATCACATTATTTGGATTTTACTATATTTGAATAAATAGCAGAAAACACACAGAAACTAATTCAAACATATTCCTTTGTTCTGGTAAGTTACTACATATGCCTCTAGCTGCCTAGTATCTGAGGTTCTGTAAAAGGAGATTTTTTTTTTTTTTTTGCCCTCCCAGTGTGTTTTATCCACCATTTAAAAACACATTTGAAATATATTGCAATTGCGTGAGAAGTGACATAAATACATTTGGTGATTAATATTTATTTGATCAACTGTGAGTGTAACAATATGACTTCTAATTTGAAACCACACAAGCTTCCCTTTCAGCAATCCTGCCTTTCAAAGCCTTTCATTTGCTATATTCCAGGCTGATCTTGGAAAGAGAATCTGTTCGATGTACTTTTCCCTACTCCTTTTCCAACTTGAAACAGGGGAGTGGGCATTTAGCTGTGTTTCCAGGTGTGCCATATTGGAACTTCTATAATGTGTGAAGGGATGGGGAAACTCCTAGACTCTAGATAGACTCTAGACCTGTGGGTGATTCCTGAGAGCTTGGCCTGTTGAAGCATGCTCTAGGGTATATGGATTGGAAGGTCTATACATACATTCTCTGCAATATATAAACATGCTCACACACATTTTGTAAAACGGCAGAGTTGACGTCTGGAAAACTTCTCCCAGTGTTAAATAAAGATCCTGTTCTATTTCGTATTATTATTCCTATTGTTTTATTTCCATCCCCTGTGCTCGTGGTGTCTTTTGTGGCACTTCAGCTGTGATGAGATGGGCGCGTGAGCAGCTTCCTCCAGAATTGGCGCCAGCTGGTTTGGAAGACTGGCAAACCTTCAACTTCTCCCTCGATCCACCACGTTAGAGATTGACTTTATTATCTGCTGTAGCTCCATGCCATGCCCGGTTTCCAGGGGCCCAGAATGCAGGCGTGTAACACAGGCCTATTCACCATCGTACTTATTCTGATTTAGTCATAACCTCAGGAATTGCCTTTTAACAACAACTACAAAAAAAAAAAAAAGTGAGGGTCATCCACTTCTAATGCTGGAAACCCTGTGATAATCTGTTCCATGCATTCAAATGAAAATATGACTTCTTGGCAGAGAATAGCATTATAATGTAAAATCCCATATGCTGTTATACAGTATGTTGCAATCTGTTTTACGGCTGCCTCTATTCTAACGAGTGAATACTGCCAATAAAGCAATTGAAGATAACACTAATTGCTTATTTCTGTGATCCATAATTTTTATGGCTGCCTTATAGCTCTTTAGTCAAATAGATGCTTTTTGGCCTTTAAGATCTAGAACTCGTGCACTGTAGCAATTGAAACTGGAAATGTACATGCTGGCCTGAGAGGCTTTTCTGTACTTGATGAATAGGACACAGCAGAGAAATAATGGAAAGATGTGAAAGAAAATAGACGTTTTCGATCGCCTCTAACAGGTAACCACTAGATCTTATCAATATTTAGGTGACTTCAAAGAAATACATAAATACATGGCTGTATATGAAAGTAAATTCTGTCGTCAGGTTTTCTTTGGCTTCATGCATTTTGGAGCCTGTTGGACACAAAAGCGACCATGGAATACACGGTGGTGTGTGAACGAACACAGCTGGTTGGAGACAAGGCTCTGTGCTCCATCCTGGGTCTTCCACAAACTGGCAATAGGACTCGAGACAGTGATTCAGCTCCTCTGAGTGTAGGTTCCTCTCGGAATTGCTCTGGTGACTAAAAGGCTGGGAACACACCGCTGCCCGTAATGTACTCTACTCATGTGAGTGACTGTGCTGGGTCCCTGTTTGGGGCCTTCACGACAAGCCTTTTCATGAATACTCTTATAGAAACCCCAAATTATACAGCATTTGTCCAAGGATTTATCCAGTTCTTTGCTACTCAGAGTGTAGTCTGGGGACCAGGAGCTCCGGCGTCACCTGGAAGTTTGGTAGGAATGTAGAATCGCTGCCCCCTCCCCAGGCCTGCTGCTAAGACTCTTCCTTTTATCAAAATCTCTAGGTGTTAGTTTGCACACTCCAGACTGAAAAACCCTGAGACAGTCTAACGTACCTTATGGATGAGAAAGTGGAGGAGAGTCAAAGGCAAGGTGGAGTGATTCATAAGAGGCCATGTAGTATGTTCAGAGCTAAACCAGGAGGGGAGCCCGGGGCTTTGCCTCTGTGTTTCATCCATGCTGCCTCCACCTTAAAAATAGGGAAGGTTTAATTTTATTGTGGGACAGATTTCAGATTAACTACATAGGCTCAAAAGTGGGCAACATATTTGTAGCTTAAAATAATGTAAGTCAGGAAAGCCATCTGTTTCTGCTTTATTTGGTCAGATAGTGAAAATAAAAATCAAAGCAAACAATAGCTTGTATTACTGAGCTTAAATTATATATGAAGTGTCTAGAATACCCATAGCTTTCTACTCATGAAGCTCTGTAGATATGTTCTCAAATTGAAGAATTTAAGAATATGCTCTGAAATTCAGACAAAGTACATGTGCAAAGATCACAGAGCCCTGGTATTCCATTTTTCTATTTTGTACCCAGCTTTCTAGCTGTTATAATCTCTTTGATAGGAAAAAGAGACACTTATGCATAAATAGGCATCTATTTTCCCTATTCCAACAGAAATATATGTGCTGTGTTCAAATAGAGGTTGCAAAAAACTGAGCTAATTTTACAAATAGCTGAAAAATGTTTCTAATTCCCTGATGAGATGTATACACTATGTAAACAGTTCTGAGAAACACCACTATATTAGTTTAACCATTATACATTTATAATAATAATATAATTAATAATAATATAATTGGTATATGCTATATAAAATTATAATAACTTTATATAGTATTATATATGCTACTATATACACTACCAGTATGTTACCGGACACACTGGCAATGTTTTCTATGTATATTAAGAGCTGAGCATTTCAAACCAATACAACTTATTATCCCATTTAATCTTCACTACAAATCTGCAGGGGTACTACCGTTCTCCTCATTTTATAAGTGAAATGATGGACCTCAAGTAAAGAACTTGCCCAAGGACACACAGCCAGCAAGACGAAACTGACTGAGGGATGAGTTTAAATGCATCTTCTAAATTAATGTTGTGACTAGTAAAACTTTTGAGTTCCAATTCTTTAAATTCTGATTTAATTAGATCTTTTCTCTCCATGTGAATTTCTACCATAATTTTGTGCAGTGAGGCTGGGATGGTGTCTACCTCTTCTGCCTTTTGCACCAAGCACATGGTTGGGTGAACCAGCTGGTGTCCTGTGTGTAAGGAGTCTGGGGCTGGAGTTGTCTGTAGCCAGCGAAGGAAGGAGTCTTAAACACTCCTGCTACTCTCTCCATGGTCAGAAACTGCTTTCCCCCAAGTGCTGAGTCTATGTTCTTGGTTCAACATCTCTTACTCGCTAGTGCTGAGATTGACAACAAATAAAGGTTGTAAGTAAGAGTGCTCTTAATGAAATCAGCGGCATAGGCTTTCACAGAGAAATGGATACTGAAGACCGAAGGAGACAGAGCTATTCAAAATAGTTCTCGATACAGCTGTGGGAGCCTCGTGACCAAAGGTAAACAACTCAAGAGAAACACGTGAGTGAAAAAGAAGGCGCAAGAAGGAGAAAGGACTGACACTAGTGATTGCAGAGATGGTCTAAGTAAAATAGTGATTAATAAGCGAGTGGCAAAGGGAAAAGGAAGAAAACATTCACACAC